>NW_008354534.1:3591341-3615954 GCF_000622305.1 Nannospalax galili
GAGATCAGAGGTCAATGTTAGGGATCTTCCCTGGTCATTCTCCACCTTATTTTTGGACAAAGGATCTCTCACTGAACCTGGAACTCATCAATTTGGCTAGGCTACCTGGTCAGTGAGGTCCAGGAATCCTCATGTCTCAGCATCCTCAGCACTGGGATTATAGGGAGACACCACCGTGCCCCATTTGGGGTTGTTGTTATTGTTGTTGTTGTTATTGTTGTTAGTGAGGGCTGAGGATCCAGAAGCAAGTCCTCATGCTTACACAGCAAGTACTTTACTGACTGAGCCATCTCTCCAGCCCTGCCTCAATAATTTAAAAAATATAAACAAAGCCAATAAACCCTGGATAATTATGTGCCACTTTGATTTTATTTGTCATTCTCTGTTGCAGACTATAAAATGATTACAGTACTATGGCTATTCAATTGCATTGGAACAACTCATAACTCCACATACTTTAACAATAATGAAGCCATCAAATGGATTTCTAAAAAGTTCTTATATATAGCTCTGGAGAAGCTTTTGGATCTTTTAAAGTTAACAACAGAGCCTTAAAATGATAAAATTAAAAACTTGGATAAGACCTTAAATCATTAACATGCATCAATTTAAACTTGCACATGCATGTGTGCTGTTTAAATATTTAAAAGCCAGTTTCTCTCTCTCATCTGCCAAGAGCACGGCACCGGGTTCCTTGGGTCTCTTCCTGACCCATGGTGGCTTCCTGTTCTTTGTAACTACTGGCTTGGCATGAGCTGATATTCAAATATTTTGATAAAACAATTTTAACCCCTGATATTACAAGTCAGTTATAAATTATTGGGCATTTTCTTTCATAATTTGGAATTTTTGATGCCGTATTTTAAAAGGAGACAGGCTTTCGTGTCATGCTGTTACACATTCAAGTTTCCTATCTTTATTCCGTTCTGAGTACAAGAGAGTGACAGTTTGCAGCCACCCAAACCAGTAAAATTTCAAGTTACAATAAATCTAGACCGTGAAATGATCCAAGGGGAACAGCTCTGCCAGCTCTACTGAGCCTGCTCTACCTGCAGGCTCAAGGTCACCTTAGATCAGTCGGTAAAATATAGGGACTAGGAGATAGTTCAGAAGGTAAGGTGCTTGCTGTTCAAGCATGAGAGGCCAAGTCCAATCCCCAGCACCCACACAAAAAGCCAGGCATGGTGGTGCAGGTGTGTAATCTCAGCACTGGGGAGGTGGAAATGGGTGGATCCTTGAGTCCCTAAACAAATCCCAGAGCCCCAACATCCCAGTGAAAGACTGGTCTGAAAAACAGTGAGGTAGACGCTCCTGAGGGACAACAACTGATGTTTGCCTCAGGCTAGCACACTCACACATTTTTTACCTACACACAGGACATGTGCACAAATGTACAAACACACACACATACACAAACACAAGTAGGAGAAAAAAGAGAGATGAGGATGCAGGCTTGACCACTCCCTCTTGAGCAGCAGCATTTCAGATAGTCATGCTGTGAGCCACAGGTCCGTTAGGAACAAGGGTCACTACTCTTACTTTTCAGATGACCCGTATCTGGCACATCTATCTACCCTGGCTTCCCACTTCCCACTGCTGCATTAGAGTGACATCTTTTGGGAAAGGTTGAAAATGAAAAGGCCCAGACTGCTCTCCACCTGAACCTGACCATCTCAAGACTGTGCTTATAATTTGTCTTCTCCTTGCTGAATGGAAGTATCTAAGGGCTTTGCCTGAATGGTTCACCTAATTCCTTGCAATCAAATCTCCCTTCAACCAAGTCTGTTTGTCTTTAATAAGCGCTTTGATTTTAACTACATTTTAAATCCCCCCTTTCCCCTCTTCTCTTCCAAGGCCAATTAACAAAATTACATGTCATGGCAAAAGACGGTGAAGAGATGTGCAAAACACATACATCTGACTTGACAAGTATCACTAAGTCAAAGGGTACTAGGGTACAAGTGAGGGCCAACCACCAAAATGCCCTTGGGCATGCTCTACTCCAGCTGGCACCAGGCTCAGTGGAACCTCGTGAGAGGAAAGGAAAGCTGTGGGGACAGGGTTCCAGGTTTACTGTAGGTGCTTTTAGAGTAGCTGGGAACATTTCTGTGCTCTGTGTCACCGCTCTGTGGCTAAGCAAAGCACCATCCTCTTCCCTAACAGAGCTCTGGACATTCTTTAGGAACAGTAGGGAGTAGTGAGAAGCACAGGTCCCAAAGCCATGTGGCTGGACTCCTCAAGGGGCTAGAGCCCCAGTGCCTGTGGGCCGTGACTTGGGAAAAGACACTGCTCTCTCTCTATTCTGGCCTATCCATCTATTAAATATGGGTGATAACTGTACCTACCAGGATCCTTATAGGAGCTATCTGAATTGTAAGAGCTACATGGTTAGTTGGTAGTGGGCATGTAGCAGCCTGCATGATTATGAACAGAAGTATTAGTTTAAGCGCAGGCATTTAGTTTTCAGACTATGAAAAGATGAGTAAGTACAACAAAGGGCTAGACTTCCATTCTTTCACATTTTCAGGAAGACGCCGCCTCTTTTTCAGTGGAATGTGGAAAGTTTATAACTTAAATTATAACAAACCAAATTAATCATACACAAAATGTGCACCGTTCATATTTTAATCTTACTTAGCAAAATTCCAAACATAAAACAGAAGGAACGGAGGAAGGTAATGGAATAAGTGCTGTCCAACAGAATATTCTACAGTGGTGGCAGCCCTGGAATTGGCATGTCTAATGTGCACACACTAACCACATGTGGCTACAGAGCATTGGGCATGTGTTGGTGTGCCATAGGACCTGAGTTTTCAGTGTCACTTTAATTTATTTAACCCTCAACAGCCACATTCCAAGTGCCTACTGCGTTGGGAAAAGTCCTATCAGAGCAGCCTCGTTTCACAGCCTTGACCAAAGTTGATATCCAATCTTTGTGGAAGACTTACATTACTGATCACAAAGAAACCTGTTTTAATTTCTTTAAACATAATATAACTTATGAGTTACCATTTAGTCCAGCTGTTCCACTTTAGGAATTTATTCTGAAGATATATTAAGGGATGTTCCCACAGGAATTTATTTAAGGTATAAACATACAACAATGTAATGTCATTTATAAATATCATAATAAAGTTGCATGCATATATACATATATACATGCTACACAAACATATGTATACACTCACCTTCCAAAGAAATGAGATTAATGACCTATGCATGCATATACATGAAAATATTGTAAAGAAACTGGATCCAAAATCATAGGCACTCAACTGCTAGGATATTATATAGCTATTAGATACGAAGTAGAAAGATTTAATATAAAGGAAAGATACGTATTAAATCTAGTTGAGAAAAAAAGGCTAATAAATAATATATATTATACAATTCCAACTATGTAAGGGCGATTTTAACATATTCATAGAAAAGAAAGCCTAGAAGAAATGTGTCAAACTCCTGATATGAGGTGGTTGGTTTCTAGATGTATGGATTTATATTATATTCTTCCTTGTACCCTATTGCTATAAATATGCACTGTTAATGAAATGACAAAATACAAGCCATTTTAGCCAAGGAAGGTCTGCATGAAAAGTAGCTCTGTTTCCATGGAATAATTGTTTATAGGTGGACCACAGCCTCCAAAGCAAGGGAAAAGAGTGTGGGACCACGGAACGGGGCAGGGCCCTCTGGCGGCAGTTACAGTGGCAGTTAATTTAGCCACAACGACCTCAAAGCAGTTATATCTCTAAACACGAGTACTTGGTCCTAACAGTCCCTTAGATTTATATTGATTATTATCGGGGTTCACCAGGGAATGCCCAGGTGTTAGTAAGGCCAGAGCTGTCAACAATAATTCCTGCCACTTCCATCCTAGGCTCAGATACATATGAGTGTTGGACAGCTCACCAACTTCCCTAACACCATCTTATGGGTTTTCAACATCCAGTTTGGTAATTTGCTCATATGCTCTGCTTTGTGCTTATATACATTGCCTGAGCTCACTATTTTGTTTCTGAAGCACTCAAAATAAGTGGTCAGGTCTTAGAAAATGTGAAGCACTTGTCCACATCATTTGTCCGCCTTCATTAGCACGGTCTGTTCATTCCTGGTCAACAGATCAGGGTGCTGGTTTCAAACAGCCCTGCTTTCTTGTGATACAGGCAGGGGATGAGGCGATTCCAAATGTGAAGCATGCCATGGGTCGCCTTTGCACAGAATTTCCTGTTCAGTCAGCTTTGGAGGACATACCTGTTGATATTAACCAATTTAAGAGAGCTCAAATCAAGCTTGAATGCAAGCTTGATTCCTGTTCTCATATCACATGTCTACCTGTCTTTAGCAACAATTATTGGTTTCACTGTAAATCATTCTTGCTCCTTGAACACATGAACTTTGATGCTTACTTTCATTCTCCTACTTGGCACAGCATCTTCTCAAACAGTAAATGATCAACAGGCGATTGAGGGAGATGTGCTATGAAGGAGGAAGAGGAGTATCTAGAGCAAAGTAAACATTGCCCCTGACTCAATTAACCCAGTGTTTTGTATCCTATTGCATCATTACAGGTTCCCAAGGAAGCAGGCCACTTGACTGATAGGTAACCCAAGCTCTGAAAATGTAAGAGATTTATCCATGAATATCGGATTGCTACTCTTTTTACCAGAACATAAGTTATACAAATATAATGGGAGAACTGCCGGAAGGGACTATACTGAGAGAGTCTCGGAAGAACCTCCGGGACTGAGCCCCTCAAAAGCAAGGAAAGATCTTGGCTTATTTTGCTTGGTGTCCCTAGACTGGAACACAACACCCAGCACAGCCAGTGCACACAAATACATGGATGGGCATGAGTTAGTGGATAGATCTTGGGTCCCTTTTACTTCAGCTTGGACTGTATCCCAGCACTGCTGTAAAGTGCCTTAGTTGAAATTATTTTTTTCTATTACTATACAATACATTGTCATAAACTTGACAGCTCACAGTCCTATGGGTCAGAAGTCTGGACATGGTATGACTGGGTTATAGTGTGTGGATGATCCTTGAGATTTCCTCTCCCTGGGATATGTATCCTGCATGACATGAAGGGCTGTCACTCATGTACATGGTACATAGCATAGGTGACCTTAAGAAAGAAAACTATATCAACCACAGTGTTCTTAATATTGATTCTAAGGAACAAATTGGACATGATAAGGAAATATTTTCCATTGTTTAGTTCCTCTTCCCTCTAAAGTTATAAAATAGTGTTTCAGAACATATATAACAAACAGAAAATTTCTTGATAGAGGACACTTGTGAAAGAATCTATAGGTATCACTGTATGCAGTAGAAAATGTTTTCCTCTGAGGGGAAGGCAGGACCTAGGATTCCCATCTTCTCTCACCTCTCTCACTCAACATAGTACCTGCGGTTCTAGCCACTGCAATAGGGGAAGAAAAAAGAAAAAATGCATAAAAGCTAGAAAAGAAAAATAAAGCTGTCCCTATGTGGAAATGACACATTTGTCTACACAGAAAATTCCAAGGAATTTCCAAAAATTCCCAGAATTAGTCTGTTCAGCAAAGTTTCAATGATATAGGATCATCACACAAAAATTTGCTTTATTCCCATATGTTATAAAATGTGAAAATGGAAATGTACAAGGAGATACCATTTATAATCACTCAAAAAGAGAAATACGTTAAGTATAAACTTAATGAAACATATAAAGGATCTATATGCCAAAAACAATCATAAAATTCTGAGGACAGAAATCAAGAAGATTTAAATAGATTTAAATTGACTGTCTTTGAATGTGAAGACCAGATATAATAAAGATATTGATTTTCCCCAGCCTGACACACACTTTAATGTGATTCCTATCAAACTCTTGGCAAGTTTTATTGTAAACTTTATATGAAGAGGCACAGACTCCAGAGTAGCTAAAGCAATCCAGACAAAGAAGAATAAAAGGAGAAATACCTCTACCCAATAATAAACACCCTGGGTAGCTCTAGGAAACGAATGTGGAACTTGTCGGCAGAGAGTGACATATTTGATGGAACAGAATTGAGGCTATAGGAAGAGGCTCACACAGATCTTCCCAAATGATGTTTGACAAAGGAGCAAAAGAAATTCACTGAAAGAAAGATAGTCTTCTCAGGAAATAGTGCTGGAGCAACTGGACAAACAGCAAAAAACAAACAAACCAACAACCTAAATCATATGCCTGGTGCAAGAAACGAACACACAGGCTCACACAAAAATCAGTATGCAAATGGCCATAGCAACATTGTGCATAACAGTCCCAAGCTGGGCAAGAACTCCAATGATTACATAACAGTAAGAAGGGAGGCGTGCTGATACACACAACTGGGGTGACTCTTCAGCAAATTAAACTGACTGAAAAAAATGCTGAGGCTGGAGAGATGGATCAGTAGTTGCTCATTCTTCTGACTTCCACATGTATTGCATGACACATGCACTTATATACATGCAGGCAATACATTCATACACATATAATAAGAATAATAATTTTTTAACTTTGTTTTTATTGAATTTTTATGTATTTCACACAGAACATCTCAATCAGTCTTAATCATCTTTATATTTATATGCCCTGTCCCCACCGGCACCCTCCCATAGCGCCCCTACTGGAGCCCATATACTCTGTCATTCCTGTTAAGGGCCACTGTGTCAAGTCAGTGTCCCCAAACATTCCCCAATAGCAGTCCATCCACTGCAGTCTAGTCAGCCTATTTAGAGTCCCTTGTTTTGGGAAGATCAGCTCTTCTTCACCTAGCAAAAATCAGTTGCCAATATTTCTTCAGGTAAGATTGGGGTCTGCTATTCATTCATTTTCCCAGTTCTGCACTGGGTTTTTGTCTCCCTGAGTTTGCATGGGACTAATGTACAATGACACCATTGCCATAGAATCATATGACAGGTTCCCAGGAGCTTGTAGGACTCTGTTTCCATATGGTCGTGCACCTCCTCCCTGGCTCTTACAATCTTTCTGCCCCCTCTTTCACAATGGTCCCTGAGCCCTGAGTGGGTGAAGTTTAATAAAGGGGTCCTGTCCAAGGACCAGCATTCAGCAGATTCTTGATGGCTATGCTTTGGCCATTTATGACCTTTTATGTTCCTGGCCCTCTGCTACATGAAGGACCTTCATTAATGAGAACTGAGAGAGTCATTTGTGTCCTCTTCTTTACCCTGTTCTGTGATCCATGAGCCTTAGGTGTAGAGAATGCATTGTAGATGTGTCATTTAGGCCTGGGCAATTCATAGACAATGTCCGTGTGTGATCAGTTGTGGTACTTGGTAATAGTCTCCAAATGGTACAAAATGAGTTTCTTCGATGAGTGGTGACTGGGATATTTGTCTGTCTCCTACTGTTCTTCTCTCTCAGGTTCTTACTTTCTCTTTTCCTCCCCGGTTCCTCTTGATTATCCTGGTTCCTGTAGTCATGTCTCATTACATACTCACTTAAAAGGATTTGGTGTTAGGATTCACATATGAGGGAGAACATACATCGTTTGTTTTTCTGAGTCTATGTTACTTCACTTAGTATAACAGTTTCTAGTTCCATCCATTAACCTGAAAATTTCACGATTTCATCTTTCTTTACTGCTGAGTAGAACTCCATTGTGTAAATGTATCACATTTTCATAATCCACTCATCAGTTGAGGGACACTTAGGTTGCTTCAATCTCTTAGCTACTGTGAAAAGAGCATCAACGAACATGGATGTACAAGTGTCTTTGCAATAGGATGACTCCTTTGGTTATATGCCAAGGAGTGGTATAACCAGGTCAAATGGTAGGTTCATTTTTAGCTTTTAAGAGTTCTCCACATTGCTTTACATAGGAGTTGCATGAGTTTGCAGTCCCACCAGCAGTAGATGAGCATTCCCCTTTCGCCACATCCTCTCCAACATTTGGTATCATTTGTTCTCTTGATCTTAGCCAGTCTGACTGGGGTAAGATGAAATCTTAAAGTGGCTTTAATTTTGCATTTAATTTGCATGTCGAATGCCTTTTAAGATGTTTCTTAGCCATCTTTATTTCTTCTTTTGAGAATTCTCTGTTCAAAGCCTTAGTCCATCTTTTAATTGGGTTACTTGCTTTCTTGATTCTTTGTTTTTTTGAGTTCTTTATATATTCTGGATTTTAAACCTCTGTCAGATGTGTCACTGGAAATGCTAACTCCAAAAGATCACCCTAAAATTCCATTTATAGAATGTTCTTTAAATGACAAAATTAAAGAAATGGGTAAAGAATATGGTAGATGTAATTATAAAGAACAACATAGAGGATCCCTACAGGGACAGAATGCTCTGCCTCTTAACTCTGTCAGGACCAGTGCTGTCGTGATATTGCACTATAGTTTTTCAAGCTGTGACCAAAGGGAGGGCCCGAAGAAAGGATTTATGGGATCTGTCTCTATTATTTCTTAAAACTTCATATGCATCTGCAATTACCTAAGAACAAAAGGTTTAATTTTAAAGTACAGGCTGGAGCTGGAGAGATGGCTCAGCAGTTAAGAGCACTGCCTGCTCTTGCAGAGGACCCAGGTTTGATTCCCAGAACTCACATGGCACTCCAGTTCCAGGGGAGCAGATGCCCTCTTCTGACCTCCATGGGCATTGCATTGATACAAGTGTACTTACATACATGAAGACATGACACTCATGTATATGAAATAGCAGTAATAAATAAATAAAGTTTTTAAAGTGCATGCCATATATCAGAGATTAGTTCCATAAGATAACATCCAGGACAAGTGCTAGATCAGAAGAGAAGAAATAGAGAAGGTCAGTGATGTCATTCTAATACTTTTAAGGATGAGTCCTTCCTCAAAATACCATAGCTAAGAAGATTTCAGTATAGAGTGACCATGCTGTAGATGCCTTCCATTTTTGAAGATGACTATGTATCCAGGTAAATTTCAGGATTCAAATCAATCTGACACCTCCTGAACTAGTATGGGACATCAACTTCCTTTAGGAATCATTTGACAACAGTAGAAGCCAGGAAAGTAAGAAGGAACCATGGAGGCGTGGGGAGGAGCTCAGAAAGGATAGTAATCCACAGAGCTAACAAGAGGGTAATGGGGAAAATGGGGGCCTTAAGTGGGGAGGGGGTTCTTAAGAAGGAGTGAAAACACTAAGGATGTCTGAAAAAGTCATAGGGAAACATTTTTAAAGCAACTGTATATATAAATATATATATGCACTCTGTGTATGTGTGTATGTGTATGTATGTGTGTGTATGTGTGTATGTGTGTGCATGTGTGTGTGTATGTGTGTGTGCATGTGTGTGTATGTGTGTGGTGTATATGTATGTGTGTATGTGTGTGTATGTGTGTGCATGTGTGTGTATGTGTGTGTGTATGTGTGTGTATGTGTGTGGTGTATATGTGTATGTGTGTGTATCTGTGTGTGTATGTGTGTGTGTATGTGTGTGTGTATGTGTGTGTGTGTGTGTAAAATAAAGAAGCGGTCATGAGGGAAGAGCTGGAGGGGGAAGGGTGGGGGGGCAAATTAAGGAAGTACAGATTTCATATATGAAATTCTCAAAAAAAATTGTTAGAAAAAATCATGTAATAAAGTGGCCTCACTGTGTTCTACTTTTATAAAACAAGCCATCACACATAAACACATATACATTCAGAAGTCACTAGATAGCTACAGGTGCATCGCATACTAACATACAAATGCCACCAGCAGGTACTGGTCTCCTTATAATTATAATCCAGACAAGAGAAGAAATCATATAAAGCTTCACTCATCTCAAGTAAAATCCATCCCCCAGTCTACTGGAGTGGTTAGATCCTTGGTGGGAGGAAAGAAAAATCCAGGCATGAAGTGCCAGGAAAAGATCTTCCACTTCAACATCTCCCTTATTTACAATACTTTATAGGGGCTTTATGTTGACCCCACTACTTCAGAAGGTAATCTGCCCAAATGCATCTCTAGGGCCCAGCATCCCCCACAGTGACTTGGCTCCTTCCTTCCCCTCAGTGCTATTACTACTACATAGGGGGCAGAGGGGGAGCTATTCTTAATTGACTGACTTTAGGAGAATCATACTATAAAGAGAAAATTCAAAATGAAGGCTCCCACCCAAACACTTCTCCCCACATATAAAGGGTGGGGATGAGAGAGGCCACAGAACCGAGGCAGCCAGGCCAGGCCTCACACATCCAGAGGCTGAACAGAAGGGCTAGCACTTGCCTTCCACCTACAGGATCACAGCAGTAGATCTGCAGAACCTGGCCTATCTTCCTATCTCAGCAAACCATGTGCTGCTCAGCATCATCCCGGGACCTGGGGAATGGCACTTGTCCTTCTGACCATGCATCTGAACTGATGAGGATGAGATTTTGACCAGGCTCCCAGGACCAGTTACTTTGCTTCTCCCTGGCTCTCTATCATGGTCTATCTCCCAACTCCTGCTAGGTGTTATGGATTGATCCCTAGGGAGCCTAGCAGAGAGTGAGAGAAGGGGTGGACATCAAGGGTCACAGTCAGCCTCTTCCGGTAAAAACGACCACAGTATACTTCTTGCTTGCATAATGTTATGCTTAAAAGCAGAAACTCTCTTTTCCTGATGCACAGGTATGTTCCCTGTTCATCTGAGCAGAAACAAAAGCTCAAATCTGCATTTGTTACACTGCATCCTTCAAAAACACACAACTGTGGTGAGGAGTTCTTTCAGACTGCACAATCTGTATTCATATATTTAGCCCCAGGTTTACTATAAATACTGTACAGGCTTTGGACCAGACATCGATGTTTTCCCCAAAGGACATTTTCTGTGATTTAAATCTTTGTACTCTACCTTCAAAATAAGTGATTTTCTCCTAGTAGCTCTTCTCAGATTAAAAATATATTCAGCATTTTTATTACCAATGAGATTATAGTCACATTTCATATAAGTGATTAAACATAACCCTGCATCAAATTAAATAGTCTCAAGGCAAATATAAGGGAGTGTTGGATTCCATGCTTGAAGGCCAAATATTCACTCAAAGATCTGATTGCTTTAGCTGGGACTTTTTCTCTCTTTTATAGCTTCTCAAATAAATGACTTTGTTTAAAAATATTCCTTATTCTGTTTCCTCTCCCTTCTTCGAGAATGTACAGTGTTATATGTAGCTATAGACAAATCATGATACCCAGAGTTCAGGGAGAGAAGCAGCCTCGATAGTTGAAATACCTAACAATAATGCACTTACTGAAATAAATGGTGCATTTGATGGGCCGCACTCAGTACCCTCAAAGCCCCAGCACCACCCCAGCAATAGTTCTTTTTGGACTACCAACAATTAGGCTGTGTAACTTTGTGCTCAATTGCTTCAGATAAACCATGCGTGCCTGGCCGGGCCACTCTCCCGCTGGTGTTGGGGCCCGCCTGTCAGGCCCACTTCTCTGGTTAATGTCAGTAGCACTATGTATAAAAGGTGACTCCAGTGTGTACAAATGTTGATCTTCAGAGAAGTCATGCCTAGGCTCACACACATCCACTCTTTCCTCTCCCAGGTCACTGGCAGGAACAGAGGGCAGTCCAGGAAGGGACCTGCCAAGAGTTTGGTCTGACTTGTTAGGTTACACCGCACTTGGGACTTCCCTGCCTGAGATTAATCCATAATCCTGTTTTGTGTTTAAAGGAACACAGATTCTAAAGGCCTTTCCTATGAGAGTTTCAAAGGTGATGGGGACATGTTCTAATGTAAGGTAACAAATTAAGTGCCAGTGTAAGTGTTCTCTGAGAATGAGAAATAGTACAGAGGTGGAACAAGATGCTTGCCCTCATACAGACATCTTTTAAGACCCAGAAATAGATACCAAAATCATATTTTAATGGCTGGAGTGCCTGTAGGTAAATATACAAAACACACACACACACACACACACACACACACACACACACAAAGTGCACATAGAAACCATCTATAGTTTTACTGACGGCTGTGCAAGTTAAATGAAATCAAAATGCCCTTGATGGGAAACACAGCCAAAGTTCCAAAGAAACATAATATTCACTGATGTGACTTCCAAACTAAATTTCATGTGAATACCAAGCAGTAAGCAAGCTCTCGTCTTGGAGCTCCACAACCCTACTTTTATTAATCGTTTCTTCCCTTGCCAGCTTCATCCTACCCATTCTGCTCCAGAGTCGATGCCCAGAAAGCTTCCTTTAGAACTCTAGCAACCTGATAAAAAAGCAAGAATTCCCAAGGCTGTAGAAACCATCACAAACACGTTCTCATCTGGATGACTCTAGTAAGGTAAAGCCCCCGCTCTACATCGAAGAAAGGGACCGCCAGGGGACGACACCGCTGCAGAGGATGAACGGCTGTGTGAACTCAAATCACCTGGCCACGACCACCAAGACATGGACAGATCCAGGTGTCCTGGTGGTGTCTTCTGCTCCAATTCAAAGAAAGAGATCCACCCTATGACTCAGCTTGTGTTTACAGTCAGGAGTGCTAAGACACATCTTACAGTGGTTGGCAACATCACTGGCCTTTAACAAGGCAAAGGTGAGCAGAGTTTTCCATCCAAATCTAACTGCTTAGATCCTGTTTCCAAGTATGGAAAGAGAAGGGTGATGTGAAAGCTGTTGCCTACGCTTAGATGTGTTACAAGCTGTCCTTTGCACTGCTACAAGTTGGAGTGGGAAGGAGGGGTGACCCATTTTCACAGATGATTCCTGCTTATAAAGCAAAGGGACTATGAGAATACTGTGTTGCACTTGAGTGTGCAAGTGTACAGCTCCCTCCTTCCTCATGCTACCATGTGCCCTAGTACATACCCAGGCCTTTAATTCTGGGAGTAAGTCATCATTTCCTACTTTTGTGTTATATCTGGGTGAAGAATTAAAGAGTCAAAAGTGTTTATGCCCCATAAGCACTGACCTTCAAAATCATATTATAATTTTAAAAGGGTATCCATGGGCATGAAAACAAAACTTCCAGCTTCCTGTGCTAACAACGGTCTTAGAACCCCTGTAATACCAAACCCCTGCCATCTACTCAAATGACCCCCAGGTCATTTTGGCCCTCACTCCAAGCCTTCCCACCTCCCATCCTCCACCTTGTGAAATCTGTTGTTTCTCTCCATGCCGTCTCTCTAACATCCCCCTCCCAAACTCTTTCAAATACCAGGCATAATCTCAACTCGGGTTTTAGAGTAATGTCATCACTTCCAAAATACACATGTCCCCTTGATAAGACAGACCACTTGGAGGTATTCACCTCAGTTCCTAGTTGTCATCCTCATAGCATGGGTCACACTTTAAATGGCTGAGGACTTTCTTCATGTGTAACTTGCCCCTCCCTTGCTGGCTCTCTTTGCTTTACATCCTAACATACTCGTTCTGCTCTTTGAAATGCCCATACTGAGGCCCGGCACCTATGATATTTAGTTAATGTATAACTAAAACCAGCAAAAACTGCAAGGCCTTCTGTTTATACCAATGGTTCTCAAAGGGTAGGTTTCCCCAACCACCAGCCTGATTCTGAGTCTCATGCTTGTTCAGATTTTAATTCTACCAGTTCAGTCATGCCCACTTTCCACAAGATCCTCCTATCGGGGGAAGGAGGAATGAACTTTGTTCCACAGGGAAATCACTTACAAGCAAAGTGACTGTGATCATTCAGTCCAGAAAAGACCCCAAATTCACAATTTTGGGGGAAGATGGTGAAAAGCAGCCAATCTGGGGAAAGGACTCCCTGGCCCACTTCTGTGTAAGTAGACAGGAGATGGGCAGAACTTGACAGTGCTGCAGCCTGATACTTTCTGGCAGTCCTGAAGTAAAGGTCCTGAACACAACAGGGACGCTGACCTCTGTCCTCACGGTGGTGCTAAAGTTTCCTCAGGACACACACATCACCTTGTTACCATTGCATCCTGGCCTTGACCCAACACCTAACATGGAGTAGCTATTCACAGGTGTGTGTGGAAGAACTGGTGGCTGAAGTAGCCTTTAGGCCCCTGTATGGCTAGGAAAATATCTAAGAGGGCATTACCGGCTAGGTTTAACCACAAACTAACAGCTTTTATGTGAGAGAATGGGCTTATAAGCATATGGAACCTGGCCTCCATTCAAATCCTGGCCACGTGCCCCTGTGTCTATGACTAACATGCCTGGCCTTGTTAACAGGGAGTAACACACCAGTCACTAAGGGCTGTTGTAGGAATTGTACAAGGAAAAGGTGAAAGGTCCAGCATCAGGCACGCACTGAGTGCTCTGGACATTGTAATTCGTCCTGAACTCGGGGGATCATCAGAGGTCTGCGCCTTTAGTGTAAGCACTAATGTGAAGGAGTTTGAGAACTGCATTCCTGCCTGAGCCCTAGTTTTGAATGTGATGGGAACATCCATCAGTGGAAAACATGAGGAAACACAGGCGCTAAGGACCAAGATGAAGGCTCAACTCCTTTCTCTGCCACTTACCAGCTGTGTGACCTTGAGCAAGCCACTTACACTCTCTGGGCTTCTGCTTTTGTGGACTGGAGATAATAATACACTTTACTCAGGGTCATAATGAGGCCTGGAGATTAAAATATCCATGAAACACTCAGCCCTGTGCCCTGCCCTTAGTAAGCACTTGATAAACGATACGCATTATTTGCTAAAACTAACAAGAAGCAGCACAGAATGCCAGCTCTGCTCTGCAAGAGGCATGGGTGGAATGTTAGAAGCATCAGTGAGGAGGGGATGATACATCCAGAGATGTTAGATGAGAGAAGGGGCCTTCTGGGAAGCCATACAGTGTTCTGAAGTAGGAGTCACAAATTCAAGTAGGAACAGTCCACAGTAAGACTGCCCAGGCAGTGACATGCTCCTTGGCTGTTGTTAATTTCTAGGCACGAAGGCATATTCTACGTGGCTGGATCCTGTGATATAGCAAAAGAATTAAAATGAGAGGCTGGAGAGATGGCTTAGCAGGTAAGAGCACTGGCTGCTCTTACAGAAGACCTGGGTTCAGTTCCTAGCACCCACATGGCAGCTAACAAACATCCAAACTCCAGTTCCAGAGGATCTGACACCATCTTCTGGCCTCTGCGGGCATTGTACGGCATTGGTACACTTACATACATGTGGGTAACACTCAAACACATAAAATAAAAACAATAAATCATTATCTTTTTTAAAAAAAAGAAGTAAAATGCCCATGGTTTGAAAACTTCTAGATAGATTTTTCCTGTGATATTTTATTTTTTTCAAGTGGAACTTCAATTACAGAGAAAATATCTGCCTAGACGGAATAAAAACAAATAAAAATAATAATAAATAATAAAAAACATATCTGGATCACAGACAAGCAGTTCTGACCTCCTATTTTAAAGGAGGAGCAACATTTTGGCAAGTGAAGACAGGATGGCCATTGTAGTACCAAACAGTATAGCTGGGCAGAGAGGCAGGGAATTCAGGAAGCATTCTAGAGGCCAAACACCAATACTCTGCAGGGGGAGATGAGGAGAGGAAGGGGCCAGGAGCAAGAAACGGTGGAGAATCTGTGAGGGAGAACATGAGCTGGAAGATGTGTGGGCTAGGGAGACTGGTATGGAGAGAAAAGTTCAAAATGTTGGAAGAACAGGTCCCATCATGCTTTCCCCCTTTACCCCTTGCTGGACCTCAGTTTCCTCTTCTGTAAAATGGCCTCGTGAGTTAGATATGCTCTGAGCTCTCCTCCAAACCTGTCCATACCATTCACAGTGTCTTTATAATCTTCCCACCTGCAGTTTCTAAACTCTGCTAGGGGATGTAGCTACAGTTCACTATCAGGAGGAAAAGGCTCCTTTGCCCACTTCTGGGACCATCTGTACCGCCACAGGGGACAAGATGACTGGAGCACTACAAAGTAGAACTCCAGATAAGGCAGCAGCTACAAGACTAACACATTTGCCCTCACTGAATCCCTAGCTGTGTGAATTCTGGTGCATTTATTGTATAGGATTTGCACAGAGGGAGAGAGCTCCCACTGTTATGTCATGTGATGGCTCAGGTGTAGGATGATTAAACTAGCCCAAGGTCAAACACTCAGAAACAGGAAGAAGAACAGGTGGCCCATCTGCTGCTAGTCCTTCGGTCTAAGCACTATGTCAAACTACCTTCTTTTTAGAGCCTTTCAAATCTGTGTCACTTTTACAGTGGTGCCTTAGGTTGTATAGCTGGAAATTTTCCTTGGCTACATGTACAACATACCAGACCAAGAATCAGGGTTCTCCTGTTCTGAAAGGTGGCCAAGGCTATGCTTTTGGGGGTGCTATATGCCACCTGGTATAGAAGAGAGGGAAGGCCTTTCATTCCCAAAACCTGGGTTCCTGTTTCAGAGTCCACTTCTCAGAATGCATATGTGCGGAACAGGTAGACCCACAGAGGAGGATTCTACCTGGGGTAACTCAGGCATGGAGATGTCCAAGGGCTTCCTCCCAGTGGAGAGACAAGAGGCTCAGACTGACTTGAAAGGGAAAGACTCATGTAGCCACATGGGGGACTGTGTTGACAACTATGTACAATCAGAACTCTGAGCATTCCAAGGGGTGACATATGAACAGACACAGGACCACAGGACTGCTCCCCAACACTTGGGGTAAAAAGCCTTGGGGTTCTTCACCATGAGAGACTGAAAAGGATCCTCATAATGTCTGAGGTTTGGTTTTTCCATTAAGCATGGAAGGTGGGAAGGAGACTATGTATTAACATCCAATTTGATTTAGAAAGTAAACAAACAAAAACAAGCAGAATTACTATGCGTATGAATATTAGGGGATAAATTTGGGCGATTATAATTATTTACATGGCAACATATATTAAGGCTTCATGTATTAGAGGAGTTTTTCCATCTGGATATGGGAAGACTTCCCCCCCTCACAGACAGACGCACTGTGTATTCAGAAAGTTTTCTCTTTACATATATTATGTTTAGGCTGACTCAACTGTTATTCATGAGATAAAGGCAAAATTCTATTTAAAAATTAATGACAGCACATATGTAGATACATAAATACTTGTTTCCATCCCTATTTAACATGAAACAAACAATATTCTAGAGTCTTTTCCTGAGCACTAACAGCAATACCCCCAAACTAATAAAATACTAATAAAAATTAACAGCTGTATGCCAATCACTTTATACCAGGAATTGATCCAAAACTCATTACTGTGAATAACTATATATAATCTCATTTATTCCTCATAATACATGCTTTTGTTAATCCCATTTTACAGATGTAAAACTAAGGTAGAGGAAGGCTAAGCAACTTTCCCAGGTCACACAGCTAGTAAAGTAGTATCTGAACTCAGGCTCTAGATTCTAGAGTCTGATAACCTCCAGAGAACTCTGTTTTGTAGCATCTGCTGTAAGGATTAAAGTAGGGCATTCACCATTTTTTAAGCTTCCTAGAAATTCATTGACTAATTAAGCAAACTTATTGCGGCACTGTGCCAGGCCTGAGAGTCTCAGTCTCTGTACCCATGTACAGCACTCCTGATCTGTTCTCTCCATCCCTCCCACCCTCCTTCTGTCCCTCTCGATATCCCAAGGAATGATCCATGTGAACAGATTTCATTTCACAACTGCATCCTCAAACTCAGATGCACATGCCCTGCTGATATAAACGGAGAGCCCAAAAGAAACCTAGGACTAGGGTTGTAGCTAAGTGGGAGAGTGCTTATCTACCATGCATGAGTACTGAGTTCAATCACTAGTAACACACACACACACACACACACACACACAGACAGAGACAGAGACAGAGAGACAGAGACAGAGAGACAGAGAGACAGAGACAGACAGAGAGACAGAGAAATAGAGAGACAGAGAAAAAACTAAATTGACAAAGTTTTGAAATACAGATCACCAACCCATCTGGAAATAAACCCAAACTATTGAGATGCAAAACACACAGCACGGAAATCTAGAAGGTTTGAAAGATAATGTTTGCTACTACTAAGAAATTTGTTTTGTTCTCAAGTCCACAAATAGTGTGCCTTCTAAACATCCTGGGGCCTGGGGCCTGTCTAATTTCAATATTCTTGTAAGGGAAAGAGCACCAGCCTCCTAGCCAGGCAGTCCTGCTGATGGCAAACCAAGGCTGCATGTGAAGATCATTATCTTCAGGCCAATCTGGGGCTATGTGTCTCCTGCAGTATCACCTTTAAGACTGAGCCAAGACATTCCAGACTGAATGAAGGTTTATTTATGAAAGGATTTAACACTTTTAGATCCCATACTGCTTGTAGGACCACCAATTTCCATTCCCAAATATCTGATTTCTTCAATTTCACAGAGCATGAATGAGACTTTAAGTCCTCATGTGTGAGAAGAAAATTTAATAAACTAAAATTCTTTTTCTTCAGTGAGGTGAAATCTTTGCTAATGCCTCCATCAAAATAAAATCACTAGTAACCAAGCATAGAAAATACCATAATGCCACATTCATGTCGATACAACCAATTGTTGGGTAATTTCAGCTGAATGATCTGTCCTGTTCCACTCCAACTTCAAAGGTCAAAAGAGCAATGTATGTAGCAGAATACGGATGAGAAAGAATGTCCCTTCCTCCAGCCAGGAAGCCGGACTCGAAGGGACACATTTCCAAAGCAAGGGAGTCCAAGGGGGCCCTGCATGCCAGAGCGGCCAGAGGGAAGCAATTAATCTGGAAGGTTGGGCAAAGCTCTTCACTGGTAGTGTCCGGAACTGAGCAGACATCCTCTATGAAGAACTGGCACGAAGTGGCTCAAACAAACCACAGATGAGATGGTATGTGATGTGTGGTAGGTAGAAAGTTATGATGCCCACTGGTGAGAGGAATTAAGAAGCCTCAGAGAAGATATCCCAGGGCCTGACACACCAGTGCTGCAATATTCTACGCTGTATGTCAACACTAGTTTATAAAAAGTAATGATGACCAGGAAGCTTGCCAATAGGTAATAGCTCAAAGTATAATTACATAAGAATAGTATCAATCATTTAATGACAGGAACACACGGAAAATAGTTTATAAAAAAAAGGCTTTAAAAATGAAAAATCTGGAACCAGAGAAATAGCTTAGCAGTTAACAGTGATAACAACTCTTGCAGAGGACTGGAGTTCAGGTCTCAGCACCCACATGGCAGCTCAGACCACTGGTAACTCCAGTTCCAGGGGATCTGACACGCTCTTTTGGCCTGCACAATTCCTGAAGTATGTGCACATGAACTCATGCAGGCAAACATACATACACATAAATTAAATAAGAAGTAGATCTTTTTAAAAACATAAAATGCTTTTATTTGGATGGCCATTTTTACCTTATAATACCCTATTCTGTGTGTATTCATGCATATATGGGTATTTATTTTCATGTGAAAACTCAACCCTTTTGATGATCCTATCTATTATACTTTATATAAAAAGCCATTCTTGTTTTCTAAAATAAAATTATATACATATTTATATGTATATATTTACACATATACCCATATGCATAGCAAAGAAGAGTATTTAGAAAGATATATAACAGATAATAAAAGGTGGATTTCCTTAAGGCCAGACATGTTGGTGCACACTTATAATCCCAGCACTCAGAAGTCTAAGGCAGGAGAATCACAAATTTGAAGCTAGCCTCAGACACACAGGAAGATCCCATCTCAAAGTAAACCAAAGAAATAGATTTTTTTCATTATGCACTTTTTCTGTTTCTCATCCAAAACCCCACTAGCTTTACTGAAACTAATGCACGCCTATAATATTTTGGATTCTGAAAATACAAGAAAGTGGAGAGATTATCTTTTTTATTTTGAAAATACGAGAGAGAGAGAACAAGCCAAGACTGGGAAACCACTTATAACTATGCTAACAGGCTTCTAAACTTCTTTCCATGGTCTAGAATCACATTGTTTTTTAAAAAGCCAATCGTGTTACATGCTACATATACTGTTCTATGTCTCCAGCCCCCACCCCCACCGCTTTTTCTTTGAGATAAGTCTCATGTATTCCAGGCTGGCCTTGAAATCACTGTGCAGCCTAGGATGACCTTGAACTTCTGATCTTCCTGGACTGAAGAGCATGTATCACCATGCCTAGTTTGATGCAGGGTTAGAGAATAAACCCAGTGCTTCATGTTTGCTATAGAAGCACTCCAACGACTAACGGAGATACATCCCTAGCATGAGACCTTCCTTTCTAACTTAAAATATGTGGATTTTCCCCATAAATAAATATTACTGTAGTTCATCCTTTCTTGGCCATAATATAATCTGCAGCATCACCTGATGGGCACTGAAGTTCTTTCTAAGTTTTCAAATACCAGTACGAGTGTTGAAATCTGAACATGCTCTCATCTAGTGACTCAGTTACTACTTAAGTCCAATCCTGGAAAGTTACCTGCTGGGTCAAAGAGCACGCGTATCTTTAAGGTTTAGAACAATATCAGCCAACTAATCCCTGAAAGATTATACAGAGTCAGGATGTTGGGTAGATATTATTTTGTTCTTTTTGTCTTTCTGAGAAAAGAGACAACAGAAAGATTACTTTTCCCAGCGGAGCATTCTGCCTCTGGGACAAGCCTTGCCTTAGCAAGGCGAGGGTACAGCACTCTCTAACTTGATTTCACTATTTCGAAAACTCACTCAGCTCAGTCACCCTTCTCTAGCACCCAGGCCTCCCACACACAGCCATCTAGAGAAAGAATGCATGGTCAGCAAGCTCTGCTGCCAGCCCTTTAAATAGCTAGTACCACCGTTTCAGGAAAAGGCCTTTCTGTGTTTTAATAGCAAAACAATTGTTCTTTCCTTGTAAGAAAATCTCCAAGATAAAATTCAAAATAATCTACTTTCATTTGAATGAGGACTTTTCAATTCCCTGCTCTAATCCTGAAACCAGTAAAATGTTTCTTTACTACGAACTCCCACTCCGTGGCTTCATGGCATCTATATTATGTATCTTTTTTTAAGGTCTATCAAGTCTAGTTTGTGTTCCTGAAATCCTCTTGGGTGTGTGTCCATCTCTTGGAGTCTGGTAAACCTACCAGGCATCACACAAGTAAAGAAAACTGACTTTCCTTCTGCACCAGGCATCAATTGCCAATAGAGCCTCAGCTAAGGCTGGGGCTTCTCAGCCACCTCCCTATCCATGCTGAGCTTTTATATGGCTTGGACTTCCTGTTGTTATTTAACCAACCCAGTCTATTGAACCCAAGGGGTAACTCAAGGGAATGACTAAATGCTTATCACAAGAAAAGTCTCCAAAAATGACACATTTTACAAACATGTTTAGTTAGTACTGTGTTTAAAAGCTTGTTAATTTTATAATAGAGACGTGTAATATGAGGAGAAATCTCAAGACATTAGGCAGAAATTAAACAAATGTCACTTTTTGGGTGGGGGGGCGGGCATTGAGATAGAGTCTCCTTGTAGCCCTAGCTGGCTAGGAACTCGCTATGTAGAACAGGCTGGCCAGAATTTCGCAGAGATTCATTTTTCTTTGCCTCTGGAGGGATTAAAGGTGTGTGCCACCACGCCTAGCATCATATGCCACTTTTTTATGAGGTAGCTTGCCACCAACCAGAGTCATCTACGACCCTCACTCAGTCTTACTCCCTCTAGTCTGGAGGTTAGAGTCTTGGTCTTTTCTCTTTTGAACATTCAACTCTTCTAACACCCTCCACTGGCTAAGAATGGCATAGAATCTCAGAGCTCAGAAGCAAGGGATCATCCGTGCAGAGTTTCCAACTCTCACAACAGTTCCCTTTTTAAGGAGTAAAATTTCAAAACTCCCCAAATGCATAGATTAAGAAGTTGCCTCTTGAATATTGGCAACTCATTGCTGCTAAACGAGGAAGAGCTGATCTTCCTAAAATGAGGAACTCTAGATAGGCTGACTAGATTCTGGGGCTGGACAAGCACTGGAGAAGGGCTGGAGGCCGGGGGGCGACAACACAGTAGACAGTAACAGGATGACACAGTACATGGGCTCCAGTGGTGGGGAGAGGCTATGGGAGGGGGCCATTTGGGATGCAGATATAAAGATGAATAAGATTGTTTGGGATGTTCTGTATGAAATACACACAAAAAAATTCAACAAATAAAAAAATTAGTTATATTTGAAGAAGAAGCTTAAAAATTTACTCCATGTTAATTAGTAGAAGTGAAACACATTACTACTGAAATCTACCTGATAATTTTATATCCATGCTCAGGTGGATCTCAGAAAATAACCAACTGTGACTAGTACTAATCAGATACATAGAGATTAGAGACGCATGTGCAAACATCTAAGTGTTAGTAGCATTAAAGATGAGTTTTTCTGTATGAAACAGTATATTTTAAAGAGAAATGGAGATCTTTTTTTAAAGGTTAAAACCTCATTCAGTTTTATGTCTTATAGGGTTTATACTGAATACAATACTGTATAACTGTAATAATTCAACTGTAAAACTAAAACTGTACAGCCAATTTTGTAAGAGATGCAGCCTAGCTCAGAAAATTGTTATTGTAATTATGTAACTGTATTAATTCAACTGTGAACCTAAAAATTTACAGCCAATACTGAAAGAGATGCATCTTTGCTCTGGAAATTGTTATTGAATATGTCAATGCTGTAATGAAATGCTTCTTCTAATCATGTGGTTATTATTTTTAAAAAAATTTTTAAAAATAAAAATAAATAAATAGTAAAAAAAAGATGTTGCCTTTTGTAATACTTCAAACATAGTCAAGGAAGTTCTTTAACATGGTCTTGCATACCCACGGTGCAAAGCAGAGCGTACAGAACAGCAGGCAAAGATCAGCACCTGCACTTAAAGGACAGTAGACAAACTACCGTGGAGTATTTCAATATTCATAATCCTTTTAATTGACAAACTACCGTGGAGTATTTCAATATTCATAATCCTTTTAATTATATGGACAGGCAGATTTATGATTACATCCCAGACTGCTGTTGTTTAAAGACTGATAACAACATGCTGACAGAACACTTGACTGATCCTTGGGGTGGGGATGTCAGTACTGGGGACTGAACTGAAGGCCTTACGTGCATTTAGCCAAGTACTCTCTTGAGCTACACAACAAACAACAAAAGCGTTTTAATTTTGGACATAGCATATACCATCATCAAAGGAAGCAAAATGTTTCGAAAATTATCAGTAACCATAACTGTATTCTGACATTAAAGGAGTTTAGAAATTGGAGCTCCTAGAGAAATTTCCTATGGAGTTTGGCTTTCCTGTATTATCTATTTTAATATACATTAGTGGACTATTAGGAACTGTTTTAGAAGAATTGGGAACTTACATCTTTATTAGCTGGCAGATATTATCAGTAAGTAGCAAAGAGACAATCTGTATTTGGGATGCATCTCACTTCCTATTCAAATGGAATCTCTTTTCACTGGGCTCAATCCAGGTTACATGTTATATGATGGAAAAGTACTGTTTTAAAAATTAATTTCTTATTTTTCACTATGGGGTTTTGCTATGAATGTCAACTGGAATGGTAGGTTCAGTAGTTCAGAACTGAATTAGGGTTGTCAGTGTGCTTATGGTCACCTTCAACAACTGAGAATACCTCTAGCTTTTCTCTTTGGTGTGAAATCCAGTCCCACTAAAATCCTTACACCATCGATACATACACAACTCAATTCTCAATTTTTCTAGAATGCTGTCACCTTATTGCTCTCTTTCCTTACATGGAAGCCCTTAGAAGCCCATGAACTTTGATGTGAGTAACCTGTTGGCTGAGCCTTACCTCAGGTGAGGAGAAACAGCAGTTCACAGATGTGCTGGATAACTGTAGCGTATCTGGGTTGAGGGAGCCTCAATTGCGGAATTACCTCCGTTGAACTGGCCTATAGCCATGTCTGTGGGGCATCTTCTTGATTATTTTGTGATGTAGGAAAGCTCAGACCACTGTGGGTGGTGCCATGCAGGTGGGTCTGTGTTATATAAGAAAGCAGGCTGAGCAGTGGCCAGGGGAGCACACCAGTAAGCAGTGTTCCTCCATGGCCTGTGCTCTAGCTCCTGCCTCCAGTTTCCTGCCCTGAGTTCCTACCTTGGGCTCCCTAATGAGCTATGACCTGGGAGATATAAGATAAAATAAACCCTTTCCTCCCCAAGTTGGTACTGGTCAGAGTATTTCGTCATAGCAATGAAGAAACAAACTAGGATAACGGACTACAGCCCTTGCAGGCAGTGTATATACAGACACAAACATCTAGGCTGACGAAAGAAGGGACTACTTGTTAAGATGATTCTGTGGATCCTTGAACATCATCTCACAAAACTGAACAGCCAGCAATGGAACCAGATCTGGGCTTCCTCTCTGAACATGCTTCCTTCTAAGTACTAGCCATGAGCCATACCTGCAGTCATCTATTTGAGGACATGGTCCATTTTGAAAAATGCATATGAAAAACATCAAACAAGGTAAAAGCAAAGACTTTTAAAATACCTAATTACATCTCACCTTTTGGATCCACACTAATAAAGCAGACTGCTATCCCACATTCTATGCAAGCTTTTTTTAAAATTATTTATTTAATAACCACATACTTAGAAGAAGCATTTCAATACAACAGCAATGACATATTCAATAACAATTTCCAGAGCTAAGATGCATCTCTTTCAAAATTGG
>NW_008354534.1:3616339-3617019 GCF_000622305.1 Nannospalax galili
GCATTTCACTACAGCTTTAACATATTCAATAACACACTCCAGAGCAAGAGTACATCTCTTTCACAAGTGGGTGCAAGTTTCTAGTTTCACAGTTGAATTAATACAGTTATACAATATTGAACTCAGTATAAGCCCTGTAAGACATTAAACTGAATGAGTTTTAAACCTTTAAAATAGGTCTCCATTTCATTTTAGGATATATTGTTCCTTGCAGAAAGACTCTTGTTTTTGCTACTAACACTGAGATGTTGGTGCATGCATCTCTAATCTGTGTGTATCTGATTATTACTAGTCATAATCGGTTGCACTTGGAGCCTTGGCGCCTGTGTATGTCTATAAAGTCATTGGGTGGATTTCAATGATGATGTTTATCACCTCTACTAATTAACGTGATGTAAATTTCCATGCTTCCTCCTCAAATATATTTTAAAAAATTTGTTGATTGTGTGTGTGTGTGTGTGTGTGTCACCCAGAACATCCCAAACCATATTATTCAGCTATATATCCACTTCCCAGGTAGCACCCTCCCATAGCCTCTCTCCCCCCACTAGAGCCCTTATACTCTGATATCCCTGCTACTGTCTGCTGTGTTGTTGGCACCCCCAGCCATTCCACACTGCGTGTCCTTCTGGTAAATCTATTCAGCCTATCTAGCGGCCTTTGTTTTAGGAGGGTCAACT
>NW_008354534.1:3617168-3659611 GCF_000622305.1 Nannospalax galili
CCCTGGCCAACAACTCAAAAGAAGGTATCTCCTATCTGGCATTGTTGCTTGTTATGTAGCCTTTAGCTATGCCTATGGAGTCTTAAGAAATTATATTGGCCCCTTTGATCTTTGGTTATACTTTCCTTTTGGGTGTTTAAGGCCATACAGTTGACCCGCATAAAACAATTTAGTTTTACTCTTAAGGTCGTTTGTGGATCTGTTCCTCAGGGGTCACGTGGGCTTGGGAGGAGCCCCTGGATCCTTTCTTTTACCAGTTCTGCCTATGTGAAGATAAGTCAAAGGTCTTGCTCGACCATGGTTGGCTTCACTTGGAAGCATGGAGGAAATGATTCCTTTATGTTGATCCTCCTCTTTGTAGACTGGACACTGGTTCAAGTCCATCTGTTGGGGTCTCCTCGGCCTCCTTGATCAAGAGGACAAGTGACCCACCACAATTACAGGACATTTTGAGAGA
Source organism: Nannospalax galili (assembly GCF_000622305.1). NCBI lineage: Eukaryota > Metazoa > Chordata > Mammalia > Rodentia > Spalacidae > Nannospalax > Nannospalax galili. Next base: position 3,617,626 of record NW_008354534.1, read on the forward strand.
TGGTCATAGTCCCCTGGAACTAGTCGACCTAGGAGGGCAAGGAGCAAAAAGTGTCCTTTATGTCCCTCTGACCAAATTAGTATAGGCCTCAAAGTATGTCTGTTAAACATCCAAGAAGGTTAGTTCCACCAGTCTGGTACTTTTAATTACTGTGTGTCATGTAGATAAATCTTGGGCAAAGACCAATTGTTCTCAGATAAACCTTATCTAGACATATATTTCTTGCAAGCTTTTTTATGTGTGTGTGCATGTGTATGTGTTCCTACATGTGTGTGAGTGTACACGGGTACACATGCATGCATGTACACTTAAAGGTGGAGGCCAGAGGTCATTGTCTTCTCAGACACTCTGTATCTTGGTGGGTTTTTGTTGTTGTTGTTGTTATTGTTGTTGTTGTTGTTTGAGGCAAGGTCTCTCACTGAACCCAAAGCCTACCAAATCAGCTAGACTGGCTGGTCGGAAGGCTCTAGGGCTCCTGTCTCTGCTTCCTCAGAACTGGGGTTATTACAGGTATTGATCAACATGACTGGCTTTCTATGTAGGTGCTGGGGATTGAATGAAGGTTAACATTCTTTCACAGCAAGCACTTTACTAAGTGAGCCATCTCTCCAACCCCACCATGCAACTGTTCACATTTAGTTTCCGCATAGTTGAAAAACAGTGCTACAGGGAAATCGTTTGAATATTTTAAAGATCATGAACTTTTGACTATAGGACAAAAATAAAATAGCACTAACAGCCTTCCTGGTAATCAATGACTTCTACATTTCTAAATAGGACATAGATACCCATAGTATTTATAAGGCCAACCTCACTCCCACACAGCCTCTGAGCCACAGCCCAGAGCATGAACTCGAGGGAAATAAAGTCAGGGGACTCAAATGGAGCATTAAGTCCTCCATTCCTTGCAGACCCATTCTCTTCACTGTGGAAAAGGCTTGTGCCGTGTGCTAGGAGGCGATGTGGTCCCAGTGGCCTGCAGCACCTGCATTTATTCCACAAAATGAGAGGCGTGCCAACTGACTTTACTCCCTTGACTCAAAAGTCTAGGGTTTAGAAAGATTTACTTTAGGGTTTCTAAACGTTTATTGCCTTGCTGACAGATTTTTAGACCAGTGCTTGTAACAGGTAATTTTTCATACTACTAAAAATCCAGAATGGGATTCTAGACGTTGGGCGAAAAATTGTTTCTAAATCTCCAATTGCTATTAAATAATACAGATCATAGAAACTACGCAGCATAAAAACAATAATCACATGAGCAAGAAAGTATCATTAAAAGTTACATGTACTCGGCCGCCCTCCCTGCCTTGCTCTGTAAGATCTTTATCTTTGCTACTGGGGTTTTTCCTCTGTTCTTCAAACCTATTGGGCTTATTCCCACCTCAAGAGGTGGACACTGGCATTCTGGCCGCCTGCAGCTCCTGATTTCCTCTGTCTTAGACCTTAACGAGTAGCCCTCTGGCCTCTGCCAGCAACACACATTACAGGCTCCAGTTTTCTTGTGCATTAAAAAAAGTATTTCAGGTTAGTGAGGACGGAAGAGCTTCATCTTTCTTTTTCATAGTCCAATCCCTGGTACCAGAACTACCCAGGACAGGTTAGGCACTCAATAAATTCATACCAAATAAATGATTAAAATGTTTAACTGCAAGAACTAGCATTTTTTGTATTTCCCTACAGCTATAAAGGTATGATATATTCTAACTATTCTGATGTTATTAAAAGGTCAGAAAGACACTAAGGTCAGGTTGTGATCTGTAGACTGAAGGGAATTCCACCTACTTCAAGTTTCCAATATCCCAGCATGAATATATCTTGTATTTATACATTTTCTCTCAGGATATTTGAAAGATTAAATAAAAGAATGTGGAAAAATACACATGCATGGTTGTCCATAGCAGTGTTATTTCTAATAGCTTCACAGCAGAAACAACCATTTATTCAACAAATGATGGAAAATGAAATGTGGTGAGTCCATAGTCACATAGTAGAGTTTTAATTTTTAAAAACAAAGGGAGTTTTGGTAACATGCTAAAACATGGATGGCCCTAGAAAACATTACCCTAAGTAAAAGAAGCCTGAAACAAAAGTCAATATATTGTGTGATGCCGTTTGCATGAACTGATTGGAATAAGCAATCCACAGAGAGAAAACGTGTCAGTGCTTAGTGCAAGGTAAAGATGGGAGAGAGCAGGGTGTGCGGTACTCAGTCAGTGGGTACAGTTTCCTTTTGGGGTAACAAAATAACCCTACAGCTGTTTGTGGTGATGATTATGCACTCTGAATAGACTAAAAATCAGGGAACACTTTGAGTGAATTGAATAATGTGTGAATTAGATCTCAATAAAGCTGTCATATAGTTTTAAATGGTGGCAGACACCAGTTGTAACTTTGGAGATTAAGTTAGATGATTAATCCTTACACAGGCTTGAAGTCTAAAAATAAAGACCCTATCCTCTCCTCTCATTGAAGGTCATCTTGCTTAGGAAAAGAATGGTTGCTTTAACAGTTGAATCCCCAAATCTCAGGAGCTTATTACAAGTTTATAATTACAGCAAGAATTGGGAAGGGGGGGTGATGCTCACTCTGACCCATCCTTGGGTTCATTTTGTCTAATAGCTCCATCCTCTTCCACTCTGAGCCACAGAGTCTTAAATATCAAACAGAGACAAGAAGGTAAACACACCAAGTCTATAATATACCAGCTCTGAAAATGGAAAAACTCACTTTCAATGACAAAATCTCAGCCATAAGGGCTACCCACAGCTACAGTGGAATCTGGGAAAGGTCATCTACATGTGAACCCAAAGAAAGGAATCAGGTTTGTTGGATACATAGCAAAGACAACTTGGGGTTTATTATGTTAGGACAAATAAGACAGAGTGGAGGAAGGGTGTAGGAGAGCTGTGGGCATCTACTTCATGTCACTGTTACTCCAGAGATATTTCCTCTTAGCAAACAATTGGTGTAACCAGAGAGTGAACTGGTAAAACTGCTTCAGTGACAAATGTGGAACATGTACACAGAAGACATGTGAAACCTGTAACCCAACATGGCACATTAGAAAGAACAACTGGGTAAATCATGTCTCTGCTTCTTTCACTCCTTGAATCTGCGTTGGCCTTGGAACTTGCTTTGACTAAGAGAACATGGAAGACATGATGCTGTGTGTGTCCCAGAGCACAGGAGTAAAAGGTCCAGCAGAAGCTTGGTGGGACCATCACTGTCTTGGGATGTCCTTCTAGAGAAAGCTGACCTCCTCTTCTGGAGGATGAAAAGGTAAAGATCTGAGGTACATCAGTGGACGGACAACATCACCAGCCAGACACGTAAGTGAGGCTTAGACTAACAATCATCTGATTGCAATAAAATGAAGATGACTCCTGGAAGACCCACCATGCTGACACTCAGAAATGTGTAATTCATTAATTTAAGTCACTGGGTTTGAGGTACTTAGTTACATGGCAATTAATAACTGATACCAACAGGAATTTCTTCTCTAAGTGCATGCTAAAGATAAATTCTCACGCTTTTAATCTGAGAGAAATTCTCAAGAATGTCAATGCTTGTACAAGGAAAAATAAGGTACAGAAAATACGTCATTCATTACAAAAATGGATATGTAAAATATGATGTATTTATACATGGAACACTGTGAAAGACAGATCTATAAGAACCAACTTAGATAAACTTCAAAAATACATACTATTGATAAAGTGAACTACGCAATGACAGACATTTATTCAGTTGGCACATAGTGATTAATGTTATGTAGGTATCTGGGGCAAAGCAATTAAATCGACCAAAAATCCCAAAACTTTATCTTCAATGAACTTGTATTCTAGTAGTGGGAGACATCCAATAAGGTAGAAATTAAATAAAGTGTTTAGAAACTCACAGAGTGAAAAGTACCAAAGAGAATACTGGCTTCATAGGAAAGGAAGTGAAAGATGACAGTGGTTTACAATTTTTATTTTTTTATTTCATTTTCTTTCTTTGAGACAAGGTCTCACTATGTAGCCCTGGCTGACCCGGAACTTACTATGTAGATCAGGCTGGCCTTGAACTCATGGGGATTACATATGTGCTCCACTTTAGATGGCATAAGCCAGTAGGGCCCAAAGGCATAATCATTTCCATAGGAACCTAGCCAGGAAGATAATCAAGGAAAGGGTGTTTTAGTCAAAGATCTCAGGGTAGAAGAACCTGGGGTTTCCAAGGGTAGAAAGGAAAACAATTTATGCTGCATTTAAGAGTGAGTAAAATAGTAGTACACATTTTGTATTTATTTATGTATTTATTTATTTATTTCTGTTTTTTGGAGACACAGTCTCTCTGCAGCCCCAAGTGGCTTGGAACTTGCTATATAGACTAGGCTGGCCTTGATTTCATAGAGATCGGCCTGCCTCTGCTTCTCAAGTGCTGGGATTAAAGGCATGCACCACCACACCTGGTACATTTTTTATGAGTTCATGAATATCTAGTAAAATTATAAAAATAGTGTACATTGGTTAGAAATGCATACATCTGTCAAATAATCATGGAAGGATATTTTATACACACACACATACACACATATGGGCTGAGAATAACATAGCATCTCCTTAAAACTGTCAAGCAGACACAAAAATAGTTTATATATTTTTATGCATTTTGTAAGTAAAATTTATTTATGATGAAGATTAAGAAAGTGATTTCTCATTATTCTATATATGTTTGAAATGTTCCATAAATGGCTCTAAAAGTAAATGTATTAGTCTTTTATCAGTAATGGACAGCTGCTGTGTAATGAAAAAATAGAGTTAGAAGCACATAACACATATGCACAGAGAGAGAGAGAGAGAGAGAGAGAGAGAGAGAAGAGTCAGAGACAGAGACAGAGAAAGTGAGAGGGGTATAGCCTAAATGTCAGGCATGTAGGGATGGGCTTTACGGAGAAGAATAGCACACCTCCCAGGCCACTCTATTTGTAGGATTCTATCCACATCCAATTAGTGTCAGTCCACTTTTATGAGAGCAAACTCCAACACAGTTACACTTCAAAATACAAAGTAAAGTAACATTTGATTGTGAAATTGCCTTAAGAATGTGCTGCTCGATCCTGTGTGATTTGGCTCTAATCACACATGGTCTCCTGGATTTGGGGATGACTAAAATATATAATCTGGGGAAGGCTGGGAAGAGAAGGCTTGATCCATGCTTGGTAAAGGCTTTCCAGTGTGCACACCCTCAGGTCACTCATTCGCCTCAGCAACCCCTCAGTCATCTCTGTAAGTAAGCTCAGTAAATTCATTGGTTCTCCAGGAAAACTTTAACAAAACATTGGTTTGACGCTAGAACCTTAGAATGGGATAAACATTGCTTAATATTCCCAGGAAAAGAATTCTCACAGCAGATGAAAATTTTATTTGTTAATGTTATTATGTACCATAATTATTAAAAAAGAAAATGAGAAGATAAAAGATGTTAAAGGATATGGGAATGGAGATATATTCCAAAATAGACAGAAAAAATGAGAAAGTCTAAGCATGTGATGAAGGTCTGTTCAGGTTTGTTATGATATATAAAGGATGAGACAAAACTAATATTCACATAATCTTAAAATTTCTAAGGTCATAGTTTTTCAACTACTTTAAGGAACAAAATATATGTCTAGTCAAGTTTTGTCTGAGAATGTTTGGGTTTTGCTCAAGCTTTATCTACATTGCACATGGTAATTAAAAGTACCAGACTGGTAGAGCTAACCTTCTTGGATGTTTAACAGCCATACTTTGAGGCCTATCCTAATCTGGTCAGAGGGACTTAAAGGACAGTTTTTGCTCCTTGCCCCACACTTCCAAGTGAAGCCAGCCACGGTCAAGCAGGACCATTGACTGATCGTCACATAGGCAGAACTGGTAGAAGAAAGGAGCCAGGGCTCCTCCCAAGCCCATGTGACCCCTGAGGAACAAATCCTCAAATGACCTTAAGAGTAAAAATAAATTGGTTTATCTGGGACAACTGTATGGTCTTAAACACCCAAAAGGAAAGTATAACCAAAGATTAAAGGGGTCAATATAATTATTTGAGTCCATGTGTATAGCTAAAGTCTACATAACAAGAAACAATGCCAGACAAGAGATACCTTCCTTTGAGTTGTTGATTATTTCTCATTGATGATTTTGTTCCTAATCAGAAAGTGCTGCTCAGATGTAAGACTTCAAATCCTGGTCTGCAATACTGTAATGCCCACCTGTAGCTAAGAGAGACAACCCACTATTGTTCTAGAATGATGGCTAAATTTAACCCACTATTGTTCTAGAATGATGGCTAAATTTGTTTTCTCCTCCTATCTGGAAGCCTTTGAGAGAGAATTGACACTGATTCTAGCCACTCCAACAGCTATCAAAGTGCCTGAAAACAAATCCTGAGTCCATGGCTCTCAAGTCCAGCCATGGCAGACAAAAGAAAAAAGACGAGGAACCCAATGGAGGGATGCTTTTGGAAGCTCTTGTCAAGAAATTTCAGTGGACTCTGATACGAACATTTGAAATTTGTCCTGTTTTGACTTTTTTCTGGTTCCCTGTCTAAAACTTGTAATGCTAACTACTCTTGCCTTTACTTCTCCTTCACATCTCCTAGGCACCAGTCAAGGACTTTCTTTTCTCCCTACAGTTAAGAGTTATGCAATTTGGGAGTCTTTTAGATACACCCACTGAAGGCCGTACCCCAATTGCCTCACCCTGAGTCCCTGTTCAGCATGGAAGAAGCCAGAGCAGTCTGTGTCCTGATTCCCTATTGGCAATTTGGGTAACCTCTTCAGGGGATGCTGTGATAAAAATAGGAGGTAGGAATTAACTAGGCAGTTAGGGTAAAAAGACCCCAAAGAAAAGTAGCCAGTTTCTTGGCTGAAAAAATCAAAATGTCCTTGGACCTCTTAGCAACATACTCTGTTCCAAAGGCCAAAAATGTCAAAAGTATTTGGGAGCTCTTACCTAATCCCTAAAAGCTTTTAGGGTTACCTCTTGTGGGGGGGGGGTGTTATAGTAGCAAAAAGCCCCATGAAAAAAAAAGAAAGCTTACACAAAGTTGTTCAGGGAAAAGTGATAAGGAGCTATGGGAGGAGTTGGAGGGGAGGGAGGGGTGTGGATTTGATCTAAACACCTTATATGCATGAATGAAATTCTCAACAAATTTTTTTTAATTAAAAAAAAAAAGAATGTGCTGCTGACAAATCACACAAGACGAAGAGAACTTAGGTCCCATAGACACTGACAACGGCAATCATAGTACTGTTGCTGGTTGAGTGCTTAGCACTTGTTAGGGCCTTTCCCAGATTTTCATCTAGTTTTATTCCACATATGCACTGAAGAACGGGCAAAGAAGGAAGTAACGAGCCCAAGATCACACAGCGGGAAGGTGACGAAGTCAAACTTCTAACCCAGGAGCCTGTCACACAGGAGAGGCTGAAGTGCAACCACTAAGCTCTGCTGGGCATGCAAAATCCTCTGAGCACACCCTAAAGTCATTCCCACAACCTTCTCATTGCATTCTGACATGAAAACCAACTGTGAATGTATCTATGTGACGGGGCAATAAAGTAACTATATGGTTCACATTTGCTTTGGTTGATGGGATTAGAGACCTCAGCTGGTATCTGTGTAAGCCTTAATTGCCCACCAATGTGAATCTGAAATCTTCCTGACTCTTATAAATAAAGATAAACCAATTGAATTGCATCAAAATAGTAACAAGCCTTCAAACCTTTAAACACTTACGAACACTATCATCCTTATGATAGGGACGGTATTGGGAGAAAGAGGAAGCAGAGATAGAGGTCTCATTTAGCTCTGAGAAATGCCTCCTGATTCTCACTGAAATCCACATTCATCTCCCCAAAGGCAATATTCCCACATGCATCAGCCCTACAAAGTCTAGGAATAAAAGTTTGGAGATTTCTTAACAGGGAATTCTCAGCAAAATGATCCAAAACTCTGTCATCACAAACTGATCAAACTTGAATGGAGACAGCAAGAACAAAAAGTTATGGGAGGGAGGGAGTTTTATTAAGAGTGAGAAATGGGAGGGAGGGAGGGAGGGAGATAGGGAGATAGGGAGGGAGGAAGGGAGGAAGGGAGGGAGGAAGGGAGGGAGACAGAGACAGAGGGAACAAAGGTGTAAAGGATCCCTAAAACCCAAGATGAGGACTATACATCACTGAATGCTATGCTGTCATAAAATGAGAATGTCACTGTCCTGCTAGTTTGTGTACTAACCGGAAGTTAAATAGTTGTGCAGTCCATGATGGAAAGAATTAACTTTTATAACTGGAAACTCCTGTTTGCTGGGGATTATGAATAACTTCTAAAGGATATTTGATGAGACATCTTAAAAACAAATTCAGGCCTGTAAGATAGCTCAGTAGGTACAGACCTTGCCAAGAAAGCCTGGTGACCTGAGTTTGATCCCCAGAATCCACGTAAAGGGGGAAGGAAAGAACCAACTCCACAAAATTGTCCTCTGACCTCCACATGAACACCCTGATGTGTGTATGTGTGTGTGTGTGTGCACCCACACACCCATCATGCACACACACAATAAAAAAATTCACTAGTGGTTAATCAGTTTTGGGCAACAATTTCTCTCAATATAGCAAACATTTTTCCTTGCTTAAGCTAGGCCTTATGATCAGATAAATTTATCTCCTTACAGAATTCTGACAATTGCACATGATCAATTGAGAATTACTGGCTCATCTTACACTTTAGCTTAGACAATAAAATATAGTCAGAAGCTTTCCTGAACATACTGCCTCTCATCTTCAAATGAAATAACTGAACAAACTTTCTATCAACTATTCCTGAATGTTTTGGAGCTAGACAGTTTCAAACTGCTTACTTTATATACATTAAAACTTAATTTAAATTATCTTCTTACTGGAAGAAAAGTAAATCCAATGCTCCCAGAGGGACATTCCTAACAAAATAAACTCAAACTTTGCTTCACTTAAATATAGCCAACAGGGGTAAAACACCATACACATAGTAATTATGGTGAGATAATCAAAGACCTCCACACAGGGAAAAAAAAACGGCCCTAAAAATGTCCCTTGTGGGATTTGAGGCTTTGGTGCCTTGAGAGAGACCTACTTTAAATGAAACTGGCGGAAGCAGCGGGCCAATCTCCCGGTCCCCCTCCCCCTCCCCTTTCTCTCACCAGTAGGAAGGAGAGAGCAAAGACACAGGGTGAAAACTATCAGGGCTCTCACCCCACCTCCTGTCTCTACTGCTTCAAAGCATTCCCATTCCATTGGAATTCCCGCCCCTCAGAAGTTCCTGGTCTTACAATTACAATCACAAGAGTGACTGAGCAGGGAAGTCCCCAGAAGAAACTACGTCCTGCTCTTTAAAGAAATCCACAGTGTGAATAAATTATGTGTAAAAATTGACTCAATTTCAACAATATTTCTCCAAAGAAGATATATAGTAATAAGATGAAAAGATGTTCAGCTCCATTAGACACTCATGAGATCCCACTATATGCACATACATACATGTGGATACATACATGCATACATACATAGATGCATACACTCTCATGCACACAAACACACAAGTGTGCACATGCACATATATGCACACACACAGCACACACACACTGAAATGACTACTGTCACAACAGACTGGCAAGACTGTGGAGGAGTGAGAGCCCCTGGTGCACGGCTGGTGAGAGCGCAGAATGGGGCCTCCACTGTGAGGACAATACGGAAGCTCTTCCAAACAGCACAGAACTACCACGTGATCCAGCAATTCCACTTCTGGTTGTATGTTCAGAAGAATTAAGGGCACAGACTTCTACAGAAACGTGTGCACCAGTGTTCAAGGCTGCTTATTTACAACAGCCAGGCACCAGAAACAAGCCACATATCCTTTGATGAACGAGTAGATTAAAAACATCCTGTTGTTACTACACTAGAATATGATCCACACCTTACAAAGAAGAAATCCTGACCAGAGATGAATCCTGAAAACAGTGTAAGTGAAATAAATCAGAAGCAAAAGGACAAATGCGGTACAAGTCCTTTTATCTGAGATACTTCATGCAGTTAAATTTCTAGAGACAGAAAACAGAACTGTAATCTCAGAGGTGGGAGGGTTGTAGAAACATGGGCTGTTTAACGCATACTGAGTTTCTTCTTTGAAAGATTAAGAGTCTGGAGATGGGTGATAGGGACAGCTGCTTAACAAGGACAAACTACTTAGCACCGCTGAACGCTTAAAATGGCTAAAATGCCAGGTTTTATATTATATGTCTTATCACAATCAAAGTGCTGACTCAGGATAGAATTATAAACAGAATTACTCTCAACTATTGCTCTTACGAATTAATAATCTACCTATTCACCTGAATCTCTATAATAGGCCTGAAATAAGAGGACTCTGGGTTACAGAATCCCCCTTTCCAGTGTTCATCAGACCAGAGGCTGTTGTGGGGACTAGACCACAGTCATTCATGGCTTCAAATCTCCTACCACCTTAGAAGTCACACAAGCTAGGACAAATTGATCGCTTTTCTGCCATGCACAGGCCCTGACAGATATCACTTATTCATTTGTGAGTAGAATCCTCCAAGACTTCATAATCCTTCCCTGGACAGGCTACCAATTAATCAGAATAGCCTGGCAAGGTGGAATCTATTTGCTTTGGTGTTCCGCCTGGCAGTCTAAAATCTTACACATTAAGAAACAGTTATGATTAAGCTAAGGACAGCAGTTACAGATGTAAGGGACTGGTTTACCCCACTCTAAGGACAGCAGTTACAGATGTAAGGGACTGGTTTACCCCACTCTAAGGACAGCAGTTACAGATGTAAGGGACTGGTTTACCCCACTCTAAGGACAGCAGTTACAGATGTAAGGGACTGGTTTACCCCACTCTGTGTCCATGACTTTTCACTGACTAGATTTTGACCCATACAATGGAATGTTGGCTTGGGTAACAAACACAAGTAACAGAGAGACAGAGGTTCATATAAGCCTTCTAATAAACAGTAGAATCAAGCCTGTCCTTATAAAAGACATCATTGTCTTCTGAAGAAGGAATCAGCAAATACTTTCTGCAAAAGGGCTAGAAAGTAACTATTTCAGGCTTTGTGTGTCATGAGTCTCCATGGCAACTATGCAACTCTATAAAGGCAACTCTAGACAACACACACATGAATGGAGTTTCATTAAAAAATAAATAAACAAGTGCTCATAAACACAGCTGGCGTGGTAGATTTGGCCATGAGCTTTAGTATGCCAAGCAGGATTCAGGAGAGTCCAGCTTCAGTCTCAATCTCTGTGAGGACCTCTTTCCGATTTCTTCTTCCGATATATCTTCAGAGTAAGCCATTTCTGCCCTCCCACGAGCACCTAGGCTCACTGCTCCTTCAGTAACTGCTTGGGACAAACCAATTAACTGAATGGAGGACAAACGGCCCAGGAAGCAGAACAGGAAGCAGGAGAGAAAGAAGGCAGAGCAAAAGGATGGAGGTGAGAGAAGCCAGGACAAGAAAGTAGGTGGGATATGTGATAGAGAATTGAAAATTAAGAACCAAGCCCCATCCGCCAGTGGAAGGCTGAGTGGACTGGCAGAACAGAAGAGGGGCTCCCTGTTTTGAACCTCACCATTAAAACCTTGAAACATGGGGGTGAGGTCTACACAAAGTGAAGCCTGTAGGTAGGCCTCTAAGCCGTATGTGAGCCTGACAATTGCCCCAGTTTGTTTTCAGGGTGGGCTCAGGACAATACAAACTAACACCCTTGGGCCCCTGTGGAGACCGGAAGACTGATACAAAACTAAAACTGGGTTATCTCTCCCACTGCCTCTTTCAACAAATTCTGCTCAACCACAATTCAGCACAGCAAGGTCAGTGCAGAACAGGCTGGAGCTGAGGGAGCCACAACAAGCTGACCATGTGTGTGCAGGGGGCACACCTGCTCAGTCACCATATCTAAAGCTAGAGGCAGGTTCTGATGCACAATGAAGCCCAGGTAAGCCCAGACAAGGCAACAAGAAGTTGGGCCTTGTAAAGAGCTTAGTTTGTGAACGGCATGAGGCTGGGCAGAGCTGGGGAAGGATGGGGAACGAATAAGATTAGAAACAGGTCTAAGGCAGGGTGCAGTCGGGAAACCTTGGCATAATTCAAACCAGAGATGATGAAGATCAGGGACAGAAGCAATGGAAAAGGGGATAGCTGGGTAAAAATCAGCAGGACCGGGGAAGCAGTTAGAAAGGAAAAAGGAAGCTGTGAGTGGCAAGACTGAACTCAAGGAGACAGTGAGATTCCTGACCTAGACAGCTGGGCAGATGCCGGCCGCGGCCCTGGGAAGGCAGATCACAGGGTTCCAGGGAACAATCCTCCTAGCTACAAGAGAAGCACTCGCCCAACAATCAGGCAATCTGGAAAAACTTCCAACATGGGAAGATGTATAAAGACAAAACCAAGTTTGGAAATACCTGGTAACAAGTACTGAAATCATAATTACACACACATAAATAAAAGGCAAGCAGGCATGAACGGCTGTCCCATGTCACTGTTAAAGCCGGCTTGACTGTACACGGTAGTATTTCTACCGTGTTTCACTGTTTTGCCTGTAAAATACACAAAGCTATAAAATGTATGTCACACGTGTGTCTGTGTGTTTTACAGCCATGCCGCATATCAAATGTACACTTTCTGTCCGGTAATATTTCATTAGACACAGCATTTTTAAACAATGGAGAAAATTTCAGTACGTATATATTTCAAATTACCCAGCCAGCGATCAGAGTGTAGAGCTACCCATTTACTTCTTACATTTTTAAACTATTGTTATCTCAATAAACTTTAAAATTTTTGAAGTTATATAAAGTAATGTATACATCATTAAATATTGACCAAATTACTATGGGGAAATGGCACAGAGTTGCTGGGTACTTTCCACTGGTCTCGAGTAACCAAATTCAGAAGGGCATGTTGGACAAGACAAAATGGAAACACGCAGTAAAAGGTTCAAAGACTCAGCAGAGTCTATTCCCTGGGGGCAAATCAAGAACTACAAGTGATGTCAAAATGCGACCTGGAACCAAGATGCCGAAGGCCACACTCCAGCTCCTGCCTCTAAACAGAACATTTAATAAACATGAGAAGAACAAAGTCCTACAAACAGGAAAACACACTAGGCTTCTGTATCATTTGTCAGAGACGATAGTGAGGAACACTGTAAGCAGCTCCAGATCCAGGTTCATGCTAGAAATGCGCCTGCATCCCACTGACTATATAAGACAAAGGAGTGCAAGTCAGATTCAAGGGTGCATCTTGGCTATGTCACTAGTCAACTGCATGCCATGGAACACAGTGTCCTCTGATTCTATTCATTTTGCTCTCTACATCTGAAAGAGAAGGATGCTGGGCTCGAGCATCATGGTACTCGATGATGAAACTGTCCTCCTTTCTGCTGAGCTCCCTCTCTTGAACTACAAGTCCTTGGGGAAAGGCTGAGGCTCCTAGAGGGGTGGCCTGACAGACACCTCAGCCTAAAATGCTAGCAGAGTTCGAGTCTCCAAGAAAGACTCCATTCTACAATAGGGGCTCCTCTGCTGCTTCTTCAGTTCTTGGCTTGAGTATTATATACTCCTCATTCACAGTTCTTCTTCTTTCCCCTTCTGTTACCCCCTAAAATATAGCCCTAACACACTCAGTATTCAAAGATGCAGTTGTCCAATAGATTTCTTCACTCCTGTTCAGAACTGTGATCAAAATCCTTCAAAAGTAACAGATGATCCTGATGAGTGATGACCATCCTGGAATTCATATTCTATATTCTCTTTGTTCTCTCACTCCCCCCGCCCCCGTCAAGTTGAGCCCAAGTCCTTGAATATGCTGGGCAAGCACTCTTCCTTACCAAGCTACACGTCCCCAGATCCTATTCTGGAATTCCTTTTGGTAAATACTATGCTGGAATGAAGCAATCTGTCTTCAGAGACCTTCCTTCTTTTATAGTATTTTAAAAATTATTTTTCTTATAGAGCTATGAATCGAACCCAGGGTTTTGTGTGCTGGACAGGCACTCTAGCACTGATCTGTATCCTCAGTTCTATCTTGAGGTGTCTTTTAACAAGGAACTATGAAAAAAAGCAAGACGTAAGTCAGGACAGCAAAACTTCTCTTGTTGATTACTATGAAAAATAAGATCCAGTTCCCGATTGCAAAGAGCAGCCTTCAGGCTTGGAAAGAAGAAAGCCTTCCTCTCCCTGCAGAGATGAAGGCAAGGTGAAGGATCTTACTTTCACAGCAAAACAGCTGCACATGGGTTTTGATCAGCTCAAATTTTGATTGGGAACCTTAAACAACAATGAAGAGACAACAGAAAAGCAAAATCATACGAACGGGAGAAGAAAACAACAGTTTCATGCATTTAGTCCAACAGGGAAGCATACAGGGCACGTCTGTCATTTATTTCACAGTTGAAATGTGTGTTTCACTTCATTTTGCGGCTGCCTCTGCAGGCTATGTGTGCAGGGTGTTATAAATACACTTTGCAGGCTCCTGCCTCCCACCCTTGCCCCAAACCATCAATCAAATTGACCAAACAGTCGTCAAAGTCTGTTCAGAGAGCCCACTGTGGCCCAAAACAACTAGAGGAAAGCCGCGTGGCCACAGGAGCCATGCTGTTTCCTCCTCAGAGTCCTCCATCCTGTGGCCTCCAGACTGGAGACTGTCCAGCCTCTCAACTTACGGGAACTCCTTGCCCACCTCCAGTGTGTGGGTACACAACGCCATATTTAGTCCAACCTAGCCATAGTTTACCTCATCCAACCAGGTGAAGTCAGACACCGAGGAAGCACAAAGAAGAAAGGGTTTTCTGTCCCAAGTATCTGTCTGTGCAAAGTCTATGGCTTTCAAAGGCCACCATTTGGGTGCCTAAGTGTCAAATTCTTGAGATGTTTAACTTAGAAATGGAAAATATAGCCAAATAATGCCAGTAAGTCAATTAAAGAGCCTATGATATTTCAAGGCAAAAAAAAAATCACTAGAGGATAGATATCCACACATGCATATATAGCTATATGCATACATATATACCATATGTGCTCAGACAATGAGTATAGGCTTGCTGCCAAATAGCCTAAGAAAATTTTAAAAAATTTATGATGCTGGGAAAAAGTATACAAAGACATAAATCTTAGATTTTCCTCCCAATCAATGCTAAATTCCCAGAAAAGGCAAACACGTCTTTAATACAGTATAACCATAGGAATCCAGGGTTTAACAGAGGACCTAAAATCAGCAATGATTCCAACCTAATATATCAGAAAATAGGTGAATATCTGACCAATGCTAATGCCAGTAACAAGAATCACAACTTAGCAACAACAGTGATCAGGCCTATTGTTCCATTCCCTAACCATATTCTGTGCACAAAGAACATGGTAAGGCTTTATACTCACGCCACTGACTCCAACAGATTAGTGAGGAGGTGAGTTGGTCCTCCTAGCCCCATTTTAAAGATGAGAAAACTGAGGAAAAGCCAATTTCAAAGCCTTCAACATCACAGATCACAAAGTGGTAAAAGCAAGAACGGATCCCAGGTCTATTTGAGCCCAGATCAAAGACTGAAAAGTGAGGTTGCCCCTCCACAGCAGGAAGTGAGGAAGGGAACAAAAGTCAGATCCAGACAAAGAAAGAAGACTGGGGTGGGCCTGGGAAATTTCTGGAAAATTCAGGCCTCCATGGAGTCAGCACTGCCTATGATGTTGACATAATTTTGGCAATGTAAGGTTTTTGTGTGGTTATAAATGACTTTGAATTTTTGAATAGAAGAAGGCATTTGAAAAGTTGGAAACCCAATCAACGTATTATTTGCATGATGCTTAAAACCTAGCTGTGCTTCATTTCAAAATAAAATCATGTGGTCTGAGGGGAAAAGAGAGATAAGTTTATAAAATATGCCAGACTATCCTTATCTCCACTCTAAACAGTGGAAGAGATGGGAGATACACAGAAAGGACTCTCTGCCAGGGAGACCTCCCTCCCTGAGACCTTTCGAAAAGCCCAACTTTGGAGCCTCCTCCAGAATCCCACGAAATCTCCCAACAGCGTAACAAGCCAGCAGCACCATCTTATAGCCATGTGATTTCAGAACCAATCTGTGGAATAGGGCTGCTGACCCAAAATAGGAAATACTGGTTCTCAGAAAGAACGAGTTGTGATGGTGAAAGAGATGACCTTAGTGTGGCTTTTATGGTGGCCAGAGGAGTTCTAGAAAGCTTTTGAGCAACAGCTGCCACGCTGGGAAATGAATGTGAATTCCACCGAGGACAGGTGGGAGGGAAAGCATTCTTTCAGAGAAGTGAGGGCCCTGTACTAGACTCCTGTCGGTGGGGTTTGGTACGGCTGTGGTGCTTACACTGGCTCAGAATGCCTGTGCTTACTAGCATGCAGCAGGTGCCCACCATCAACCTAGTAAAGGACTGTAACTCATCTATCGATTACACCTCCGGGGAACTCTTGGGTAGTGGAAAAGTCCATGCTTATGTAATAGTTGTTGGTCAAAGACCTAAACACTCAGAAAAAGTACAACTTGGTTGAAAAGCTAAAACAGAAAGGAAACCTCTGCTCTAAGCAGCTGTCTCGTCTTGCTGCTTCTGCTGGATACTTTCAGGACACGTACCATACGTCCTAAAACATGTACACACAGTCCTGCCACATGTGGCAGCTGCTCCAGGGCAGGGTGAGAATTGGGTTACCTCTGGCCCTTTGTCATGTTGCCTTTCCTGATCTCTTCCCAGCCTTTAAAGCAGTTCCCAATGGAAAGGGAATGGGTGCAGCTTGTGCACCCAAAGAGAAAGACCCAGACGGATGCCCAGAAACACTGCTCAAGAGCTGATGAGCTCATCTGGGCAGCAAACCTGTTCAAACCAGCCTCATGGCAAAATCTAGACAGTGCCTATCTGACTATTAAACCATTCACTCATATAACAATTATTAAGTTATCATTGTCTTATTATCTATTGGGTACCGAAAAGACAGCTAAGATATTTCCTCACAGGGAGATGGGCACCGGGTCTCTGTCAGAACCCAGGCCTACCCTCTCCCAACCCCACATACTAGCTGACCAGTGATAGACTCCTTCTTTCCTGACCCTCACAGTCTCCCAGCTCTTTCCTCCAGGCCAGGCAGCCAGAGCCAATATACAGAATTGCAAGGGGAGCTTACTTGCAATTTTATCTACTTTATCTTAATTCATCTGCTCTGTTAGTCACAAACTAATTTCTAATGCTTGCCATGGACTAAACCTATTTTGAAGGCATACACTAGAGCCCTGCCTTCTGGGAGGATGGAGGATAGGCAGTGTCCCCAGGCAACTGCTCACGGGAAGGAAGGCTAATAAACAAGTGTACAAATGGCTGTGCACTATGATTTCATGATATGAAATGCCTATAAAGATAAGGTAAGCATGTGAGAGTGACAGGACCGATCAGTCAAAAGAAGCATCTGAAGAAAGCCTCTTTGCAGAAAAGATGTATGAGCAGGATGTGAGCAAAGTGAGGGAGGAAGTCACATGCTTATCTGAATGAAGAACCTTCTGGTCCAAGGCACAGAATGTTCCAAGACCCAAAGGCAGAGCAGGTATAGAGACTGGTATGCTGGAGCAGTCAAAGAGGGGACATTAGGAGGGCAACCACAGGCAACAGGGCATGACAGACTCTGGAAAAGCCTTTGCATAGCCTTGGCCAGTGTGAGCATGGGGCAGCAATCTACAGCATCATCAGCCCTGTACCAGCATCTTCAGAGCACAGAGAGTACTTCCCTCTCCCTAAAGGAGACCACTGCCCCAGGAGAAGATGTACCTGAGATGCAGAAACTTAGCCACCTCCTCATAACCTCCAGCTAACCAGGGTGGTACCAGGGCACACAGGCTCGCACATAAAACCAGAGTGAAGAAAGCATGCCTCGGGGAAACCAATCGCAAACCAGGGTGGTAGAGATGAAAAACACATCTACTCAGGACCTGTCACTGAACCCTGCTGGTGTTGTGTCAGTGGTTGTCTATGACTCTGTGAAAGGCTCTAGAAAGTGGGTCGCATGTGAATTCCTAAATCACTGGGGTCAACCTCTCAGAGGTGAAGTTCACATTCACAAACTTGTCACATCCAATGAAAAGCAAACACCAGGGGTCATGGATGCTTGGGTAGAAGATACTTATAGAGAGCACAAGCGACACTGTTCCATGCAGTGATAACATGGCAAAAGGCATACATTGTGTAACAAATGGTTTTAAATGTAACTAGGTTAACATCAATAACATAAGGAGACACATGAGTATTTTATTTAAATTCTTATATACTTAAATATTCAAACTTGAAAAAAATGAAGGTTCTCTTTTGGAAATAGTAGATGACTTTATATTCAGGATGGTGTGTGTTGGAGTACAAACCATACTTACTGACTCATAAACAATGGATGGAGGTGGTCATAAGAAGGGAAAAGGGTCTAGCCTCCCACCCCATGAGGAAACATTTGCAGGGAGCCACAAAAGAGATACAGGAGGTGCCTTGGGTGGAAGAACACTGGCCAGCCTTCGAATGAGCACCTGTGGAACTCACACTGCTGCTTCCTCCCTCTGGACTTTCTTTCCTGTCTCTTGCTATTTCTCACCATGATGATGTCTGTCCATTAGGGTAAGAGAGGAGCAAGAAGAGCCTGATACAGAGGCTGCGGAACACAAGACAATACGAAGGGGCCTGACACTCCCTAAGCAATTAACCGTGGAGATGGCCTTGCTCTGCTTTGGGACACTGACATTGTCTAACTTCATACTGTCACATTTGCCGTTTTCCAGTGTCTCAGAAGGATCCTTCCACAGCCAACAGAGTACAGGTAAAACCCAAGCTGGTAGTGACACAGGGGCCCTCAGAGCCTCATTCTCAGCCCATATAATTGACTCTGACAGCCTAGTGGGAGCCCAGCACAGGATGTACAGGACCTGTGAGCTAACACTGGGCCCAGAGACATCAACTAAAGGGTTTCATTCGGCTTTTAAATACAAATTTTTAATGAATTCTTTGAGAATTTCATACATGCATAAAGTACATTTTGATCATAGTCACCCCCACTCTGCCTCTTAATTCCTCTGGGATCTAGCGCCCAACCCTCCAACTTTCCTCCCAACTTCATGTCCTTTTTCATCTACGTATTTTTTCTTCTTATTTGTTATTTTTATTTTATGTGTCTGAGTATTTTGTATGCTTGTATGTAAGTGTGCTCATGTCATGCAACGCCCTCAGAGGTCAGAAGAGGGCATTGGATCCCCTGGAACTGAAGTTATGGGCAGTTGTTAGCCTCCGTGTGGGTGCTGGCAATCAACCGTGGTTCCTCTGCAAGAGTAGCCAGTGCTCTTAACTGCTGAGCCATCTCTCCAGCCCCTATTTTTAATTTTTATAACCCACTGAACCCAGTCTGTGCCAGGCATATATGTGTAGGTTCAGGGCATCCACTGGAGCGTAGTTGACCCACAAGGGGCCATATCCTTAAAGAAAACTGACTTTCCTTCCCGCAGCAGCCATCAACTGTCAATAGCTCCTCAGCTAGGGTAGAAGCTCATGCTGGACACTGATGGGCTTGGTCTTGTGCAGGTCTTGTGCTTGCAGCCATAGCTGCTATGGGTTCATGAGTACAGTCGTCCTGCATGTCCAAAAGGCAGTGTTTTCTCCCCAGTCCTCCTCAGCCGCTGGTTCTTATGGTGTTTCTGCCTCTCTTCCATGCTGTTCCCTGAGCCTTGGTGAGAGGGTGTGTGATACAGATGTCCCATTATGGCTGAGCACGCCACAAACACTGATTCTCTGCACTTTGACCAGTTGTGAGCCTCTGCAACTGGTGTATCAGAAGTAAAACTGTCTAGGTCAGTTATTCTAACAAAAATGTTTACCAGTCAATACCAGAGGAACCTGGCTGAATTCTCCTTCAGCAAAGACAATATTCTGCTTCATACAGAGCCACTGCAGAGTCTTCCCAGTCTAATTATAATCACAGAGCTTGTTGCATATCTCAGTTATCAGCACTTTAATTGCCTAGACCAGCACTTACCCAAGTTTCAAAAAACACTAATCCTTTGCAATATTAATAGGCTTCCTGGGGAGGAAACAAAAGGCTTTTGTCAAACAATTTGGGAAAATTTTGGACTAAAGACATAGTCCTCTTGCCTGCAGAACTTCTCAGAGTCTTTAATATAAGGTAGAGAAGGAATTTTTTCAAAAGATACTCAACAAATGAAACTATTCTTTCTTATAGACCATATCTTATATAACTATCACTTTGATAAACATGTTTTGGGAAATGCAAACCTAGATAATATCAACCTGGTATTTGTCTGATTATTCTATTTTCCCACAGCTCACTGTGACCCACACTGTTTCAGGGGGAATAGTCCTATTGACATAGTGGCTTATTAAAATAATAATGTACTTCACAAACAATTACATTTGAAAACCTCATCGCTCCTGACCTTGAGAACTAAGTTGGTAACTCTAGAGGCACAGTTGTGAGAAGTGCCTGCATTGTGTATCTTGTGTCCAGACTGTCACAGTTCTAATCTATCTTACACCAAAAAAGGAGCAATTAGTGGAGGTGTTATTATAACCCATTGCTCTAGGAAAGAAAGCATGTTGCATCCATGCTCACTGTAGGGATCTCCTCAGTGTGGCAGACCCTGTCCTCCAGAGGGGAAGCAGACAGAGGGGTCAGAGTCACATCTAGCATGGCTGGTACCACAGAGATGGGTTTCTTCTCTTTCCAAGATCCCATCATGGATAGCTCTGTTTGGCCAAATCCCTCCAGCTGGTCCAGGAGCTGCTCTTTCACTCACTAGATACAGTCATCCTTCAATAGTCCACAGACCCCAGAACTGCAGAGCTGGAAAAGACTGTCCCCGACTACAAGCCTTCTTATAGATGAGAAAACAGAGGCTCTAAGTGACAGAATGCACTTATTCCAAGGCCACCCAGCTCATCTGTGACAAAGGCTTGAAAGCCAGCTCACAGCCTGCTGGGGTGCTCAGCTCTCCCCGCTGGGGTGTTGCAGCCCCTTCAGAGCTGAAAGCTGGAACTGTCACTTCTCTGGCATCCATGAGACTCAGTTTGCTCATCTTTAAATGGCTTTAAAGATGATAGCAACCTCACTTGTTTGTTCATAAGAGCAAAAAACTCAGTGAGTTCCAGTAACTTAGTCATTGAGGACTGCTATTTAATGCCTCCTTGTACAAAAAAATAAATAAATAATGAAGCTGGGGTGGGGGGTTGTGGCACGTCAAGAGACCAGCTGTGGGCGTCAGCTAGGACTGTCAAGCAGATGAATGCTGTGTGTGTGTGTGTGTGTGTGTGTGTGTGTGTGTGTGTGTGTGTGTGTGTTAGGTGGTTGCTGGGAATCTGGTGGAGAGCAGCAAAGATGCCCACTCAGGACTAAGGCACTCGTGCCCCAGCTGCCCTGAGTATACCTTCCCAATAGCTGCCTGGCCCCAGTTCACAGTCTCTCGAGGCGGCCTGCACAGTGGGCTTGTGGATGATGGGATACAAGAGTAGCCCTCTAACCTCAGAAGATCAAGTCCCTCCAAGTGTCTATGCCAGGTCTGAGCAACCTAGGGTACGCTGAGGCCTCTGCTGCGACCACATTACAACATGAATTCTCCTTAGGCCCGGCCTCCCTCCTCCCTGAGTGCACCCCACAAAGCCCTTCATGTGCATCTCACTTTCCCACAGAGCTCCACCAGGGACATTATCCTTCACCACTTAGCAAGAAGCAGCCAAACAATCCATGTTTGTTTTCTATAAAAAGAGACTTCCTGAGTTTCTTTATGGTTTATACCCCTTTATGGGTGAAGAAAAATGGCACAGATAAAAATAACTGAAATCGATTTTTACTGTCACTCAGAGAGCACTAAACTCTGCTGCTCTGCCAACAGCAATTCTCTCCAGCATCAACCCGCCACTTCTTGAGTTGCTCTAGTTTACAGACACCCAAGAAGCACGGGAAACAATAGCATATCCTGTTTAGAATATACGGAGGATGTAGCTGGGCACGGTGGCACATGCCTGTCATCCCAGCACTCAGGAGGCTGAAGCAGAGAGCTGAGAGTTTAAGGCCAGCCTAATCTACACAGCAAGACCTTGTCTCAAAACAAAAACAAATGAAGAAAAAGACAGAAAATAACAACAATAAAGATACAGTTTAGTTCACCGTGTAGGATAATTTTATGTCATCCTAGATGGTCAATGTAACAGCCAATACAGAGGGCCACGGGATTCGGTTTTAAACATTCAGATGCTACCAAACACAGGCACACCTTACGAAATCAGTGAAGGGCACAAAAGGCACTGGCCAGGAATGTGTATACCTAGGATCCAGCTTTCCTCTTCCAATCACTCTCTAGGATCTTGGGCAGATTCCTGACTTTTCCTGGCCCTTACTTCCCTTACCAGCAAAACAAGGGGTTTTTATTTCTAAAAAGTCTAAGATCCTTTCTAGTAAGGAAAACTCATGCTTGCTTAACCTTGGATTTTTTTTCCAGGCGACATAAATAAGATGTTAGAAGGAAAGGGCAGCAGCAGAGGAGAAACCCAAAGTGTCGTAAATTCAAGTTACCAACTTCCCCAACGTGAATTACAGGAGAGACTATTAAGCAAATGGGAACAGATTTTATAGCTGTATTTTCCTTTTGCAAGGTTTCTATCTAAATCATCGCCTGTGGCACTGACTGTCATTTCCTTAACCTGGAGTGTTTGCATGCACAGCTTAGCACTGCCTTGAACAACCCATAAGTCAAAGGGAACATTTTTAGAAATTAACCATGCCCAGGTCTCTGCCTAGGGTCCTGACGTGATGAAACACCAACATCTGTTAGGAAGTGGGTGTGCTATCAGGGTGACACACTGTGATTTGCAGGCAATTCCCCTGCCTAACCTTTAGCAGCAGGGGACATCTCAGGGCAAAGCTGCCATAATTACCCTTGCCAGGGAGAGCAGGTTTAACTGGACTGGCTTTTATTTATTTATTTTTGCATGGTGAACACAACTGCCCCTGAGGGATGGCATCAACCACCTGCCCTTAAGTTATATATAAATTCTATGCTGGAGAAAATGGCAAGATCTGTCACCCCAATTTTTCCTTCTTTTATCCCCTTTCTTTTAAAGTGTGGGTTCACTGGTAATACCTCCATTGTATTTACTGCAGGAGCATATGGGCCAACCCAGAACACAAATGCATACAGATGCTCTTAAACACACATCTTTTAACATGCCATTTTACACCAGCCTTTCAGGCACAACTTTTGGTTCAGAATCTTTTGCCTGAGGAAAAACTATCTTCAATGTCCAGAGTCTCACACTGACTTTCATGAAAACACTAAAGCTCCGGCATCTCCTCAAAATTTTGCCTCCAATGAGATTCATGACGGTCACACAAGCCAGAGCACCTGAGGCTCAGCTTCCGGGGCTATAAAATGAAGACAGTCAAACTTGCCCACTAATCCTCAATGTTAATGCGAGAACACATGTAAAGATCAAGTGTGAAGACCTTCTGGAAGGCACATGAGTTTGGTCGAGGTCTGTCATTACTCTATCACCAGCTATGTGGCGTATCAGCAGGGAATTTAACAAACACTAAAAAGAAAAATGAGGTTTGCTGATTATAGCCCAAAAACCAGGGCTTAGAATTTATAGTAAATTGTACAGGTCAAGGTTTGGGGTAAAGAGAAGCACAACAACCTCTGCAGAGCCAGGTCACCCTGCTCCCCAGAGCCGAGCACACCCAGCGCTAGGAAAGGTTTTCGACCAGCTTCCAACAATCACTGTGTGAAGCTCCAACAGGGTATGACTGACATTCATTGCCTTGGACCTCCATATTTCAAGGACCAAAAGGCACAAAATGGAATAACACCTAAAAGATAACTCCATCCTCCTTGGCAGCATCACTGAGAATAAACAAGACATTACCAAATCATTCTAGCAAAGTCTGCTTACCGACCTCCCTGACCAAGTCTTGTCATCCAGACTCTACCCTCAGAATAATGATGATTTCATTTGACAAATATGTTGAATTTCATCCTGCATGATCTTCAGCTTTTGGCAAATAAACACTCACTATGCCAGGGTCTGCCAAAGACCCGTCATGGAATGAAACATGAAAACCCTGCAGAAAAGAGCCACAAGCCACCCTCTGCTCTGGGGGGTAATTTAGTAGGTAGATTAGGCGACACTTGATTAAGGGTAAACCTCTCTTTTCTATGGATATATACAGTGTTTGTACAGAGGGGCTGTATGAAGTGGAGGATTAGGCCACAAATCCACAGGAAAAAGCAGAAGACATTTCTCAGAAGAAATATGCAAGTTACTCCACATTTGGAAAAACAGGTCATACTTTACTGGAGGAAAGAAGGAAAATATAAAGTCCACATACAATAGTTTTATTTACAAGATCTCATTTGGCTAAGAACTGAATAGTTCCAAATACACTGTACAAGCCATCTTCTCTGGCACCCCCAACAGTTTAGAAGGTACTATATCAAAGACAAGGATTTTGAATTGAGGCTACCAGAAACTGATTGTCCAGTATTTTCCAAGATTGCCTAGAGGGGCCTGCTGCAACAAAAGTCATTTTTGGCTCATGGGGTATTATAGTATGAAAGAAAACAAATGTCAAAATAAATCCCCAGAGGAAGAAAGGACCACTTCTTGGTCCCACCCAACAGCTGCCGTCTGCAGATTTCAAGTACTTCTCATCCAAAACCATGAACAGACTGGAAACATGGGACAGCTCAGATCACAGTGCAGTGATGTGATGAGACTTAGCACCACTTAAGAGAAGCCCCCAAGTTCTATGCATCAATAGAAAAGTGCAGCACAAACAAATAAAATACTTCGAGCAGGTTAAACAGTGATGTTAAATCCTAATGAAAATTGGAACAGATGTAGATTCTTTTCAAGCTGGGTTAGAATGACCTTTCTCATCTTTCCATATGTTGAAAAACATGACTGAAACAGAACCTGCCTAAATCACCCTGTACCAAGCCTACCAAACAGCCATGAAAAACTAGGAACTCAAAAAATGCATTTTGACCATGATGAATCTCTGAACTCTGGCTGGTCAGGTTTCTTCTAATGGTAGTACTTAGGTAAGTGTACCATAACACAGGAACATAGATCACAGTTAAGAGTAACAATTTTAAGCTCAGGGAACTGAAAGAAAAATTAATTTAACTCAGTGACTTGAAGAGATGGACATAAAGATATAAGGTTTAAAACTGTTGCTTAAGATATACATACCACACTCTGCAAAGAAGCAACTTAGTCAACCTTGGGAACTTCATAATGAGCTGTATGTTTCACTAAAAGTTATGCATTTGGGGTGGGAGAGGTTTTGCTTGTCACTCTTCCTCTGTTAGCCAGTTCCAACTCTAACTGGAAGAGCAAAGTTAAGAAAATACCTTCAGGGGGAAAAGAAGAAATTACGGATATATGAGATTACACAAATTAAAAGTATTCTAGCCATTCCAAATTCTAAATAGTTCTAAAACTATTTCTATTTTTAATCTATTTTTTCTTTCCATGTTTTAGTTTTTAGAACTCTACTAGAACAAGAATAAATGGAAATATTCACTTGCTTTTTAAATGGATCACACTGGAGTTTAATCACTGGTAGAGAAGAAACTTTACAGTTCCCTGGGAACCTATAATTTGGAAACGGAAGCACACAAGAACAGACTTTAGTTTTCAGGCAATAAATTGAAGAGAATTCTGCAGACATACAACAGAAAAGGAGCATAAAATATTGGCTTGTGAGTTTCTTAGAATGTTCGTTCATTAACTCGATAAGCTGCACAGGGGAAAATGCAGCCAAAAGCTACAAAGATGTCCACTGGGAATTCAAATTGGCATGTTTTCTCAGAACGAAATGGGAGGTAGGAGGAAAAAACGCATCCCATTCTGGTGAGGACAATGTAGTGTGAATCTCCAGAAAGATGCCTTGTTGAAAAATCTCTTTATGGGCTCCGAAGGGACACACGGAAGCCCAAAGCCCCAAGACCCGACATAAATATCATGCTTCCATATCTGTGTCCTGAGGGATAGTTCTCCAGAATTATACAAGAAAATCGTAGTGATTCACACCCGCCTTTCATATGATGTTGAACATTAACTTGAAAAATGTTTTAATTTTTCTTCCCTATTGTGCCAAATGTTTTCAGTGCTCTATTGGAAACTTTTCACGGACTAGAGTGTATTCTGTCTGTACTCAGGGTAAAAGAGTCACAAAGGGTCTGTTGGGTAGTGCTCCCCAGGCCACTGTCTCTTGTGGTTAAAGCTCATTAGTAGTCCTTCTGGAAAGCAGCTCTAGCTGCTGAGCCCTGGATTGGGAGAACAGCACTGGGCTCTTTCATAAACCTCGCCTTATGGCATGGACCTAGGGTGGTGAGATTCACGACCTCCTTTTACAGATAGAAAGGGCGTAGATTACTGATTTCCCCATTTCACTCCAGGCCATGTGCTAAACTGAGAAGGACCAGGATTTGAGCACTGGCTTTTCTACTCCGTAGCTTTTTATTCTTTCCTTCTTGCCACCTGCCAAGGAGCACATATT
This sequence comes from Nannospalax galili, assembly GCF_000622305.1. Lineage (NCBI taxonomy): Eukaryota > Metazoa > Chordata > Mammalia > Rodentia > Spalacidae > Nannospalax > Nannospalax galili. The sequence continues at coordinate 3,644,260 of NW_008354534.1, forward strand.
TTACGTAAAGTTAAATTACAAACATTCTTCCTACAGACTGTGAGTGACCACCTTTGAGAAATAATAATGCAAGGCATTTGCAGATAAAAAGAAGACCCCAGATGAATATTAAACTACCACCCCTCTTCAATGATCAAGTTCAACAAGGTAGGGTACATTCTTGGTGGTGGGGTTTAATGCCTTGAGACCCTGATGGGATGGAATACCAGGGTGGGAAACAGACCACAGGCCAATTCACATACAGACGTGCTTCATTGGCTCTACAGGGTTTCTAAAAACATGAACTAACTTTCTCAAATCCCCAGATTTCATATAAAAACGGACACTACATGACTCACCTTGGACCATCAGAAGGTCCCACAACCCTAGGCCCACTTCACAGCCATGTTCACCAGAGCTTAGTGACCCCCGCTCCTTAAAGAGGCATGGGCTCTTGAATGTCCTTCAGTGCCCATCACTCTTAATTATATGAAAACACTAAGGCCATCTGTAGCTGAGCATTATCATTATTCTGATGTTTTTTTCTTATAATTTAGAAATCTTTCTCTATAATTTATCTCTTAACATGCTGAAGGACAGGCCTCAGCTCTCCATGCTTCCTAGTATCTGTCCCTTCACCACGTTCTCCACCTTGGTAAAATGAATTCTCCAGTCCCTGACTCAGTCATGTACCTTGCTCTGGCCAATGAAATGGAGTGGAACACAACAGCTAGTTCAAGACCAGGCCTATGCCACTTGTACGTTTGTTTAACTCTTCTGCCTCTGCTGCTGTCACAAGAAGAGTTTTCCTGGTCATGGATGCCCCTTCATCCCGAGCTTCAAATGAGTCCATGTGGAACAGAGCTTCCCCTACAGATGTTCACTGAGCAGCAGAGGAGTCTGGCCCAGCCTACCCTGGAGCAGCACAGCCTCACAGTCAACAAGCAAATATAGGAGAATAAACTGAGTGCTTTGAAGTCCTGAATCCCTGAGTTATTGTTACAAGGCACTCATAGAAATTACTACCTGATACAAATAGTATCTGCCAAAAACAACAAATAAAAGACACGCTGAAGGAACTAATATTGTCATTTCTTCTTGACATACAAACTTGTTTCTTGATTGTGTTAATAGTCTAGACCCTGAAAGCATTTGAGTTTGCCATAAAATTACAACAAGAAATAAAAAGATCACTTGTGAAGTATTTTGTATCAAACTACATACCCAGGTCCTAGAGGACCCAGGTCTAACCTAGAGGCCCCAGGTTTCTCTACTGCCAGTGTTCTTTAAACAATAGTAACATGGTAACTCTTTCAACTTGTCACGGATTTATTTCAAGCTCAGCACTCTCCTTCTCTGACCTCATCCTTCCCTTCCTCTCCCCACTCTCTCCCTCCCTCCTTTCCTCCTTCTAACAGAGTGTCACTATGTAGACCATGCTAGGGAACTTGTGATCCTCCTGTCTCAGCCTCCTGGATGCCGGGGTTACAGACATGTGCCCCTACTCCTTGAGTTCTTGTAAAGCCTGATCCAGAGGCTGTTACTGTTACAAGCAATGTGTTCCTTGATAGTTTCTGGATACCAACCATTTGGTTGGATGAAATTATGAAATCAAGGTATCCAATCATCACAAAATACTAGGGTAGAATAAATCAAACTTAATAGGTAACAAACCTTCAGTTACTCCCCAACCAACCAATCGAAACAAATCCTGGTTGATACTTAAAGGACTTAACATATAACTATATGTTTAACATATAAATATAAAATACTTAAAACAGCAAATACTAAAAATCAGGAGTCTTAGAAAATTCTGTTCTCAGAAGGCAGCAATTACTACATCTGAGCACATCTGCTGGGCAATCCAGGCAAGTGGGAGATTCACTCCCTATTAACCTTAACCAGAGACATTTCCATCACAATTAATCGTGACTACTTTTTATTGCATTTCAAATGTTATCCTTTATTTGGGGTGGTCAGGAATGCAACTAAGCAATTCCAGACCATGCTGTCTTTTATGAATTGGTCTATGAGGTAGTTATCAAGGCCCCTTAAGAAAATATTGCTATACAAAAGTTCATGGGCCAAAACAAGACATTAATTTCCATAAGTAGATGTGTCCTTAGCAAAGAAGAAATTGCTGTATAGAAAAAAGACAAAAACTTTGTCATTCAGTGCTTATCAGAGCATAACTATGTAAATATCCTACATGTATCATAAAATTCTATTTTATTCTAATTTAGTGTGTGGGGGGGATGTGTACATGACACACATGTGGAGGTCAGAGGATAATTTATAGGAGTCGGTTTTCTCCTTCCTTTATATGGATTACAGGGCTGGAATTCAGAATATCAGTGTGGGCAGCAAGTGCTCTTATGTGATAAGCCATCTCACCGATGCTAGACAACTCTTAACTGATTCTTTCGCCTTATCATTTTAACACAATTATTAGCAGTTATTTTGAGCAGGGCCTGTGTGCCAAACAATTCTAAATTCTTTGTAAGCACTGACTTTTCACTAACAACAACTCTAAAGTAAAGGTAAATATCATTCCAACTTTTCAGATGAGGAAACTGAGCTTTACGGAGATTAAAGTAACCCTTCCAAGAATACTCAGTGTCTATAATTTGAAGCTTGGAATGAAACCCAGAGTCAGGGAAGGAAAGAAAACAACAAAACCCCCTCACTGAAAACTGCCCCCCACAAGCACAAGGGGTTTGCTCTACGGTCTGTGCTCTACCCAGGCCTTGCTCTTCCAGTCCCTTACCTTTTGGTGGTCCTTGAGCCTGGAGGGCTGTCCCCGTTGTTTGCTTTCCCAAGATCAAGTGCACTGAGCTCAAAACCCACCTGATCCATGACAACTCTGCCATTTCATGGTTCGCTGACTTCCCAGTTCTCCAGAACACTCATCTCAAGAGAGTCAGGCTTGGGGCTGGAGAAACAGCTCAGTAGTTAAGAGCACTGGCTACTCTTGCAAAGAACCTGAGTTCGGTTCTCAGCACCTACATGACAGCTAACAAGCATCTGTAACTCTGGTTCCAAGGGATCCGACACCCTCTTCTGACCTCTATGGGCATTGCATGACACAAGTGCACTTACACACATAAAATAAAATGAGTAAATTAAATAAAATGAAAAAGGGAGTCAGGCTAAGCTAAGTCTTGGATCTGCAATTGTCTAGCTAGGAAACGCAGGACACACAGTTTTCACTCTCATGGTCTCCTCATACACCAAATAGCTTCTGGCCATCACCTGTGCAGAGGCTTCCTGAGAGTCAAGCAAAAGGATAAAGCAGGAGAACAGAAGGTGAGAACAAGGAGGACGGAGGTGGCAGTGACAGTGACAGTGAGGCGTCCCGCAGGAGGGTGGGAGCAGAGGTCTGGCATTGCTGTTGGAATACCTGAATCCAGTTGGGCTGCAATGCACACCTGGCCTTTGCAGCTAATTTATTTTTTCAAAAAGTTCTTAATTGAATTTTTGTGTGTTTCATACAGAACATCTCAATCTTAATCATCTTTATACCCCTGACCCCGCTGGCACCCTCCCATAACCCTCCACCCCCCACCGGAATTCCTACATTCTGTCATTCGTGTTAAGGCCTATTGTGTCAAGTTAGTGTCCCCAGACGTTCCTCAGTGAGAGTTCATCTGCTGAGGTCTAGTCAGCCCATCTGGAGTCCCTCACTTTAGGAAGATCAGCTCTTCCTCACCTAGCAATTATCAGTTGCCAGTATTTCTTCAGCTACGATGGGGGTCTGTTGTCCATTGCCCCAGTTCTATGCTAGGTTTTTGTCTGAGTTTGCATTGGTCCTTTGCAGCTCATTCAACCAACAAACACCTTTTTGTCTTAGTACAGATAGAGTTATTCTATCATTCACACTTAGGAGTGCTACAGCTCACGGAGCATGCCATTTAAACGGGATAAAAGCTACTATACACTCAGTATCATAACCCGGCCTAAGGAACCATTCGAGAAAAGCTGCCTGTCCTGATAGTGTCTCCCTGCAGTAGCTTATAGGAGGCAGGAGGACTCAAGAGTCAGGTCTACCTCTACCCTTTACTGGAATATCACTTTACAACCTTTCTAAGACTTCCAGTTTCACAAGTGTAAAATCACCAACATCCTTGTGAGGGATAAATGAAAACATATGCCATATTTAAAAATAAAAGAACACTTAGGTATTCTGAAAATTTTAGTTGCTATCTCAGTCTTTAGGCTCCAATCTAATATCTATAACAGACAGAGAAACTAAGATCAAACCTCGGATCTGATCTGAGGAAGCAGTGGGCACAACACAGCAGCCATCTGAACTAAAGCAGGCCAGGAGGAGAGAGGAGACCTGGTCCTGGCCATGCTGTTCAGAGAACAGTCAGAACAAGCATCTATGCAAAGGGTGCTTTACTGGCACCACTAGGCATGCCTGGGAAACGGAGGAAAAAGAAGCTAATGTTAACTTAGAAATATCCATCTATGATGTGATATACAGCAGATTTTCCTTGGATTTCTTCTTTGGAATAATGACTCATTTCTCTTTTGGTCAATTAAAAAGATCAACTATGAGCACACACTGAAATTATCTAACTACTTCTATCTCCAAGGAGGAAACCTAATATATAACTAGAGAAAGACACTAACTAATGCAAAATTTAGCGTGAACTCCAGCCAAGTTGAACTCAAATCACTCTGTTTAAAGACACTGGAATAAATAAAGGAACTTCAAAGCAAACGCCCCGTTTCAGAGTGAATGTTTTATTGAGCATATGGAAGACGCTCCTTTCCAAAGCAGGGGTGGTTAATGAGGAGAAATTGGTGTTTTGGTCAGTTGCGTTGTGAGCTGGGGATGTCACCGAGAGATAACTATATCCACTGTGTTCATGGAGAAGACAGAAGAATGATCTATTTTGAGCCTGGCTATGTAAACTAAGACCAGAAGAACGCATCCAAATGCCTTCTGCGATAATGACATGCATTCCCTTCCACCAACCCCCAAACAACTTAAATGCTATTTGAAATGGATGGTTCTTGCCAATAAAGTAATTGCAGTCCTTACCTTTTACAGTGATAATAGGAAAAAAGAGCGTCTGCGTAGCATTTCTAGAATCTTCTGTCCTCAGCACTTCTTGACCATCATTTCAAAAATGACCCTTTCTGCTGAGAAAGGCTTATTGAGTTCCCTGAGAAAATTCTGTGAGTGCTGTGCTCAGGGCAAAGCCAAGCCCCCATCCCTGTGCGTATACTCCTGGCAGCACTGGCTGAATGTCAGAGAGAGGCTGTCTACAACCATTTAGGGATTAAGAAGATAAACCTGGGCTCACCTGCAGATGCTGTGAGTTGTCGGCCATGCTATCCTCTCGCCTGCGGACTTCTTCTAATAACTGGGCATTCTTCTTCTTTTCCAGCTGTTGATTGTGCTTGAGGTTGGCCACCTTCTTATTCTGATCCTTCATATGCCTGAGAAAAACCAGCACAGTTGGTCACATTTAACCACAGTAGTCACAACAGATTCAAGATTCTATCATATAGAGTATCCTGGCACGGGCTTGAGAAAACACTGACATCTCAGAATATTCCATCTATTTAAACATGAGATACACTGAGCACCCACAAATGCCAGGTGCCAGGATGGCCCTGGTTGCATCAAAGGTGAATGAAACGTGTAGTCTTCACTCCCATGGAGCATTGAGTTCAGTGGGAAGACCAAGTACCAAGGAGACACAATTCCATTTTCCTAAAGTTGAAAAAAGTAAACTAGTAAAAAGCATGCTATGAGAGACAATAACATACACATGTGGACAGGTGGTGGATGGGAAGAGATGCATTTAGGCACTATTGCCAGGCAGGGCCTTCCTAAGGAGATAAGACTCAGGGGAGTAAACCAAGGAGAGCACCCCTGGTAGGGGCTCCCCAGTGGAGGAGCACTCAGGTAGGGAGATGTATGTAATCCCCGCAAAGGAAAGAAGCTGGACTTGAGGAAAACAGAGAGCCACAGGGAGGCTTCCAGGATGGGAGGGCAGCCTGGGGAAAGAGCAGGGATTGCAAAGGCAAGTGGGTAGCACACAGCACCCAGTGCTCCCTGATGGGACATTTATTTTCTTCTAAGTAGCTGCTGTTCTAATTATTATTGTTCTTTTGGATCATGTTCTTTTTCTGAGATCATAATCCATTACTGTGACTTTTAAAATAACAACTTGGAATCTCCAATCAAATACATTGTTAAGACATAGCTCAAGCAGAGTGACAGGTTGGCTAAATAATACAGTGCTGCATAAAGCCCTGGTACTTGGAGTAATGTTCTTAATAAGGCTGGAGAATGCCAAACTAGCACCATAAAGTGGTCAAGTTGGTAAAAGACAATGGATGAAGGGTGAGTTAAAATTAAAAAATGGGAGTTACACGCGTAATGTGGAGGTTCCAACAGCTATGTTTAGCAAAACATTGCACAGATTTAGGAAGCCATGTCCACAGCAGCTGTTATAAATCTAATCAAACACATGAGGAGGCAGAAGGGCAACACCAAAGGCTGGGGATCAGGGACTCGAAGAGGAGGCTGACGAGCGAATCACTTGGTGTCCATTCTAATCCGTTCATTCCATCCTCAGCAGGGCTACATTGGCCACCGGGACAGAGCTCTAGCTCCCAAGACAAACATACCATGGAATATAAACAAGGGGAAAACTGGATGATAAACAGCCAACATGTCAAACTGAAATAGTCCAGAAGCCGATGAAAGCGGCTCTCCATGAGCAATTCTTCCTGCCAGCTCTCACCAAATGATGGGCTCCTCGACTGTCTCCACTACAGGAGCATGACATTCAAGACAATGGCTTGTTCAGCTGAACAGTCTTTCATTAGGACTCCTGCTTGAAAAAAGTCCTAAATACCTGGGCACTTTATAAACAGGACCATCTGAAGTAGTGACTTAAATATGCTTGGTAGGCTTAGGAGGATGTAGGCAAATTGTAGAGTCATCTCCTTAGTTGTTATTTAGACTCCATAATTTTTGTCCATTTGGCCAAAGGATGCTGCTGGATGTCTCCTCAATGACTCACCATCTCTCTGAACCTGGAACTTACTGATTTGGCTAGACATGCTGGTCAGCAAGCCCCAGGGTTCCTCCTACCTCTGTCTCCCCTGTGAGGAGTTCGCAGGTGCACTACATGCACTTTTTTAGGTGTATGAGTGTATTGCCTGTATGCATGTAAGTACACAAGTGCCTTGTAATGTGTGGCTGTCAGAAGAGAGCACTGGATACCCTGGAACTGGAGCTAGGCATAGTTTTTAGCTATCATGTGGGTGCTGGGTACCAAACCCAGATCCTCTGCAAGAGCAGCCAATGCTCTTAACCACTGAGCCCTCTCTCCAACCCAGTCTCTACCTATACTTTTTTTTTTAATGTGGGTGCTGGGGATCTGAACTCAGTTCTTCATGCTTGTGTGGCAAGTACTTTATTGAGTCATCTTCCCAGCCTGAAACTGTTTAGTTAGAGGACATTATCAAACAGAACCACACTTTATAGGAATGCATACTATTAAATGGAACCTATTGCTAAATGATCCCCACCCAAGTACACTGGCAGATAAAATAGAATACAATGGCAAATATTGCATAAAGAACTCATACAACACTCTTGGAGCAATACAAATACACAGGCCTCATTTTCATGGATACTACAATGTTTTTGTCTGAATAAATAAGTAAATAAATAAATAAATAAATAATAAATAAATAAATAAATAAATAAATACTTTATAACTGTAAAAGTCTATAAAATATCACACAAAAAATCTTAGATATAAATTAGTCACCTGTAACTGAATTTTTATCACAGACCATGACTCAGATATAGTGAACTTTATTGTACTCTCTTCGTTTTCAGGTCTGTGACAAAAGACCTAAGGAATGTACTTCAAGATATATTAACTTTTGACTGACAGTTTTAGAGATTTCAGTCCACAGCTGAATGGTTCCATTGCTTTTATCATGGTAGAAGGGTGTGATGAAGAAAAGCCACTCGCTCACCTCCTGGTACCTGTGCAGCACAGAGAGAACAGAGAGGCCAGTGACAGGACATGTCCTTCAAAGACACACCTCCAGGGACCCACTTCTCACCAACCCATCTCCTAGTGTTTATCACCTTCCAATAATGCCATCAAATTATGACTCCATCAACAGATTCATGTTTCAGTGGAGTCAGACCCTCATGATGTAATCACTTCCCAACACTGTATCAGCTGGTCACCAAGTCTTTATTCACTGCACGAATCTTTGGGGGATACATAAATAAATAAATAAATAAATAAATAAATAAATAACGCCAGCTCTCAGGTCCATGTGTCTTTCAAAGCTTTTCTACATTGGAATGAGTCGCTATGAAAAATGAGAAACTGCAGTTCTGTGGCTGTGGTGGACAAACCTCGCCACCATTTTCCAGCCATTCCCTCAAGCCTAGCTGTATTTAAGATGGAGCAACTGAGGAGGGGAGCGGGGGAAGCTGGATTTCAAATGCCACTGTTTAGGATTTTGACCAATCAGATAGGTGTGGAGCTCTGATAAGAATGATCAGGTGTTCACGTGACTGTTGGCAGCTACAAACCAGTACATACCCTCCCTGCAGAAGCACAGTGGCTCTCAAATACATTTCTTGCCATTGAACTATCTTCTACTACATCCATGACAACTGAAAAGGAGAAGACTTTCGCTCCAGAGGGAGAAACAATGCAAGGAATGGGATGGGATTTGTGGGGAGCAGGTCAGTGGCTCCCAGGCTAGCCAGGAAAATGCAAGCTCCAGGTTGATGGGAGAGACCCCACCTCAAAGGAATAGGTGCTAGACTCTACCCTCTACTGGCCTCTATGTCTGTACATTGATACCTGTACATAAAAATGCAAAAACAAAAATAATAAATATTTAAAAATAGATTAAAGATTTATTTTTAATAAATAAAAATAAATATGGGGAGGAAAGGTAGTGAAAAGATAATGACAGGTCAGTTTTCATCATCACTTAGATTGACCAGCCTCATAATGCCAAGTCATGTTAGTTTTTAAAATTCAGTCATTGCTAAGGAATTTGGATTAAACATATTCAACAGGAATGAAGATGAGCAATAGCTTCTGTATTCAGAAAGAATGTCAGAGAAAACAGAATCTCATTCTGTTCACTGGAATATTCTGTCAAAGTAAAATTAGAAAGTGTTCTCTAAGTTACTGGTGAAAACATGTCAGGCTCCAAGACTTCCAGAATTATACAGCTGGAGAGTGCTGGACAGGACAGGTACATGTTTGTCCCAGGGCACATGATGTGTGCATTTGCATATAAAGAAGAACACCAAAACTTCTTTTAAAATCTTAGTAGAGGGTTGGAGAGATTGCTCATTGGTTAAGAGCACTAACTGCTCTTGCAGAAGACTCAGGTTCAAATCCCAACACCCACACGGCTGCTAACTACTATCCATAACTCCAGCTCTGGGGGCTCTGACACCTTCTTCTGACCTCTGTGAGCATTGTATGACACAGGTACACTTACATACAGACAGACAATACACTCACACACACAAAATAGAAATGATAAACTTTTTTTTTTAATCTTAAGAAGGGCCGAAGAGATGACACAGCAGTTAAGAGCACTGGCTGCTCTTGCAGAGGACCCAGGTTCGATTTCCAGCACCTACAGGGTGGCTAACAACTGTCCGCAACTCTAGTTCCAGGGGATCTGAAACCACTTCTGATTTCCACAGGAAGTGTATGACACGGGTACACTTATATACATGCAGGCAATACACTCATACACATAAAGGAAATAAAAATAATAAACAAAATATTTTTTAAATCTTAAGAGAAACAAGAAGATGTCATATTTTACCCATTTGCACTTAAAATTTTTTAGAGGTTGACACTATTCATTGTTGGATACGGTGCAGAATCCAGCTTTCTTGTATATGGCCAGGAGAGGTTTAATTCACAAAAGCACATCTAAGGATTAATTCATCAATATCCAAAGTGCACCTATCTTTTTATCAAGAAAACCCTTCTTCTAGGAAAAATGTCTACAAAAATACTTGTATATATACATGGTAAACACAGGAAAACATTTTCATCAGAACTATAGATATGAAAATTTAAAGACTAGCATCTGTGCTTTAGAAGGAAACTGATTAATCACAAAAGCACATCTAAGGATTAATTCATCAATATCCAAAGTGCACCTATCTTTTTATCAAGAAAACCCTTCTTCTAGGAAAAATGTCTACAAAAATACTTGTATATATACATGGTAAACACAGGAAAACATTTTCATCAGAACTATAGATATGAAAATTTAAAGACTAGCATCTGTGCTTTAGAAGGAAACTGATTAAAGAAATTAAACATAATTATAATAGGGACTCAGGCCAGCTGAAAATATTAAGGCTGAACGGAAAACCTTCAAGATGTAACAAATTGGCAAAGCAAGTAACAGAATGACAGAGTATTGATCTTCTGCTCAAACACAAACCTGTTTGGACACACACACACACACACACACACACACACACACACACAACTTGAAACTTCTGGAAGTCTCACACCAATCTATAAACTGCTGCTACTGAAAAAAAAATTGAGGAGGGCTGGAGAAGTAGGTCAGCAGTTACGAACACCCTTTGCTCTTGCAGAGGACCCGAGTTCGAGTCCCAATCATCATGACAGGCAGGCAGCCCCCTGGAACTCCAGCTCTAGGGGAGCCAACACCTCTGGCATCCAAAGACACCTGTACTCTTGTACACTGCCCCTCACACACACTGAATTAAAAATAGAAAATAATTTTAAAACTTTGGGGAATGCAATTGGGAACACAGAGAACTTTAATTTTTAAAGTGCACGCGTGTGCGTGTGGTTGTAGTAGTAGTAGTAGTAGTAGAAATACCCAGAAAAAAATGTGCTGTAGATACTGAAGGCTCAGATGAACAACTTCTCCCCAGTCGGTGCCATCCCCAGCTGAGAAGTGATCGCTGTTCCAACTTTGACTAGTGTAAGTTCATTTTGCCAGTTTTTCAGCTGCGCAGCACGGGTCACACTGTGTGTGATCTCTTCTGTCTGACATTTTTCACTCAGCTTAGGCTTCTCAGAGCCATCCACACTTTTCATCCATTTTTTTTTTTGCATGTGTCTCTGTAATTTGTAATCATACGTGTGTGTGTGTGTGTACTTATTCATGTTGGTGCGCGGGGAGAAATGTGTGTGTATAGGAGTACGAGTGCTGTGGAAGTCTGAGGCTCAGGAAGTCATTCTCTAGTGCCCTCCATCTAATTCACTGAGGCAGGAGCCCCCAACTGACTCCCAGCTTGCCCACAGCAGTTAGTCTAGCTGGCCAGCCTGCTCTGGTGATCCTTTGTCTCTGCCCCCCAAATGCTGGAATTACAGGCGGGCTGCCATGCCCACCCAGCATTTATGTATGTGCCGCAACTATGGTCCCACAGTTGTATGACAAGTGAACCATCTCCCGAGCCCACATCCATATCTGTGTGCGTGCGTGTGTTCTTGCCTTCTTATTACTGAACAGTATTCTGCTAGAGGAATATTACTATTTTGATTAGTCATTAATTATTAATGGATAGTAAAGACGTTCAATTATTTTATTGTTATGAATAAAATGTTCATTAACATTCTTATACCAGACTTTTGAGGGCATGTGCTTTCATTTCTCTTGATAAATAATCGAATGTGTGTTTAACCAGGAACAAATAAAAAACGACACAATCCCTACACAAGCCTATTTCCAGGGCCCATGAATGTGAATTTTAGGTGTAAGTCCAATGCAGTGGTTAGGCACATTAGCTTTAAGACCAGACTTCTAGGCTGTCATCAAAAGTTTTTCACTTTCTAGCTGTGTAACTAGAGGCAGGCATTTAACTTCTCTGTGCCTCCGCCTCCCTGAATATGAAATGGGAACTGTAATTGCAACTAACTCGTAGGTGATTGTGATGGGTTGATAAGTTAGTCCAGGTAAAATGCTTAAAACAGATCCCAACACGTTCACTCTCTGTTTAACTCTCAGTTTGCAGTAAGAATGCAATCACATCTTGTGAAATACTGCACACATGTATTTAGTGTCTTGTTTCCCACACTTGCCAAGTTATTCCAAGTGCATGACACAATGGGCTGTGGAATGCATCACTGGGCGCTTTTTGTTATACACCGAGCTTCACTGGTACCTTCTTTCTAATGAGTTACACTCCTGGCAGGTTATCCTGACGGGAGCACTGCAGGGGGTCACGGCATGCATGGGTGAGCACACAGAGACCCTGAAGTGACTGCACATGTAGCTGGCCACACACACACACACAATGAATGCCCACAACGCAAAGTGCATGCAGAGTTTCCGATAATAAAAGCTTTTACTTTTAACCACTGAGATGATCCGACTTTTTGGAGCTTGTAAATACCAGTGAGTACTTCAGCACAGCTATAAATTCGAAAGCGCTATCATAAATATGCTCAGGATAGTCTTACAGCAATTCAAAGGTGCTAACTGTTGCAGACGGGTTCATTTCTTCCTGGAAGAGAAAGGGTTGGCCTGCTGTGGCTACTTGAATTCCCCTGTCCTCCGGCAAACAGTCATTAGCCAGGCCAAGGCCTGAAGACCAAACTCTAGATCTCTTGGCCTTTCTACCCCTGGCAGCATCACAAAAGGAACTGTTTGGTGACAAGTTTGATGACAGTTCACTGTTTAAGTCCTTGTTGAAACCTGTCCATAGATGCCCACGCCCATCCCCCCAAGCTTTTGGACTTGGCTTCTGTCCTCACGTTTCACCCTCTTGTTCTCCCCACAGCACATGTTCCTGTACCTGGGGGTGAGTGCCACCCTGTCTTCCACTTCCTCTGTGGTGCTTGGGGTTACACCAAAACCTACAGGCAAAGCCTACAGATAAAGCACATGATGCCACCACATCTTAAAAAGACACCTCTTGCCACTTAGTAGGCCAGCAGCCCATCCCAGACTGGATAATAGAGCCAAAGAAAACATTAATGGGAGAGAAGCTCGGATTTGAAGGCTTGAGAAGTGGAGCTGCCTGGAGGCAAAATGTGCTTTCCACCAAATAGCATCAGGTTCCACTAGCAAATCTTCGTCAGAGAAGATCCCACCAGGCAATTCCTCACTCGGCTCTGGGCAATGGTTGAATCATTCCAGACCAAGGGTGTCAAGGAGGAAGACGGTAAGATGCCCAAGACCAAGGATGTTCTTGCCAGATTAGAAGCAGTCTCATGACAGAGCATCTCTTACAAGGTCTGTGACCTTGGCCATGTCATTTCATTTAGGAAAAGGGGGGGTGGTAATTAAATGATTCCATAAACCTAAGGCTCTTAAAATAGTACCTGGCACTCAGTGAGTGAGTGCCTGTAAACATCAGCTGGACCACTCTGACCTCCCTATAGGCTACTTGCCTGGTAGCCCATACTCTTGACCTTCCCACCCAAGCCATGAAGACTCTAGGAACACTCTCGATAGTCTACATGGCAGGAGGTGGTCATGGTTTCCTACAGACATCTCACACTGGGTGAGGCTCTGAAGGACAGGGAGGTGTTCTCCCTCATTCTGACCCTAAAGAACCTCCATCAAAAAGTAGTAGCATGCTACCCCAAATGTAAATGGGGCCCAGTGACTAGGGGCTGAAGCTAAAGGGAGGTGCTGGGAACCTGTTAGGGAGGACTTGGAATGGAAAGGCAGAAAGAACCAGAGTGACAGTTGATGCCCCTAGTTCCTTCCTCTAGGCACACTGTGGGATTGCTGTGCCTCTGTAGGAGATTCAGGGATAAGACAGGTGGGTTCTTCACCCTCTTTAGGACTCAGTGCTCCAGCCATATGAGCAAGCAGACCCAGACCACACACACAGCTGTAGGGCCTCAAGATTAATGACAATCCTGGCTCTGATTTCTTACTGGTTAGCCTCTCATCTGGCTATGGTGATTCAGTGAGACAGACTAAGCATGGCCACCATGGAATGTTGGGTGTTTTTCTCAAAAAACGTACTAAAGATGATCCATTTACCTAACTTTTGTGGTAGACCAGGCCACATGCCCTGGCTTCTCAGCCCACAGGGGGAAGCACCTCACCTTCAGAGTTCCCAAAGCAGAATTCCCCTGCCTTGCCTGTTGGCCCAGCAGGTCTGTGCCTCTGTGTGCTATGACTCCACATATTCCCTGATATCTAGATGCCCAGCTCCAAGTCAGCTGTGCAGAAGGGCCAGAAAAATGGGGTATAGTCAGGCCCTTTCTCTCCATCCGCTCCACTGCTCAAACCACCATCACCTCCTGCCAGACCCATCATGTCCTTCTTGAGTCCCTGGTACCTCTAATATTCCTGCTCTCAAGTCTACGCATTCTTATACTGCTTCTTTGACAATTTCACACATCTGTTACTATATAAAGAATTTTAGTCATTTTCACCACCATTACAATAGTTTCTTGGAACAGGTGGGGCCTTATGAGCCCCTCACCCATCTATGATGAAATGAGGAAGGACCAATCTTGTGCAGTTCTAGTACAGGCCACCAGAGCTGCATGAGTTCTTGATGCTATGGCCATTTCATGTTTAGATGTCTTTTGCAGTGTACTTCCCTATCCTCTGTCTCTTACACTCTTTGAACCCCTCTTCTGTGATGGTCCCTGAGCCTTGAAGAGGGGCTACCAATGATCCGTGTAGGGGTAGGCACTCCACTATCATTTAATCACTTAATCTTGGCATTTTGACTAGTTGTAAGACTGCATTAACCATTGTCCACAGAGCAGCAAAACAACAGTTGGTTTCCCCCCAGGGCCTATGACTTCCCTAGCCATGGGCTCTTGACCAGATTTACAGTAACAGTTCCCTTCTATGGAGTGGGTTTCAAATCCAATCACAAAATGGTTGGTTACCTCCATTATAACTGTGCCACTAGTGCACCAGTGGACATATCTTGCCTAACTGGTTGACAGTGTAGCACACAGGAATTGTAGCTGGATAGGACTGATGATGCTATTCTCCCCTGGAGGTCTATACAGCAGCTCTCGGCTCTGTGAAAGCTAGCTGGCAAGAACACTTCTAGCTCAGCTGCTTGCTTTTTCTGTGTTATCCATCCAAAGAACGTAGTATGTTCTCTTGCTCCACCTTTAATCTGTTCTATACCCAGAAGCAAAAATAAGGGTTTTGCAACAAGCCAGATCATGCATTTGTCAGCACACAATACTCCAAGGAGTCCCCTTTCCCAAAGAACAAAGCCAGATACCTATGAAGCTCACCAGCCAGGCTCCTGCCACACCATGCCTCCATCACCCCAAAGCCAGGGTTCTTTCAATTCCTAGAACACATGGGCTCCTTCACACCAGGCCATGGGTATAAACTGCTCTGCCCAGCA
>NW_008354534.1:3660286-3663634 GCF_000622305.1 Nannospalax galili
CAAACAGACTATGGACTATGCCTGGCTTTTTCCTTCCCCCCTTTTTAGTCCATCTTGGCCCTTAGCCTAAGGGATGAGCAGGACTTTCCGCCTAACTTAATCTTCTCTGGAAATGTCCTCACAGACACATCAGAGGTACGCTTTACTAATCACCTAGAGACCATTCAATCCAATAAATCTGACAGTCACAATTAATTATCACTAGAGTAGATACTTAGCCAAAAATTAAAAAGCCTGGACTGAAAGAGAAAACAGGCACAAATCATTTCTGTCGCTCATGCCACAGCAGCCTGGAGAGCCACTCCTATAAAGGTCATTTTAAAAATCCAACAGAAAATGCAAAATGGTGTGACTAAAAACAATTAACACAGAGGCCTGGGTATTGCTTTCTTAATTCAATTTGTAGTCAATCAATTTGTGGTCGAAAAACTCTACGTGGTTCACAGCGACCTGAGAGTATGTTCCATTATGCAGCTGAGAAGCATTCTTCCGAGTCCGCAGTGGTTGTGGGCAAACTTTTTCAATAAAACCTAGGTAGCATCATAGATGTTGCAGGCTACACAGTCTCTGTTGAAATGATCCTCCTGTACCTCTGCTTTGTAAAGCGGAAGTCGCTACAGACAACAGAACAGGGATGGATATCCGTGTGTTCCAAGACAACCTTACCTACAAGAACAGGCAGCAGGACCAGCTATGGCTTCCAACTAGAGTTTGTCAGGCTCAGAACTAGAGTGCGCAGAGATCATCACCACAGTGGCAAAGGCTCAAGTCCTGAGAGACATCACCCAATGGATTCTAGATGCAGGATAAGTATCACTGTGCCGAGCCTCGCCATGGTCCTATTACGTAAGTCCTATGTGCTTATTTGTTTTTCAGATGAGGAAAATGCCCAAAGCTGTAGAACGTGTGATGTCAGAGCCAGATTCTCAGTTGGTCCAGCTAGAAACTAACCCTTCACTTCAGCTGTCCATGTCTACACTACATCAACCGGAGAGAGTATTGCAGCATCCCTTTGGTCGTGTCCTGCTTCCTAGCCTCTCAAGCAGCCATAGCAAGGACTACAGAGTAGAAAAGGAAAAACTCAAGATACAGTGTCTGTTCTATGGACCAGTTTCTTCAAGACACAGCACCAGGCTGAATTGTGTGCTATGACTCCACATATTCCCTGATATCTAGATGCCCAGCTCCAAGTCAGCTGTGCAGAAGGGCCAGAAAAATGGGGTATAGTCAGGCCCTTTCTCTCCATCCGCTCCACTGCTCAAACCACCATCACCTCCTGCCAGACCCATCATGTCCTTCTTGAGTCCCTGGTACCTCTAATATTCCTGCTCTCAAGTCTACGCATTCTTATACTGCTTCTTTGACAATTTCACACATCTGTTACTATATAAAGAATTTTAGTCATTTTCACCACCATTACAATAGTTTCTTGGAACAGGTGGGGCCTTATGAGCCCCTCACCCATCTATGATGAAATGAGGAAGGACCAATCTTGTGCAGTTCTAGTACAGGCCACCAGAGCTGCATGAGTTCTTGATGCTATGGCCATTTCATGTTTAGATGTCTTTTGCAGTGTACTTCCCTATCCTCTGTCTCTTACACTCTTTGAACCCCTCTTCTGTGATGGTCCCTGAGCCTTGAAGAGGGGCTACCAATGATCCGTGTAGGGGTAGGCACTCCACTATCATTTAATCACTTAATCTTGGCATTTTGACTAGTTGTAAGACTGCATTAACCATTGTCCACAGAGCAGCAAAACAACAGTTGGTTTCCCCCCAGGGCCTATGACTTCCCTAGCCATGGGCTCTTGACCAGATTTACAGTAACAGTTCCCTTCTATGGAGTGGGTTTCAAATCCAATCACAAAATGGTTGGTTACCTCCATTATAACTGTGCCACTAGTGCACCAGTGGACATATCTTGCCTAACTGGTTGACAGTGTAGCACACAGGAATTGTAGCTGGATAGGACTGATGATGCTATTCTCCCCTGGAGGTCTATACAGCAGCTCTCGGCTCTGTGAAAGCTAGCTGGCAAGAACACTTCTAGCTCAGCTGCTTGCTTTTTCTGTGTTATCCATCCAAAGAACGTAGTATGTTCTCTTGCTCCACCTTTAATCTGTTCTATACCCAGAAGCAAAAATAAGGGTTTTGCAACAAGCCAGATCATGCATTTGTCAGCACACAATACTCCAAGGAGTCCCCTTTCCCAAAGAACAAAGACAGATACCTATGAAGCTCACCAGCCAGGCTCCTGCCACACCATGCCTCCATCACCCCAAAGCCAGGGTTCTTTCAATTCCTAGAACACATGGGCTCCTTCACACCAGGCCATGGGTATAAACTGCTCTGCCCAGCACAGTTGCTGCCCTGTCCCCCTTAGCGTTTCAGTTCAAGTATCACATCAGAGGGCTCTTTCTTGGGCTGCCAAGGATATTCCCTTTAGTCAAAGCATAAATCCAGCACCCCTTAGTTTCCTACGCGCTTTATGTAAACTTATTTTGCAATGTGTATGGAGGAATTTATGTGAATTAATCATATTGGTTTCCAAAAAGGTACTTTCTATAAAGAATTCAATTTCATATAATGAATATTGGTTTATTACCAATAAAAGGTACCATGCTACTTTATTTTCTCTGTGACCAAATAGCTGAGAAAATCAACTTAAAAGGGAGGAAAGATTTATAATGGCTCATAGTTTCAGAGGTCTTAGTCCATCCTAGAGGGGGCCTGGTGGAAAAGCTCCTATCATGGCAGGGAGAGAGAGAAAGAGAGAGAGACAGATACAGAGAGGCAGAGAGACAGAGACAGACACAGAGAGACAAAGAGACAGAGACAGAGAGAGACAGAGACACAGAGATACAGAGACACAGAGATAGAGACACAGACAGAGACAGAGAGACAGAGAGAGGCAGAGAGACAGAGACAGACACAGAGAAACTGAGAGACAGAGACAGAGAGAGACAGAGAGAGAGAGACAGACACAGAGAGACAGAGATAGAGACACAGAGAGACAGAGACAAAGAGAGAGACAGAGACAAAGACAGAGAGACAGAGAGACAGAGACAGAGAAAGAGACAAACAGACTATGGACTATGCCTGGCTTTTTCCTTCCCCCCTTTTTAGTCCATCTTGGCCCTTAGCCTAAGGGATGAGCAGGACTTTCCGCCTAACTTAATCTTCTCTGGAAATGTCCTCACAGACACACCAGAGGTACGCTTTACTAATCACCTAGAGACCATTCAATCCAATAAATCTGACAGTCACAATTAATTATCACTAGAGTAGATACTTAGCCAAAAATTAAAAAGCCTGGACTGAAAGAAAAAACAGGCACAAATCATTTCTG
>NW_008354534.1:3664964-3711554 GCF_000622305.1 Nannospalax galili
AATTTGAACACTTGGAAAAAAAATTAAACATTCACATAATTGCCACAATTCCATGGAGTATTGTCTCCTTCTAGAAGCTCATAGCTCTGTTGTTAGAGACAGGCACATTAGGGCCAATTTGGTGGCGTGTCAGTTGTATTTACAGTTTGGGGTAATATAAAAACATATGGAAACTGTGAAAATTGACCCCTGGGAGGCTAATGTTGGAGGAAACCAACATTCCATAGTCTGGCCAGAGGTTGGGGCAATTTGCCCAGGCAATATACAACTTGAGCAACCTCCGAGCACAAGGGCACTTGGTGAGTGCAAGACCTGTTTTTATTGCATCCAATCTGGAACTGGACTATAACAGCTCAGACATAAAACGGAGGTGTAAGAGGATAAAAATCTTTCATGATGATTTTTCAAATGAGAGTCCCGAAATAATGTGTTAGAGTTTCTATTATTTTCAGGAGAAATCAACTGAAAAATTACTGTTGAATAGTAAAAACTCTGTTTTCAGAAGTCAGTCCCTATCACAGTTAAGCACTGTGAAAATATAATCTCAGCCTAAAATATAATCCCAACCAGGAGTGACTACTTATAAACGAAGCAGCAGACAGCAGAGTGTAATCTGCACCAGTCATAGAATTTTTAAGTAAGAGACACAGGACGCAAAACATTGTTTCAGACCATGGTCTTATCTGTTATACTATAGAAACAGGAAAGTCTTGTCATACACTCTGAGCTCCTTGGTACAAAAGCACATGGAGCTACTACTACCCAGGCCTGGACACTCAACTGAGGGTTAGCCATCGTTTTTCCTCCATGGAGGAGGAAAAGCACCAGCTTCAGTCTTGCCAGTTACACGCTTTACTCTTGAGGATTTGGTCCAACTGATGTGTGGCATATCAGACTGTCTGCAAATCATTCGGACTAGTGCTGAATTCAATTTGTATTGCTGCACAAAAATTTATCATGAATTATCAGCCTGAAACAATACTCAGCTAAGCCGTCACAGCTTCCATGGCTTAGAAGTGCAGGCACAGTGTAACTAGCTCAGTTGAAACCCTCATCGTGATTGCATTGCTCACCTATATGCTTAATGCAGAGAGAATGTAATTGTAAGCTCATCCCCTTTATTGTTAGGATTGCTTCCCTTGCAGTGTTTGGCTGACTGGAGACTGGAGGCTGCGCTCAGGTCTTAGACACCACTCCAAGTTCATTTTCATGAGCTACTCTTCCCAAACAGTCCACAACACAGCTGTTCAGTTTTTTAAGGCTAACAGGGGAATCTCCCCTCCAGTCTACTAACATGGAGTCTCATACAATGTCACAGGAGTGACATGCCAACACCTTTGCCATGTGACATACCTACGCAACAAAGTGGAGTACTATACCCCTTCTCATATTCAGTCATCTAGTTATAAGTCACAGATTCTGACCACATTCAAATGGAGGAGGTTGATCGAGGGGGGCGATCACCAGAGGATGGAGATCATGGGGGCCTTGTCATAATTCCGTCTCCTTGCGTACCGCACAACTGGACTGCCTACCAACACGCACAACTGGACTGCCTACCAACACGCACAACTGGACTGCCTACCAACACAACGTTGTTGTACTTCTGTGCTACACCCTGCAGTCCCCACCAGCCCCACCTGACTACTGAAATAGGAAGAAACTTGCCACAACCACAGAACCGCCTTAAAAATATCTCTCCATTTAATATTTTTAGATTTAAGCTACTATGTGGGACAGCATGAATGTGGACTTAAGAAATGCACAAAATATATGTTAATTTTAAAGTATTTTAAAATTTCATTTTTATTCTAGCCATTCAAAAGATTTCATAATCTTTTTTACTTTTTATATTTCTTAGGAACTATGTGCCTTAGTATCTACTTAACAGAATTAGTTTTCCATTGTCCTGAATTTCTTCCAAGCCATTCTCATCAATACAACCTGAGGGATCTTAAAGGCCTAAGTGGTGGCCAAGAAGGAATTATGGTAATTTATGTCCTATGCTGTCCCAAATATTGATCCCCATGACAACACAGTCCAAAAAGAAATGCCTGTTCTTTCTGCTCTTCGTCACAGAACTCAAATCTCTTCTCCTAGTTTGTTGTGAATGAGGAAAACAGTGCTGTGGGGAGTGGGGGAAAGGCAAGATCAATGAGGGAGAATAGAACCATAGGTGCAGAGGCAGAAACCACTTCCCTCTAGTAAATGGGAGATGGAAGAAACCACTTCCCCACAGGACTGCCTCAGCACAGCTCACCAGTTCCAAGCAGGGCACTGCGACATCACCTGTCTCAGAGCCACCTGATAGCATACCTTTCCTAACTCACGGTTTCCAAGCAGTCTTCTAGGACACTAGCTCAAGGTCTATTAATACCTACAACCAAAACAATTAAAGAAAGGCGTTAAATCAAATAAATCCTGAAGGCACAGATCAGATGAAAAGAGGGCTTTTAAAAATACTGTAGTGGATTTCTCAGAGCATTTACTGTTATAAAGTACGCTGTGAGTCTCCAAAAAGAGACAGAGTGCAGCATGCTTATTAGACTTGTTTGACCAGCACTGGTTTTTCTCCTAGAGTCATTTGAGGTATAAAGTCTGAGAAGTAAACTGTTAATCAATTTCCTAAATTTGTCAGTGTCCATTTAATGGGTTAGCGCCACCCACCACTACCAGTTTCTTGGAACATTTATACCTTAAATACTTCTTAGATTACTGCTGAACAAGAATCAGTGGAACCATATCTCTCATCTGCAAGTCATGATTTTACACTAAAAAAGAATATCTAATAAAATACATAAGCGCTCATTCAAAGGTGTCCTTAAAAGCACTTACTGTGCAAGCCTGATGATCTGAGTTCCATCCCGGGAACCCATGTAAGGGTAGAAAGAATCTATTCCAAAACTGTCCTCTGACATTCATGTGCATTATGTATCATAAATAAGTAAGTACGCTGGAGTTTTCCTCCAGGGGATAATGCTCCTCCCAGA
Organism: Nannospalax galili; assembly: GCF_000622305.1. Taxonomy (NCBI): domain Eukaryota; kingdom Metazoa; phylum Chordata; class Mammalia; order Rodentia; family Spalacidae; genus Nannospalax; species Nannospalax galili. The sequence goes on from NW_008354534.1 coordinate 3,667,955, forward strand.
AGTCAAAGATTGTCAAATAAAAGGCCCAGTGCCAGCTCTGGCATACCTCCCCTGAAGTTGTTGGTCAGGGGTGTCCTAGAGGCCCCCCAAACAATACAAGCTATTGCCCTTGCTCTTGGTTGCCTACCAGAACTTGATGGTAAGACCCTATTGCTGAAGTCACTGCACAGAACATGGAGAAATTAAGTTGATACTGACAAGGGAGCTTCCTCTCTGCTGGCTAGCTTTCACAGTCCCAGAAGCTGCCTGTGTAGGCTACTGAGGGAAAAGTCATCAACAGTCTTACCCAGCGGTGAACCCTGTGAGCTACAAAAATGACCAGTGTGGCAAGATATGCCCGTGGGTACAATCAAGCCACAAATGTTACAGAGGTAATTTAAGGCCCACTCCACAGAAGGAAATGAGTGTGTGGTACTATAAATCTAGCCAAGAACTCATAGTTGAGAGCTCATAGTTCCCAGGGGTAAACCTACTACTATTATTTTACTCAATGGGCATAGAATCAAACTGCCCTCTAAATTCATTTCTCCGTACCCATAGAAAAATGCAGCTTTCAGACCTCACCAAAGAATTTCTTTGTGCAGTGGACAGCACTTAATGCAGAAACTCACAATTGTTCAAAGTGTAGTGAATAAGCATATGGGAAGTGCTCAGCCACAAATAGGACAGCTATACCTCATCCCCTGCCCCCAAGGCTCAGAGACCATCATGGAAGAGGTAAAGACTATAAGAGCCAGAGGTCGAGGAGGCCTGGAGTAAATCTATGCCTTCTGAATAGGACAGGAATTCACAGTAGCTGTGGTTGTCTGCATAAGACCTGTGACAAGATCAAGCCAATCAACATTCGAGCGTGGAGGATGGAGGAGCCCATAAGCCCCCACCCTTAGCTAAGGAGCTACTGACAGTTGATTACTTCTGGGGGAGTGTGCTGGACAGCTTTAGTGTCAACTTGACACACCTGGGTTGGGGGAGCCTCAATTGGGGAATTTCCTTCATTGGATTGGCCTATGGCCATGTCCACAGGGCATCTTCTTGATTGTTGAGTGATGTGGGAGGGCCCAGCCCACTGTGGGTGGTGCCCCCCATGAGCAGGTGGGCCTGTGTTGCATAAGCAAGCAGGCTGAGCAGGGGCCAAGGAAGCAAGCCAGTAAGCAGCATTCCTCCATGGCCTGTGCTCCAGCTTCTGCCTCCAGGTTCCTGCCCTGAGTTCCTACCTTGGGCTCCCTGATGAACTGTGACCCGGGAGATGTAGGCTGAATAAACCCTTTCCTCCCCAACTTGGTATCTGTCAGTGTTTTGTCACAGCAATGAAGAAACAAACTAGGACAGGGAGGAAGAGTTAGCTTTAAGGGTACAGCTCCTGGCAGGTGGACCATGCTCCAGGGCATGATCTCATGCCCATGAGTAGGTGTGCAACATAAATTGGACTTGGTGGGCTAGAAAAGAAAAGAGAGAAAGAGGGAGAGAGGCTATGAGGCTGGAAGGAGTGAGGAGTGGGTCTGGGAGAAAGGCAGTATAACATTCTCCAGTGTTTAATGAAGTAAGTGCAGCCCTATTTTTGCTAAAGATACACAAAGATTGGTGTTAACTCTTCTAATCCAAGTTATACAGAAAACATGTCACTAATAAAAACAATATTCATGATACTGTATACTTTACTAATGTTGTTTGACTAAATGAGTGTCTAAAGTGCCCTATATAGTATAATTAGCCATTATTTTAATTAGCCATTATTTAACAAAATAAGCAATATCTATATTTTGATAATAAAATGAAATGGGCAATTACTATAGTGGTTCCTTCTAGAGTTCCATTTCCATTCCTAATCATTAAAACAGAAATAAATATTTGGTTATACCTACAAGGCCTATAAAAAATTCTCAAACGATTATTTGAATTTTTAATAAATAAAGGTATTCAAGTTTTTGAGCACGAAATTCACAACAAAGACTCACTCGGGCCTTGACTAGAAAGGATTGAAAAAATGTTTAGCAACAACAGTCAAATCTGCATCTTCTCATTAAGGATGAGGAAACAGCTTCTCAAAGGAGCCCACCAACGTGGCTGGTACAATGAAGTCCCCCAGGCCTTCGGAGAGCTGCCATGTAAGCTTTGAGGTAGAAGAAATTATTGAAATTTGCCAATTTCCAGAGTTCATCAATTGGAGGTACTTCAAATGCACCCCCCTTTGTTCAATACCCAAATAAGCAAGTGAACGCATCTGTTCCATTCCAATAACTTTGTCACACAGAATGATAGTGAATTGTGACAATCAACTTGACTGGATTAAGAAACACCTGGGGCACTGTGAGGCCCACCTTTGGATATATTTGGGAAGTTTTTCCATGAATATGTTTGGCCACCACCCCACGGGTTGATGTCCCTGAATGAATAAAAGAGCAAAGAGAGAACACAACCAACGGAATGAACGCTGCATTCCCCTCCCTCTGCTTCCTGCTCTACAGAGATGTGTGGTGAGGGTTCCTACAGGCACCCTCAGCCCCTGCTGTCCTGCCTTCCCCACTGTAATGGACTGTGTCCCCTAAAATCATAAGTCAAAATAAATCTTTCCTCCCTTAAGCTGCTTCTTGGCCTGTATTTGGTTACAGTGATAAGAAATACAATTAATATTCCCAGGAATGTGGACAGAGTTAACTTTCACTCTTTCCTTAATTAATGACATCCCTCACCAAGGCAGATTCTGCCCAGATGCAGCACGGTACCTAGTCTTTGCTAGGCTCAGGTGGTCAGGCCTGGATGGGCTCAGGTAGCTTCAGGGTAAAAATCAGGTTCCGAGACACGTCAGTGATGGGACAGTGGGCTTAAGAGCTGTGACTTGGAGCCTGACTGCATGTGTCTATATCTGATTTCTTCTTCACTGAAGAACCTAGAATAAGGATATTAATTTCTCTTTTATAAGTTTGTTATCTGTGAGGTAGATTATGAACAGTCATGTAATATCTAATCAAAGGAGAAAGAAATGAGATCATACAGGAAAAGCGGGATACGGTGCGAGTCATAAATGCTTTTTTTACAATAATTTTAATGGTAAAGAAGATAAAGCTGTTAGTAGCATCTGCCCTCCTCCAATCTGGGCTGGTTCACTTTGGGGGACATACACTTACTATTGTTCACTGGTACCTATAGACAAAGTTATTGGAAAAAAGGATCCATCCCCTCCATCTGATACCCGAAGACTCACAGTGTATCATGAAGATGGCGCCTATCTGAAGTCTTGGTCTCTCTCAGCTCCTCGTAACAGCTGGGAAATCATGGGAGGCAATGAGACAGTCACAACTAGTAGAGGCTCCCAGAAGTGACTGTGTGGCCTCTATATTGTGAAGAAAGTACTAATGGCACGGACACGAACCTCTTCTCATGGGCTCAAGTGTGTGGAACAGGCTTCTACTCTGTATCTAAGTTAGAACCACCTCAGCCACCTCCAGTCACATGAATTCATGCACTCCTGGGATCTCACATGGAAAATGGTTTCTCCTTCACAGCACTGGTTATGCATGGGGCAAAGCAATCAGAAAATGCCAAAGGGAGACTTAGACCTCCATTGTTTCATGAAGATTCTAAAGAGCAGAGTAACAGAGATCTCCTAGACTTCTTCCCAAGCCCATCTATAGTCTCCTGAAGTTCACTCCCCATATCCCATGCTTTCTTTCTCCTAATCAAGTCCATTATTCCGCTGGACACAGTTCTCCAAGAGCCATGATAGGTTTTCTGATGAGACACATCAATTTGCCACAATTTCCCAAACCCTTTCTAGTTTGTATCTGGTGATCACACTGTTGGAGCTTACAGACACAAAATAGCCCAATGTGCAGGAATGTTGTCCCATCTACAATCAATCCACAGTGCATCCCCCAGAAGCCCCAACTTGGGCAGGTTCACTCCTATCTCTGATGGAGCTTCATTGATGAAAGCTGAGAGATGCATTAGTGTTCTTTCTACCCCTTCTTCCACTATGTTCCATGAGTCTTGAGTGTAGAGGTTTCATTGTAGATGTGTCACTTAGGTTGGGCATGTCCCTGAAGGCTAGCTCTCACAGTTTTAGAGAACATTATGCAAGCTCCTGAGGGAAAACATCAATCGAAAGGCCAATCCCAGCTTTAAAGCCTAATAACCACAACAATGACTGGCACAGCAAACTATATCGGGGCAGTAGAGGCACTTTTGGGGTAATCAACAGCTACATAATTGGACCTAAAGCCCACTCAATGGAAAAGAACTCATGTGTGGTACTGTAAACATAGTCAAATACACATGGCTGGAGAGGTCATAGATCTAGAGAAAACCCCAAGGTTGTCACGTCCCTAGACAAATGCAATTTCTTACTATGTGCTAAATATGGATTCTTATATTTACAGACAAGTATGCCAGTCACCGCTCATCAAAGAAACTTCTTTTGCAACAGAGACTATTACAGAGTTCCACCACTGGTCACACACAGAAATCAAGTCTGTGAAATGCATTTTTTTAACTCTTGCAAAAATTACTATCAATATTAATTATTCAATGAATATACAAATACTTAAGATTCAGGATAAAGCAGTAAAAAGGAACTGAGAAGCAAAATTTGAGTATTTGGCCCTAATATAGTATCTCAATATCCCAATAGCTCCTATTCCTTAGCCTGTACAGTGATCTAATCACTGTGGTCCCATTTGTTGATAGAAATCTTTCTTGCATGTTTCAAAATCAGAATTTACTCTTCAAACAAATTAGAAGAAAGGTTTTTCTCCCCTTTCTCAACTGAAGAAATTTTAAATCTCTCTAAAAATCAGCATAGCCAAAGTCCAGGCCACGAGGAAAGCAGTATTCTCTTGACCATGGTTTGAATGTGGCCCCCAATGTTCCTGTGTTAACGGTCTCTGATGGGGAGCTTAGGATGTGGAGGAATGGAAGGGGTTATGCCTGTGGGTCACCACCCTCACGAATGGACTAATGCCCTCATCTCATGAGAGGCTTTGCTACAAAACGATTCTTGCTCCCTCTCTTCCTCCGGTTACTTCTCTGCCCCTTTCCTTTGGCCACCAGAAGACACGGGAAGAAGGCCTTCATTATAGTAAGTGTCGCCCCCTTGACCTTGGACTTCCCAAATGTGAGCAACAAATTTCTGCCCATTACAAAATACCCAGCTTGTGGTATTCTATCCCAGCAACAACAGCAAGCACACTAAATCCCTTCCAAAATTATGTGTGAAATTCCTAAAGCATCTAGAACTCAAGCCCAATATTGCTTTTATTTTTCACGAGCTTCTTTCACTTGAATATTTACGTGTTAAAATATTACACCATAACATGGATCTTTTGGAAAGTCAGAGCTATTTTTTCCCTTTTCCTTTGTTTATTGTTACATTCTCAATGTGGAAGTAAAATGATAAGGCACTAGAGCGTCCCTGGCTGTTGGGATTTATCTTCCTTATGGTTGTGTAGATAAAACTGATTAAAGGGACAGTGCTGGCAATACCTAAAAACATAATTCAAGAATAATAATATTTGCAGGTTTATGACCAACTAAACTGTTGAGAGTGGAATATTTTATGACACAGAGTAACAAATCTCTGTGAACTAGGAGCATTTCCTGGGCAATTAATCAGAGTAACTTTTATGTAAAAACACATCTTGATTGAGCTATTCACAAGGAGCCCACAAGCTGTAATGACTAATTATAAGTTTCAGACCTGTGCAGTTTGCTGAAATGCTTTTCTTCAGGTCATTAAAAATACCTTGACAGCATAAAAATTCAGCAAGAAGAATACATTAACTATGGAAAGCTATAATTACAGTGAGGAATCAGATGAAGTGCATGACCTCTGCAGGAGAATGATGCACGTCTGATTCGACAGACTTCTCTACTTTCGCCTCTGATAGGTCTGAGTAGCTCCCACTAACAATAATGAGAGATATGTGCTAAAAATGAATAGCCGCTAACCCCAGCCATCTGTACATTCCTTGTACAAATAAAATTGAATGTCATCACTACCCCATTGAATTTCTCAGTAATGCTCTTTGCTGATAAGAACTTTGAAAAAAATCTTGTGTGTGTGTGTTTTTTTTTTCTTTTTCTTGCTCATACAAAGCATGCTCATTGCCTTGCTACATAAAGAAGTCCATTCTACTCAGAATCCAGGCAGCTCTAAGAGGTGGGGTGAGATAAATCCCTACTTATCAAGATAACTGTTTCCCCACTCAGTGTATAAATTGAGACAAAGTATACCCAGACTCAAATGATTAAAATGTCCAAATTCTTAGCAGGTTAACTCATTACTTTTCATCCTTTTCTTGCCGGCACTGAAAGCTTAAGTAGCCATCCTAAGAGCCTGCAGCTGTCACTTCTGAACAACTTTCTTGCCCTAGGACTCTGATAAAATAGACTTAATTCATTTTCCCTTTATGAATTACTGGCTGTCAAAAATTTGAGAAAGGTCTCAAGCTTTAATGGAGACCTTTCAAAAGAAAGATCATGTGCTACAGAACCCAAGATGGTATGCTGGGCAGCCAGAAATGCTGGAGGAATGGAAAGACAGAGGTCAGCAATTGGAGATCTATAGATCTTTCTCCAGTGTTTACGTATGAAAGGAGTGGCTGCTGTGCCTCTCCATCACTGGCCAGTGTCTGCAGAACCAAGCACACACAGCTTCCCAAGGCTCAGCAGCTCTGCGCTCAGTTCCCTGAGCAACCAGCTGATCTGAAGTGAGCCACCTTTCCAGGCCATCGCCTGCCCCTCAGGGAGGGGACTTAAACTCTGCTTCTGAAAACCCTAGGGTCTAATTGTCAGGTGGATCCCTTGCTCGGGGGCCACACAGAAGGTTATAGTGCCTAGGATCCTCCCCTAGGTTTGATCATTAGATCTAATTTTATATGACGTTTGATGACAGAACCGCTAACAATATTTATTAGCTTGGCTAACAACTAAAGAAAAATGGTAATCACAGCTCTCTGGAGAGACTCTTTAAATTTCATTTTATGGCACTATAAAATGAGGCTGTACCCTGAACATTTAAATGGGCAAATTATTTGGCTGGAAGTGACTGAAAGTTTGAAGTTCAATCACATCAGTAGACAGAGAAAGCTAAGTCGGGGTGCATTTCAAAGACAGTTAAGGCATCACCAGAACAGAGTACATATTTACTTCATACAAGTGACTAACTACATGTAGGAATGTATGCTTAGGGCTTTAGTACTTGGTAAACTGCTACCTCATCACACCCCCTCAAACAGTGCCAGTATAAAGCCATCAACTGCCAATTCATTTATAGGCAATGCATTTAACTATAATCATAAAAATCACCTTAGTTTCTGCAAAAGCACAATTTTTAAGCTTTTGTCCCTCTAATGCATTAAAATACTAATATGTATGAGGAAGAATTGTTTAGTAGAAAACATTAAAGGCAAGTATAAAATTATTAGTATCCATGAAGTCATTTAAATAAGCATCCAGTGTCTAGTATCCACAACATATAAAGAGCACAACTCAACAATAAGATTAAATAATTAAATTAAACATAAAGGAGTTTAAAAGATATTATTTTCAAACAAGATATACAAGTAAAGGCATTATTTTCAAACAAGATATACAAGTAGCCAATGAGACTCCACAAATATGTTCCACATCACTCACTGTCAGATCAAAACTACTACATACTCACCAGGATGGCTATGACCAAAAAGAGAGGTAGTAACGAGTTTTGTTGAAACTGTGGCGAATTTGGAATCATTATATGTTGCTGGTACAAACATAAAATGGTACTGCCACTTTGGAAAACAACTTACAGTTTCTCAAAAAGTTAAATCACAATTACCAGAGATAGAGCAATTCTACTTTTCCATCCCTTTTATAATAATAACAGCTACTGTTTTTCATAATAACTAAAAAGAGAACACTAACCAAAAGCTGATCAAATTAACAGACACACAACATGTGGCATTCTTATACAGTGTAATATTATTCATCTAAGAAAAGGAATGTAGTACTGATACAATGTAGAACAGATAAACTCAAACAGGACAAGCGTAAAAAGCCAGTCAGGAAAGACTACATAGCACGTGATCGTGACTATGAAATGTCCCAAATACTCAAACCCTTAGAGACGGAAAGTGAATTCATTAGTAGGGGTTGGGAATGGATGGAGTGAATGGGGGGGGGCGGTCACTGCTAGTGACGAGAGTTTAATCCTAGAACCAGATGATGGTTAATGGTTGTACAACCTTGTGAACACACTTTTGAAGGGTTCACTTTATGGAATGTGCACTGTAACTTTTAAAAATCATACATGCTAAAAATAAAACATTAACTAGTACAAAAGAGATCATAAGATGCTCTACAACCCCTCAAATCCCCCCAGGAACCACTCCCACTGTTCAGATTTTCATTAATCTCTCCAGAAATATTGTAGGCCTAATGCAAACATAAGTACACATCTTGAAAATTACAGAGCACAATTCTATGCAATTTACAATAAGTCATAGATGTCTTTTTTGGCAGGAATGCAGTCTGTGGCATGGAGAAGGCCTGCAGAGGGTGATGTTCAGAGAGAGAATCAGGAACCGGAGCTCACCCTCTGGTGAGGTGTGCGTTTTTGGAATATTCAAATGTCTACTGAACAACTGGGCCTGGATATCCCACATACATCCCAATACATTCCAAATAAAAATCCCCACTGTCCCATCTCCAGAGCTAAAATCCCATTCTCCCTCTTCTACACTATCTTCACCAAAGTCATCGCAGCAGGGAAGTCAGGAAGAGTAAATCCTGTTTTCCTAACACATCACACACAGTGGATCACTGGACACTGCCGGTGTCACTTAATCTAAAATGTCTATCCAAGTATCCCCTTTCTTTCTATCCATCTCATTGTCCCCTTCCATTACGCCATCTGCTTTCCTGATGCCAATCACTGTGCATCTTCTGGATTCCCTTCCCTTAGTCATCTAGTCATACACCAAATATTTACAGAGTACTAGCCATGAACCAGGCACGGAGGACACAAAGGTGAAGAGGACGCAGCATCTTTAGACAGCTCGACATTTAGCGAGAGGGAGAAGCCTGCAGGATGGAAAATAATATCAAAATGCTCTCTACAGGAGCATTAGTTAAGCACTATCAGAATGCATGGTGGAAGTCCCGTCTTTTGGTACCAGTCAGAAAGTAACATATGACTTGGGAATTCAAGGATAAATAGGTAAAGAGAAGAAAAAGAACATTTAGGTAATGTTTGGAAAGAATGCACCAATGTAGAAGATAAGAAATGGCTATCAAGAACAGGAAATGGCAAAAAATCATACAGACACTGTGTGGAAGATGATGGACTAAGGAAGGCAAGATGCTTCATGCCTGTGATCTCAGCACTCAGGAGGGAGACTGAGGCAGAAAGATCATGAGTTTGAGACCAGTCAGGGCTACATAGGAAGCTCTAGACTAGCCTGGGCTACACACTGAGACCCTGTCTTTAAAAAAATAATGAGAATGGCCTGGAGCATTATCTTAGTGGATAAGAGCACTTCCTGGGCAAACATGAGAACCTGAGTTCAGATCCTAGAACCCATCAAAAGGCAGGTAAGACCACAGGTGCCTGTAACTCCAAAGCTGGGAGGTAGGGTAGAGACAGAAGGACTCCTGCTGGCTTCCAGCCTACTCCAAGCTCAGTGAGAGACCCTATCTCAAAGGGATAAGGCAGAGAGTGGTAGAGCAGGACACCCAATACCCCTCTGTCCTCCACATGCACAAACATGTGTACCTGGACACAAATGCAAATACACCACACACCACACTGATACACATACACAGAGTCCCATACACAATGCCCATACACACACATAAAACTTTGAATTTAAAAATGTTAATGTGGAACTAGAAAGGCCTTGCACAAACAATCAGTTTAAGAAGAGACTTGACATCAACCTAGAGCCAAAGTGTGAAGAGCTTCATATATCAGGTGAGGGAGTTGGTTATCCTCCCCAATAGAAGAGGAAAGACCATGGGGACTTCTACACACCAGCCAGTGCTTTGCTAGCTTTAACTGGACTAGAGACCTGTGACCTGCTCTGACTCTTTCTCTGGAGTCTACAGTCACAGTTCAAATGACCAACAAAAACAGCAGCACTGAGAACAGGAAACCAGAGCAATGGAAGCTGTTGGATTAGGCACAGTAAGAGATGTGCCACGGGCTATGTAGGAAGCAGATGGAAATTGGGTCAGCTCTGAAAACTAGGTGTCGTATGTGTGGTAAAGTAGGAGATGGATGAAGGGTGGAAGGATGGAGTGATGAGAACCAGTCTGTAGTGAAAATATGAGGCGGACATCGTTCTGAAAACAGTGCACTCCCTGCTGTCCTCAGAACAAAAAACAATATCCTAATTGGTTTATGTTTTTTTTTTTTTTGGCGTAAGTTTTTCATCACTGAGATAAAGTATTTGACACAACTTAATGGAGGAAAGACTGATTTTAGCTCATGGTTTCAGGAGTTCCTGTCCATCCTTGTTGGGGCGGTGGGGGGGGGAGGAGCAGAGCAGTGCACAACACTACAACACGCAGTCAGGAAACAGTAAGCACTAAGCCTGTGTCCATAGCTTCCTAATGTTTCCACTTTTACACCAGCCAGTCTATAGGGTGGCACCACTCCCATTTGGGGCAGGTCTTCCTCCTTCAGTTAATCCTCTGGAAACACCCACGCAGATACATCCAGAGCATGCTTTAATACTTTGCTGGTGCTTTCCCATACAGAACAGCCAACATTCAGGATGAACTAGTACAGCAGCAAACAGAGTGCATCCAGGTGCATCTGGATGCTTATGTCTTTTGGTCTTAGATAACCTGGGTTCCAATCCAGAGTGACCTGGAACAGGTTACCAGTAAGCTCACTAGGCCTCAGTTTACTCATCTAGGCACCACAAATTAACACTTTCTAGAGGACTGCTGTGGTGATTATAAAAAATAAATAAAACTTTATACAGAGCCTGGCCCAGGGAACATATGTAACGAATGGTGGCAACGTTTCCAAGAAAGGCACTTAGAATCATCTCTACCCCAAATTATGTTTGAAAATAGGGTCTTTAGAAAGTCTCATGTGCTCTTAAACATTTCAAAACTTAGTTGACTGTCTGCTGAAAGGAGCCTACAAATAGCATTTAAAATGTAGTGAATCTGAGGAATGTGAAGTTACTCAATCTGGGCAAAACAGCTTAATTTTCAAGCCTGGATGAAAGCAAATGTCTATGGGAACAGAGAATTGCTGGTAAAGTGAACGCACTGAGAAAACGACAGGCAAGAGAGACCTCCCGGTCTCCCCAGCAGCTCAGATCCCAGAACCCAACACAGACCCTTTCCATCAGGCAACAGACAAAGTCATTAAAGCTTCAAAGTTTAAAGTTTAAAAGTTTAAAAACAAAACAAAAGTCCCAAGCTCTGTAGGAAAAAAGAGCATACATTCTGATGGCGTGATACCTCCCCTCTGACCTTACACAATGACAAGGGCCGAGTGACTTCTCCGTGTGATTGCGGCCCTTCACTCTGCACTGCCAGACCTCCCACTTGTCCAGGGCGAGATCAAGGCAGATGCAGACTCTGCACTGCGGACAGGCTAGCTTTCCTTCAGGGTTGTTTTGTTTTCACTTTGTTTTGTTTCCCTAAAGGAAAATCACCATACATCACACCAGAGGGCTTCAATTCTTTTCGGCCTTTTATGCTGCTGGGATTCTCCGATCACACTGTGTGGGGCCATGAAGGACTGTCCCAAAAACGATTCCTGGAAGAAGCAGAGAACCCCTCCTAGAAATACATCTTTCCTCTTGGCTCTGTCCCCAGAATCCCCGCCGGGAACCATCCAAAGCCGGCAGGAGGATGGATGGCCTGAGGTCTTCCCCCATCTCTGCCGTTCATGAATCTTGAAGTAAGTCCAGAGCTGATGACTGCAGTCTACAAAGCTGTTGCCTCCATGGAGGCCACTCGCCCGTCCCATTCAAACTCACTTCAGAAAGAGGAATTTCCCATTCCTACTCCAGAGAGAACAAGGACTCAGACCAACAACTCAGAGAAGGCTGCTAAAGTGCCAACACAAACAGCTTCTCAGCTTCCATTATGAGACGCTTTCATCAATGCTTGGCATCTTTTGTTATAGAAACAGATTTCTACCCCAAAAGAAGCACATTAGAATGGTCCCTATGGTTCCCGAGGGGCTTGGGCCAAACCAGTTTATACTAATACAAAAAGGTCTTGCTGTGGAATGGGACAGGGTGGTTAGGATGCCGGCTCGGGATCAAAATGGCTGTGTGTGTGATGCCGCTCCACGCTTGGTAGCTGTGTAAGAGTGAGACATTCGCTTCTAAGTCTGTGTCTTGGTTTCCTCATTGCAGAAATGAGACCACTAACATCATCACTCATCTTGCAGGTGCCAAACAGAAAGTGTGAGATACGCCTTGCAGAATGCTTAGTGTTGTGCCTGGCACCAAATAAGGACTCATGAAGTCTTTGTCGTCTTTAAAGACTTCATTAATTTCTATTTTATGTGTATGAATGTTTAACCTGCATGTATGTAAGTGTGACACAGGCATGCAATGCCCATGGAGGCCAGAAGAGGTGTTGGATCCCCTGGAACTGGTGTCGTGACAAATATTAGCCACCATGTGGGTGCTGGGAACCACACCTGGGTCTTCTGGAAGAGCAGCAACCACTGAGCCATCTCTCCAGCCCATGAAGTCTTTTCTTACTTGTTACTATGGCAACATCAGCAACAACTACAGATTGCTGAAGTACAGGATCTTCTACTGCCCCTTTATTGTCTCATACTTCCTACGTTTTGTGTTTGTTTCCTGTCTTGCGGGGTCTTACTTGTTCGTCAAGAAACCGGGAAGGAGAAAACAAAAGTCCGTTGATTCCAGCTTGCAAAAACAGACGTGTTCCTGCACTCCGGCACAGCTCTGCAGCCGAGTCCCCGTGCCACCCCTTGTTTTGGCATCATTTCCTCCACCTTCGGCTTCCTCTTCTGAACTCCATCATGGAAGAGCTACAAGGCTCATAGTCCCCAGAGGACACTCCCGCGTCTACACACAGAAAGTTCAGCATCTCTTCACTCGGTGTGTGAGGTGTTCCCAGTCTTGGCTGAGCCTCATGCCCATTTTTCTGCCTACTCCAAGGCCCTAGTGGGAGACCTGCTCTTCCTGCTGAGCGTGCCTTGGGCCTCCCTGTCTTGTTCCCTCTGCTCAGGCTCCTCACCTACTGCCCGTCTGGTAAAAATCACTTGCATATTTCTAGTCCAGAGTAAACATCACCACATTCTTTGAAACCTCCCCGAATCTTCCCTCCTCTGAACACCTGCAGCACTCATAGAACTTGCCACCCTTTACCAGGTGTGACGCCAAGGTCCAGTCTGGTATTTCAATATACCTACTAGGCAGAGCTATTTAGCTTCACCAAAACATCAAAACCCCAGCCTGCCTGTATTTCACCATCCTCTTCCTGTATCCTGCAACGATCACGTGATCTCAGTCATGCAGGTCTCACTGAACCAGGCTAAGCTTAGAAATTAGACTCCTGAAGAAAAAGAACATGATGTTCTTACTGGATCTCAAAGACAAGGGCGGAGGGAGCCATCCAGGATCCAAGGTTGCTGTGGACACAGGGTATCACTTTGTTCTATACAGAAAGAGCTATGGAGTCCTGCAGTACCCTGCTGGCGTGTGTCTCTCTAGCACAGCCTCCACTTGTCACGGTGCAACCCGTGTGCTGTTTCCATGGCCTCTAATAACAGAATATCTGCCTTCTCATAACTCAAGTTCTTTACAACTCACATAATGTAGTCATTCTATAAATATTTTTGACCATCCACTATCCAGGCACTGCTAGGAGAAGACAGGTCCTTTCCAGGTAGAAGATCCCATTTAGAGTGAAAGACCAGTATTGAACACACTGGTCATGCTCTGTGTTCCAATGAGAAGCTCTGTCAGTGCATTACACAGCCCTGACCTGGTCTGGCTGAGCTCCAGCAAACAGCAAATGGAGGAAGTGACATTTAAACTTCATCTGACCTAGAAAAAAAAATGAACTTACAACCATACTTCATACCTTACAATAAGATAAATTCCAGATGGTTCAAAGACTTAAATATAGAAAGTCAAACCATAAAAATACTAAAGGAATATTTGTATCCTCTCAAAAAAACACGTATGCTGAAATCTGAACCCACAAGGTAATATTATTATAAGGTGGGGCCTTTTGGGATGTGATGAACAGGATTAATGTCCTTATAAAAGGGACCTAAGGAAATGTGTTTGCCCCTTTGACAGAGTGTGGACATAAGAGGATTCTGTATATGAGCTAAAAGTGGGCCCTCACCTGACACAGAATCTGATACCACTTAGATCTTGGATTTGCCACCTTCCAGAACCATAAGAAATAAAATTCTGTTATCTATAGTGTCATATTTAGCGTTTTTTGAGATTTTTTAAATGTATATGTGTGTTCTCCTACATGTGTGTATGTACTCCAAAAACATGCCTTAGGCCTCATATCCTCTGAAACTGTAGTTACAGAAAGTTGTGAGGCACCATGTGGGTGTGGAAACCAACCCTGGATCCTCTGCAAGAGCAGCCAGTGCTCCAAACCACTGAGCCATCTCCCCAAGCCCAATTCCTGTGATTCAGCAGCTAACCTGTTGATGGTATTTTGTTATAGAGGCTGGAGGAACAGACTGAAACACCAATATGAAAATAACAAAAACAGACCACCAGAAAATGTTCTCATGATCTTATAGTATAGACTGGAATTCTAAGGATGACACAAAAATTCAGACAACAAAACAAGACTAAATATAGTTACAGATAAAAGTGATTTTTAAAATGTCTGCATAAGCAAAACCACTGTTAATCAAAGAAAAGGTAGTAAAGGGCATTTACAACTCAGATTCAAGACAGATGATTCCCCCAAAATACAAAGAGTCCCTAGAGATATATATGAAATCAAAAAAATAGTATAAGTAAGTATAGACATTTTCATGCACATCTATTTTCACTTTTAATAAGAAGAAGGAACGTCGACACTAAACTTTAATGCCATTTTCCCTGCCTTGTGACAAAGACAAATACAAGTCCAATGCCCAGTTACCTAATGGAAGGATAACTCTTACACTAGCCCAACAGGATTTTAAAGATTTAGACCCTGTAGAGGGCAGCTGGCAAAGGCTGGCAAATTAGAAAGGTAGTGTCCAAGCAATTCCACATCCACAGATTTATCCTACAGACACGTCCATTCCCAGACATATGAAATGAAGTCTTTTTCTTATTAATCATATTCATCAGTATGAAAGGACCTGAAGGACCTGAAATCCTGAAATGACCTAAATGGCTTTTTAGGAGGAATATGGTACAATAGCATAGTACAGGTAAAAGAAGAAAGAAAGAAAGAAAGAAAGAAAGAAAGAAAGAAAGAAAGAAATACATATAAAATAAAAATAACAAATAAAAAAAATTTTTGGTCTTTTTGAGATAGGGTCTCCCTGTAGCCCCAGCTGTCCTGGAACTCACTACATAGACCAGGTTGGCCTTGAACTCACAGAGATCTGCCTGCCTCTGCCTCCCAAGTGGGATTAAAGGTGTGTGCCACCATGCCTGGCCTATAAAATATTTTTCAAAAAGATGGGGGGGGGAGAAGGAGGAAGAGGAGGAGGAGCAGGAGGAGGAGAAGGAAGGAAGGAAGGAAGGAAGGAAGGAAGGAAGGAAGGAAGGAAAGGGAAGGGAGGGAAGGAAGGAGGGAGGGAGGGAGGGAGGAAGGAAGGGAGGGAAAAGGAAGGAAGGAAGGAAGGAAGGGAGGGAGGGAGGGAAAGGGAAGGAAGGAAGGAAGAGAGAGAGAAGGCTTCTGTATTCAAATAGGGAAGATCGCAAAATTAATCATATATATAACATCAATCTGTTTCTCAGGATGCTACTTGTGTGTGCAGCCCTAGGAAGGAGGGAGGGAGGGAGGGAGGAAGGAAGGGAGGGAAAAGGAAGGAAGGAAGGAAGGAAGGGAGGGAGGGAGGGAAAGGGAAGGAAGGAAGGAAGAGAGAGAGAAGGCTTCTGTATTCAAATAGGGAAGATCGCAAAATTAATCATATATATAACATCAATCTGTTTCTCAGGATGCTACTTGTGTGTGCAGCCCTAGTTACACACAGTGCCCAGCATACAGCTGGTATTCAGCTACTACTTGGTAAACATGTACAATGCAATGGATACAGAAAACAGATAGATGAAGGGACACACTTAGATCTGAGGTCTGACCTCTACATGAACACAGAAAGGCAGTCACTGAATCCTGACTATGTAGCTCCAGGAAAATCTAAAATGTGTCCTCACATAAGACAATCAAATATTGAATGAATTTATTTATAAACACACAGAAAATTATTTTCAATAAACATAAGGTGGATTTCCTATCTTTGCTAGTGCTTAACAAAATACTGTTTTCAACCTTTCTGCTTTAGGGCCAAGCTCTATTCTATCCGTTCTAAGCTTTCTAACTACAAAAGCAATGGAGGCTGTCCTGACAAGATCATTTCTCACTGCTTTCTTGCATCAACACTCTACTCCCATTTGCTACTCTTGGCATGAAAATCACCACAGCTGTAACCATGACAATGGCAGCCTGGACTGGGCACACTCAATGTGCATCATGACCCCAAACCTGTAAGAGATGAGCTATAACATGGGTGTCTCCATTCTTCAAAGACAGTGACTTAAACACAGCATACTCTGTCACATATGCTACAGCAACAATGATGCTGACTTTTAGAATTTTTAAAAAATATTTCTACATTTACTGTTCTAACAATAGATCACAACTGAAAAACCTGGATTTGGAGTGAAATATTAATATAAAGTAATACTAACTCTGTGGGAGATACACAAAATCCAAGCACAATGTTTCTTTATCAGCTCAGGAATCCCTAAAGAGTCCCCACTTTGTGTTTGTGGATGGTGCAAGAGCACCCACACTCACCATAACGATAGGACCCCTATCTGCCAATTACCCAGTGAGTGTTTCTCGCCAAGGTCCATTCATGGAAGGTTATCAGAAGATTCTCCAGCTAGTCATTACCATAACCAAGTCATTCTCTGCACAGTAATTATCTGTGAGCAGTATAGCATGCTGCCCTTGGAACCATCAAACTGACATATGACCAAAAAGCAGAGGGCTCTGAAGTTAAATTTAAAACCACTCTCTTACACTTCAGCTCACACATCGCATCAAGAGCTGTTTGGCCATGAGGCTATCCCAGTTCATACACATCACAGGCCAGTGAGAGCTTATCTTGGTACTCACGTTCCCATCTGAGCAAGGTGCTGCACATTTCCTCAAAGCCTTCTGACCGGATTCTTCCCAGGATTTGAAATGCAGATTTATAAAGCAGTTCTCTTTCTGATGAAATCTGCCCCCACCTCACTCAACTGTTCATCATTACAAACTGAGGCCTGAACACAAGCAAAACTTAACAAACTCAGCACATTTTATCAATTTATATACATGTATATTTATAAATGTATATAAGTATGTATACGCAACAATAATAATCAAAGAAGAGAACAGGGAATTGAGAGGGAGTGGAAGGACATGGGGGGAGTTGGTAGGAGGCTATGAAGAATGGAAAAATCCAAAGACAGCACTCATATATGAAATTCTCAAAAACGTTGTAAAAAATAATTGGGACCTGACAGGAAATAATTCATCACTTCAAGGTACTGTGGCAATCACACACTTTTCACCTTTCATTGTAAAGTATAAATTGCCACACATACAGCTCTCTATACACCAAAAAGAGCAGTGCTTATATTAAGCAGGTTGCCAACCTAAAACTCTCAAGAAGCAAGGGCTAACACACGTCTCATGGTTCTTGGAATAAAAAAAGCAGACACAGACTATTCGAAGGGAAATTCATTTTTATTTCCAAACCTACTCTATAGTCTCTAAAATAACAATTCTCCAGAACCCACAATGTGTTGCAAGAGTTAGGAAGCTAAACGAAACAAAACAAAACGAAACGAAACCTTTAAAAATCTCCACTAAAACAGTTGCACCCAACAGAAAGCCCTCTGGCTTCCAGCTTCCCAATCCACTTACCATGTCTACCTGGTTTCAAAATGATAGTTCATTTTCACCTACGGAGTATTAGACAATAACAAAACCATCAGAATCTCCCCCGAAGAAAATGTGTAACAGTGATAATCTATTTTCACACATAGTACCCTCTCATTTGTATCATTTTATTATTATTATTTTTTAATTTTACATGTATCAGTGTATGGCCTGCATGTTTGTAAGTGCACTCATGTTGTGCAATGCCTGTGGAAGTCAGAAGAGGATGTTGGATACCCTGGAACCCGAGTTATGGATGGTTATTAGCCACCATGTCAGTGCCGGGAATTGAACCTGGGTCTTCTGAAAGAGCAGACAGTGATCTTAACTGCTGAGCCACCTCTCAACCCCCATTCCACCCCAACTTTTAAACTAGTTCACAAAACCAGCAACTTCACAAAAATCTGATGGTACACAGGATGAAAATTCCAAGCCCTTCATTGACTATGAAAGAAAGTTTCAGTCATTGAATGGTTAGGTCTCCCTACAACTTGAGCTAGTATTGTGGGTAATGAAGTGATAGAATTCACATTTCATAAGAGAAACTGTATAAAGGAAATATGATATTATTTTTTCTAGAAAGTGATTTACAATAACACCATGAAACTAATTTTTCAAATTCCTTTCCCATCTCAAGATTTACAGAAACGGCTAACGAATCTTGAAAGATTTACTATTTGCTCGTGTTCGTCCATAGCTAGCACGGACCAAAAGCTAAGAGGAGAGGAAAACTGGGGAGAATATTTGGGGGGAAAAATTAAGATGAATTCTACTAATTTGGTATCCCTTACTGTGGGCTGAGGCTCAGGAGGCCTCCCTGGGACTAACCCTTGCTATAGCTGCTGTTCTAACAGCTCTGCAAGGTGAGAGCTGCCTCATTCAGAGACATGAGGAACAGCAAAACACATCAAGTTTGAAGGTACAGAACACTGGAGGAGCAGCTCAAGCAAAAGCTAAAAGTGCAAACAATATGGAGCAAAAAGCCCTAGCTCTATAAATCAGAGCTGACTCAGCAAACATTCGCCATGGCAAGTCCCACCAGGCCCAGGGCTGGGAAGGTGCAAGCACCCAGGCCTGGCTACACCTCAAAGGTTCAAAACCATTTCTAAATATAGATCCCACTTTCTGTCTGCAGGAGCTGTAAATCAGGAAAAACAACTTTTTTCCATCCCCAATAAAATATGTGCACCCAAGGCAAACTCAGATGATTTCTGGCTTCCTACCAGCTTTGCTTGGGCATAAAATTTTCTGACACTTCACCAGGAATGTCAGCATCGGTATAAGGCAGCTTTAAAGAGGGAAATGATTTTCTGACCTGAGGATAACCCCTTTAGCCTCAACAAGAAAATGGGTAAAAAATAGACCTGAAGCCCAGTTTTTCCAGTAATTAGTGTTGGAACTAACTGGCTTTTTTAGGGACCAAATTCTTCCTTATAGGAAGTGCTAGTCTTTGAATTAGTGCACAGAGGGGTTGTGTCTGCTCTACTGCTAAATCCCTGACACTGAGCACAGACCCTCCTGACCAGAAGGAGTGTCAAGAACAATCCAGAGTGAAGTGAAGAGGAAGAGCAGTAGAGCGAGGGAGGAAGAAGAAAGAGGAAACAAAGGGAGGAGAGAAGATTAGTTCCTTAGTCAGAGCCCTCGTCTCACCTTTTTCTTTGTATTTATTGTTTCCTTGAATTTTCAAACATCTAGCCTGATGGAAAATGAATTCTATCTTTTCTCAGGTCTTCCAGTCCAGTGCTGCTTATTCTTGCTAGTGCAATCAATGGAGAACCCACAAAGATTAAGGCTCGGAACCAAGGAAAGGGAGAGGAAGCTGATCTAAGTCCCTTCCTTCAGCAGCAGACATTCAAGGAATTCTCCAGTGTGGGGCACGGCAGAGCCATCCCAGGGAAATCACCAGCAGGCTCAAGCAAGGTCCACTGGGAGGAGCAACACCTGGACAGACCCTGGACGGGCAGGATCTATAGTTAAAGGGCCAAGGGATGGTAGGACCAGGATGAATCTCAGAACAAAGGCAGAAGCAGGTAGGACCAGTTCTCCAAGGCCCTTCCTAGACTATATTTTACGCACATTGAACAAAATCGCACAGGTTTTCTAATAGGTCTTCTTGGAACTATTATAAATGTAACCAGCAGGAGTGGTAATAGTTTTAATTTGTAAATCAGAAAAGATATATTTTGGAGGGGGAGATCAATACCTTTACTTACTAGTTATATTAACCTAGGCAAAATATTCAACTTTCATAAACTCCACTCTCCTCTCTTCTAACAGGGAAGACGTTACAAGGGGCTATAAAAAGCGACTCTCCATCAAATGTGACCACTTCGGCCTAATACCTGGAGGCTGTCATTTGCATCCTCATGCTGCTGCTCCTGCTATCTCTATTCCCATTCTTGTTATCACTCCGATCATTAACAACCTGCATCACCAGCATTAAAACAGGAATATCAGGTGTGACTTTTTTCAATATTAGTTTTTTTTCAGCTCTTCTCTGGAAATGCTGAGCTAGAACACAGAGTCAGCCTGACCTAACACATAGTAGGTGCTCTCCATGTTTTTAAGGAGACAAAGAGACAAAGAATTGACCCCAGCAAATTGTGGGGCAGGAAGTGAATAGCCAGGCAAGGTGCTTTTCATTACTTGCCTTTGGGCAACAGGGCTCTGGGGTCTGGGAAGGGCGGCTTCAGCTTGGCTTGAAGAATGAGAGATTGAGAGCACAGTGTTCAGTTTGGAGGAAACATCACAGAGTTTATTTTGTAGAAGTGTTTGAAGTAACTCTGTAACAATGAGCTCACACCTGCTGCCAACCACCAGTCAGCAGGCTCAAGCCTGTTTGCAGGAAGATGTACACAGCCGGTCCTTCACCCACAGCCCCTCCCACAGGACATGATGCCCACATGCAGGGTGGATCGCAAATTTTCTTCATTCGACAACTCCCTCCTCTCCACAAGGGGACACTAAGGCCCAAAAAAGGGAAGCAGCTGACCAAGAATCCAAAGGAAGCTGGAGACCAGGGGGAGCCTTCTGGTTTTAGGTTGATTCTTTGGCAGGAGTTTGAAGTGCATCCCAGAGGATCTTTTTCTTTTTCTAGTCAATTCCTGCATACATTTATCGAGATAACCTCATCTTTTATAAGTCACATGCTAGAAATGAGCAAATCTCACATAAACCCACCCCTGAGTGCAATATAGGGAAGCTGTTCAAACTCATGCTTTCTTCCCACTGCTTTGTGTGCAAAGACATTCTTCACAGAAGATGAGTTTACTACAGCAGAGACCTGAACCGGTTTAGAATGTGACATCTGCATTTCACCAAACCCAATACCTAATACCCGTCCACCCAGGGTTAAGCATAACAGTCTACATAGAGTTTGGAAAGGAAATGAGGTCATCTATGAAAGTAGTTGTAGGGGAGAATTTCTCATGGACTGTGGGACAAGTCAAAAAGCCCCAGAGTTACTGACATTTCAAACTTCACATTGAGAGGTGGAAGCTTACTGGGCAGACCACAAACTTCTAGACTCATAGAGATCAGACCTGATTTTTCTATAATCCATGGTAGGTATATATAAATACACATATGTGTGTATGTACACACACACACACACACACACACACACACACACACACACAGAGACCTCAAGGATAGACCATAAAAAGAAAGCACGTGGGCCAAAGATCCTGCATTCAATTCTATTGTTACATTTCAGTTTGTTTTGACTGGTAAACCTGGAAGTAAGTGGTTGGGAGGAGGAGAAAAGAAAGCATAGTTAACTCTGGAAACTTTTCAAAGCTTAAGAAAGCGTCCAAGACTCCACAGACTGTTTTATTCCCATCAGCTCAGGACTGCCCAATTCTTTCCACACTAAAAATACAACCAGATCTTTTTCACAACAAGAGCACCTTTTCTCCCTCAGGTTCATTTGAAACAATAGGTTAAATAATATTGAAATGGTCTGAACCTTGATTTGGCAGGTATACTTTACCAAACCCAGTTAGCACACACTGTCCTTCCCCAATGGAACCACTGGTTACTCACCCCTGCCAGTCCTAACCTTGCAGTCTATTTCAAGTATCAGTCCATGTTCACTAATTACAAACAAGAGAAAAATCAAGCACCATTCACTGCAGTTACTGGTACAAATGAGGGTTAAAAACTGAAGCCCAGGCAAGGGGCTGAGCTGTGAGAGCAAAAGGGACTCCCAAGGGCTTGACCATCAAGGGGTACAGATCAGGGACAGCAAAAGAGGAGAAAGGAAAAAGAGAGAAAGCAGACAATGAGTGAATCCAAACCTTGGAGGGCAGGTTTGGATGCCAAGTGGCCAAGCCTCCTGCCCATCTCCCATTACGAAGTTTAGATTTCTACACCTTGGTATATACACTTATTTGGTCCATTCCTGAAGGCGAAACAGTCATTAGATCTTTGGTGAGAGCATTGCTGTAGGTCTGTGCTTTTAATCTCTGATTAGACCTCTGCAGGCAAGCTTTTAAGACTAAGGCTTCTTTCAGTATGACGACGTTCAGACAGTTCCCGTGGGACCCACGGTGTGGAATGTGAGGATACCAGAGAAGTGCTCAGAGCCGCTGAGCCACCGGAGCTGCGAGCTGATGGTGAGACAAAACTGGTGTGTGAGCGGATGCCTCACTGTGAAATTATTTGAGCAGCAGTAAATGCATTGGTCTGGAGACTTGGGAAATAGGACAGAATCAAGGATGTAGATCCTCCATGGACAGAAAATAAAGCCTGTCTCTCAAAAGAACAACTATATTAACTGCCAGTTTAAAACTGTCCTTCTTTTGCAATCTAGATAACCCCAAATCATACAATGAGCATCCTTTAGTAAACTCATTACTTGAATAATAAAGAAATCACTGTTATATTAAATATTACGTTGTTATATTACCATGTATTACTGAAAGAAAAGTATTACTTGTCATAAGGAAGGGTAAATTATGGACTTGAACTTCCTACATGAGAAGAATCAAAGATAAGATAGCTATTTCAAACAAAATAACCATTTTTCTTCTTAATCTCAGGATACACAGTTAACAATCTAGTTGGTTCTATACCTATGCTCTGGGTAATTAAAGTATGTCTCCTGGCTAATAAAAAAAAATGAACCTAATAAGTTAAAACCAATACAATGACAAGAAATAACATGTGTGTACAATATGTTACTAACACACTGATAATTTTCAGAAGTGACTTCAAGAAAGTTCTATAAATCTTTCAAAACACAGTGATTTATTAAGCAAAAGGTCTGAATGGTTTGCACTACTAAATTTAGCTTTGATGTTGCTATGTCATGGGGAGATCTTTTGTTCTATGCTGAACTTAGCATCCTCTAGTCTGTCTTCCCACAGCTCAACACCATGTCATCACGCAGTCGATTTTCTGGACTGCACAGGAGAAATGCATGCGGGGTTCTTGCAGTCATTTCTGTTACTGATTTTATAATCCAGGAATAGAATTCATCAAATAATCCAACAGCGATTTATCTCCTTTTCTTCCCCCTATACAGGCATCTCATAAAACAAATATTCTCTAGGCATGGGATGAAATGGGGAAATGTGGTGGCCAGAGGAAAACCATTTCAGCAATGCGTTGTTAAACAAGTGCAAGCAATAAACTGAGCTTAAGCAGGAAAGGCGGTCAAAGAAATCTGAAAGTACTGACCTGAGAGTCAAGCTGGGTGGAGCGAGGGTGAGAGCGGCAGATTGGAGGGTTAAGCGAAAGGAGAGGGTTGCAAAAGAAAGGAAGGAGATGATTAGTTTTAAACACACAGCCAACAGATGTTATATTAGCAGGTTTTAGAACCAAACAAAGGGTAATAAAGCAACTTTTAGCTGACAGACCCCAAAAGCCCTGGGCACACACCATAAACTGTTATGTTGAATAGCACACATAAGAACCCCATATCAGCTCTCACACACACAATCACAGCAAGCACGATGTGAACCACAGGTGTCTTCCCTTCTCCCGTACAATGGTGTCATTTTTCCTTTTCTGAAGGAACGCTTATATAGAAAGTTCATATCTGTGTGCCTATAAAATTTCATTACTTGATAAACTGAAATGGAAATCACTAAGTACTAGGTCTGGCAGTAAGCACTGATGTCAGAGAGACTTTTATTTGAACCAGTAGGCTGGATGCTTATATCCTAAGAGACATTTTTCCTTCATCCCTATAAACCAAAAGGAGCTGAGCAATTTGGCTTTTGGTTCAAAGATTTTCAGTTTAATGCTTAGGGAGCACTGTGCCCAGCAGGGATCAAAGGCCCAGTGAGGAGGGCTGCTGGTGGGGTGCCACCTGCCGATCAGCCTTCCTGGCAAGCCTTAGCAACTTCCAAAGCTGAGAGTAATTCTTTTCCATTGTGAAAATGAGGTTCTGACTTTATCACTGAGAATATCCAGATGCTTGTTAATTTATTTGTACAAAAAGATTCTAACATGCCCTTCTATCAGTCAAAATAGTAGTCTCTAATGGGAAGTAAAAATTCTGAGAAAAGTTAATGATCATTTTCCAAACCATGAGAGGAATACACAATGAAGGTTCATTTTTAATAACTTGTAAAATGCCCTTTGCAAAAATAAAGTGGATATACAAAAATAACACTTTACCAACTATCTTCCAGAGATTCCCCCATCATTCCACACTATGATGTAGTTTTAAGGATGTCTCATCAATAGAAAAAAAAAAAAACTGGGTATGGTGGTGCATGCCTTTAACCCCAGTACTTGGAAGGCAGAGGTAGATGGATCTCTGTGAGACAGAGGTCAGTCTGATTTACAGAGAGTTCCAGGTCAACTGAAGCTACAGAGAGATCCTGTCTTAAAAAAAAAAAAAAAAAAAAAAAAACTGGGAATGGGGGGGCATGCCTTTAACCCCAGTACTTGGAAGGCAGAGGGAGATGGATCTCTGTGAGACCGAGGTCAGTCTGATTTACAGAGAGTTCCAGGTCAACTGAAGCTACAGAAAGAACCTGTCTTAAAAAAAAAAAAAAAAAAAAAGCAAAACAAATCTACCATGATAAAAAAGAGAAAATTCAAAAGTGAGAATGTTGATTTCACAATCCCTCATATTTGAGATCCTTCTGTTGAGTGTTTCAAGGTTACACATGTGCAACTGATCAAAAATGAGAGTGTAGCCAGGCCATGGTCATCGTGAGGACTACGGCAACATCAGTCCAGCTGCTGCTTCCAGTCCTTCTGGATCACAGGTAATTAAGGTGAGGTCTTTGGCCAAGCTGCAGAAAACCCTCAGCTGGAACAGCAAACCCATATTTAAGGTTTAGCTGCTTCTTCCAAGGGATCCTAGCTAGGAAGCTTCCTCAAAAGGTCGCTTTGATGCTGTTCAGGTACTTGCCACTTGTTTTAAAGAAATGTCTTCAAATGCATTACCAAACGTAAGTGGTAAAATTTCTCAGTCAGGAAAGAGAGTGTCTATCAAAACAAGCAGAGCTGCTACTGGGTTTCTTCCACATTCTATGAAACTCTTAGAACATATTATCATACTTTAAAAAGAATAAGAAAGTTTAAGTTTGCATTTCAAAAAGAGTCCTGAAAGGCATCAAGGAAATTATGTCAGCACATTATTGAGCAAATCAGAAGGGAAAATAATAGTTTCTTTCTCAACCTTAGATAAGGTTCTGTTAGGCACCGAAAATCATTTTTCAACGTCAGAATGTCTGATGGCATTAGCCCTCAGTCCAGATAATGACGTGGTACCTTGTCTTCCGTTCTGATGTTATGTCTTATGAGTAGAGCCCCCAGGGACCCCCCCTTCCTCTCCACAATCTGGAGGGATATAACTGAGGGCTCAATTTGGGTTGTCTCCATCCTCTGGAAAAACACCAGGATAAGCCCCAACAGATTTAAGATAATTACACCAAAGGTCACCCAACTGATTCCTTCCCATGGGTGGGATGCAAGAAGGCCAGTGGCAGTTGGTCCTGTTTGACAGACTCTATTAGCCTCTCTCTTTCCCTAGGCAGCTAAGGATAGCTTCTGAATTTCTAAAGAAAATTTGGAGACTTGGAGGAGCACCGACACAGAAATGTAACGCATTTCACTGCCTTGAAGGCTGAGTCAGCTGCTGAGCTGTTGTAGTCCACGTGACAGCTGACATTGGCGATAGATAAAGACCACAGCCTGATTTCGACCAACTCTCAGACCTGCTCCAAGCTCTTCTCTGTGTGGCTAGCTCCTCCAGGGCATCTGAGGCAGAAGCTTCCAACTGGAACATCAGCATCTAGCACAAGAGTGCATAGGGAGAGGTGCACACACGGGGGCGACGTAAGCACTCTGCATATGAGGCACCTTGAAAAGCAAAATCTCTAAGGGCTGATAAAAAAGCGTTTTCATGGTATCGAAGGGGTAAACTCAATGGAAATGCCATCCGTGTGCTATGTGAAATGTAGCCATTGTGACGAAAATTGAAAATAAAAAGATGACGAGAGTAGGAAGCAAACGCAAAGTGCCCTTTGGGCGAGGACAAGGCCAGCGTCAGGGATATCAGCGTTACACCTCACGTCAAACCTTCTGTTGCATATGACCGACATTCTGGAACATTTTAGAATATGAGCTGCTTCAAAAAGACAGCTTTTCACTGTTAGGTCACATTACAAGCCAGAGACCACAAACGCATTTCAAATTCAATATTTTGTTTTTTCAAAATCACAAAGTTAATTGCAAGCACTCTCAGTGACTCCAAAATGAAGATATATGCCATAATGCTAAGAAATCTTTAACTCCAAACATTATGAGGTATGAATTTCATCCTTTAAGTCAACAAATAGAGACACTGCCCAATGTGAAAAGGGCTGCCTGACATCAAGGAAGATGCTTTAGTGGGAATACACATGTAGCCCAGCTGATAATGCTTCAGAAAGGGAGGCCAAGGCTGCGCCCTCTTTTTCCCAAGAGGTTCCCCTCTGGATCTCCACTCCCTCCTCCTTAGGGGCCAGGGCTGGTCTGGGGCTCAGACATTTCCCAGACTGTGTTCTGCTGCTGGACCCAAGATGCAGGCAGGCAGAGACCTGGGACAGAGTCAAGCCCTAGCACATGTTTTATGAATTACAGTGCCTGGGAGGCATCAGCTTTAAGGAGAAGCAAATGCAGAGATAAAGAAAATGTGCAGAAAGTACATAAAGATAAATGCCTGTAAAATCACTGCTGTTTTAATGCTTTCCATATTGAAGAAATAAAACTGTGAATATTCTTGATGATTTAATGGCAACACAGTCCAGCTAAGACCTGTTTGTCCAACTAGATAATTAAGTCATTTATATGTAAATGTTTATAGTAGCTGATCCTGATTTTCAATTACAGTTCTCAGGGAACTGGTTTAGTAGAGAAAAATGCCTTCTGAACAAGCAGCGCATCACTTTTCCCTCATGAAACAATAAAGAAGAGGCAGGGCTCCTGTGTCCACAGTGCTGCTCAGGGAGGACGGGCTGACTCTGTGTGACTTCGGGACCACTGGACGAGCTTCTCCATCATGTCCCTGGGAAGGCATTGCTCTCAATGGCTCAGTCCTAGGTTAGAATTCCAGTTTTGATTATTAAGAGCTCTATAACCTGTGGAAAGTTACTGAATTTGTATAACTCATAGTTCCTCATATATAAAACAAAGACCATGGTTCTGTGCTATGGGTAAGATTAAATTATATACAACATGCAGGTCAAGTGCTCAGCAGAGCACCTGGCACACAATGATCATAAAATATGGAGACTTTATTAGTGTGGTTATAGTTGCTATTATTAATAATATCGGTGTTCTTATCTAGCACATCCTCCATAGAGCTCACTGCTTCTTAAAGAAGTAGTGGAGAAGACCATAAACCTCTATTATAGTTTCTCATCTTTCTTACCAAAAGACTAATCTCCAGAAGGTCATTCAACTTTTCAACATCTGTTTTTGAAACAACAAACAAGACATGGTAATAACTTCCTTGTGATCTCATGCTGTCTTTATTTAGAAAAACTAGTCCTGAAATATAATTCCAAAATAGCCCTGTAGATAGATATATCTAAAAACCAACAGTGTTCCGAGATTTTTAAGAACCAGCAGACTGACAGAACATTCCCACATTTTAAAATTAAAATCAAGCCCCTGAAGATTTATTTTGAATTTTTTATTACAATTTAAAATTTTGTTTTGTATGTGAGCACACGTGCATATGGATGGGGCCATTTATGTATCACAACACATGTGAGGAGGTGAGAGGAAAGGTTCCATCCTTCCACTCTGTGGGTCCCAGAGATTGAATTCAAGCCTAGAGGCAGACACCTTTAACCACTAAGCCACCTCACCAGCCTGCTGTTGAGATTTTAATTTGCACAGTCGCCTCGAGAAAAAAGTACTTTTTGCCTTATCTGCTAAAACTGATCACAATGAATCAAACTTTATCACAGTATCAAAAAAATGAATGCTAAGATTATTAAGAGAAATATTCATCAGTTTGGTTTTTGAATGTATCAAATGGTATGTTGAAAACTGCTGAAATTTTAGTATGAATAATCTATCTATTTAATGCAGAGCCAGTTAATACTGAGAATTCTTTGTTTTATCATTCAACAGGAACTAGGTAGACACAAAGCAGAATACATTTTAACAGTCTGTTAGGGATTCAGCTTTAAAGAGATCTCATGGCCACAGTGCTGGCACAGCCCCGATACAAAGTTTGAACCCGGGTCTTTCTTTTGCAGAAGCCCAGGATCTTTCTTGTAAGACCACAAAGTACTGCTCTGTATACGCCGTGGGGTCCTAGGGCCTCACAAGTGTCTCCATTCAAGCTGGCAACCATTCACTGATTTATTCAATATTGACTGATCTCCTCCATATGGCTTGAATCTAGAAAAGACAAATTCTGCCTTACTGGTGAACCAATGAGAAAGCCTCAGAGGTTGTGGAGGTACATAGGATTATCCAGAAAGTTCTTCCCTTACATGAAGCATAGGAAAAAGCATTCATAGCAAGCTTATTTTTGGAGACCACATTACATATGAATGTAATATGGCTATGATTTATCTGAAAATCTAAATACACTGGAAGCCTGACATAAACCTCATTGTTTCAGACAGAATTTGCTATTGCGTAGACCCTACTCAAGCATATTTAATTCCACTTACTTTCCAAGTACCGTAAGATCCTCTTAAAAGATAAACTTGAAGAATTTGTTGTGGTGTGCCAAAAGACATCCAAAAGATAGGAGCCCCATCCCTCTCCCCTTATCTTGAATGAAGAATTATCAACGCTATTTTTCCATATTCTTTTCTGCTCATGACAAACCTAAACTAAAAATGTTCATCTTTAATGGGAAAGAACTAAGATTTCAGACAGTCAAAGACCAAATATCTGCATGCTTCATTGGCATGAGTGCTAACTCACAGAGACCACGCAAGAAAGTCAAGCATTGTTTTCCCAGACACCGAAGAGGTACATGCTGCCTCAGATAATAAGCCAGTTGTCTTCTTAGCGTCCCACAGAAACACAACATCACCCTTCTCAGGCCATATTTTTCAGATATAACGTGTTTGAAATTTGCGATACGAGCAGGCGACAGTGCATTCCAAACCTACCACCACCCAAGGATGCACACCGAGTCGCTGGTATTCACTGTCCCCTGTCAGTTCACAGGGCGCTGAACTTACCTCTCGAGCTCTGCGATCTTCTTGTCTTTGTCATTCTTCTCATTCTCCACCTCTCTGAGGATCTCCAGCAACCTATCCACTTCTGCTTGGGCCTTGCCACACTCGTCGCGGTAGTAAGATGCATCCTTATCAAGCTGCTTCAGTCGGTCTGCAAACTCAGGGTTCATCCTGGAGTCATCTTCAATATTATGAGCCTTCAACATTACATTTTTAAAGAACAGAGTTAAGACAGTGATTTAGAACAATAGGTAGTGTAGTCACCAATGGCCCAGAAAGTAACTCTGGAGAGAAAATATCCAATAAGAATTATGGGTATTCTGTCAGCAGAGAGGGCAAAATGGAAAAAACACATATTTCAGCTACCCTAATGTTGATTTTAAAGTATATTACAGTTTCCCACAAGGAGGTTCTTCTATCCTTTATATTTTGTTACATGAAATTTCCCTTCTTTTGACTTTTCTTCCTGCTAAAATTAGAGGACGATGACTTTCTTCCTGTGCATTTTGCAAGAAAAATGAAGACAGTGGGATTCTTCAGGGACAATTTAGACCAAATGCCTCCATTCCCAATGTACAGATCTGAAAGCACACAGTAGTTAATTGTCTTCCCAAGGCCCTTCAAGGGCATATGTGGAGCTAAGTAGCAGGTAAGAGATTGAGTGACTGGTCATTGAGCACATTACCCTATGAGAAATATCAGCAGAGGAGGCACTCTGGAAGGAAGACTCTGAGGTGGGGAAGGGCTTTCTGGCTAACAGTCATACCCATAAATTCTTATTCTCTTGAACAGACTTAACCTTAACCATGAGGAGGATGAGCTGTTCATGAACAAGCACAGAGACGAGAATCTGCAAATACATGCAAGGGTAGGTAGCAGCTTTACACACGACAACAGACACGGTCGACGACAAGCAACAAAACTGTAGAATAGTTTGCAGCCAAAGTGTTTGTGGTTTTGTGTGTGTGTGTGTGTGTGTGTGTGTGTGTGTGTGTATGCACTATGGTTTATTTTTTCCCAAAATAAACTTTTGGCTGAAATATTCCCAGACAGATGGAAGTAACATTGCACTGCAATGTTTTACCTGCCCCTTGGTTCTCATTATCCCTAACTGACTTCTTCAAAGAGCAGGCAGAGAAAAAACAAGCATTTTAACAACAGTGCACATTCAACAGAGAAAGCTCAGAGAAGTCATACAGATATGTATCTAGAAAGAATTCATGTGTGAAATAATAAACCATTAACAACTGATCAAACTTTAGTTGTGCTTTCCTGCTAGGTGGCACACATGTTCACTGTGATTTTATACATGTTTTGTTTTTAATTTCAGGGAAAAAATAAGGCCAGCAAGCTATAGCTATTGTGGGGTTAAATGGATCATGCATGGTTAAAAAAAATTAATACTAATACTACTGTTAGAGGGTTGACAATCTTTGCAATGATTTAGTAGAAAAAAATCCAAAAATTAGTATACATAAAATAAATTTCTTACTCATGACAAAATCATTTTTAAAATGATATTTTTGCATGTAACATATTATTTAAGCATGAGGATAGAGAGGGAATAATTTGCTTTCGTGATCTTTATGAGTTCCTTGCCTAAGAAATACACTGAACTAGGAAAATAAACTTGCAAAAATATATCAATCGAACACACTGCCAGGAACTGGTTTACTCTCCTTTACCAATGTATCTCAAAAAGCATTTATTTTTATTTAGTGTGCACCCTGGGTTTCCTTGTAACATTTATTGAGCTTTTCAGTATTAATAAAAGAGAAACCTAAACCAATATGCATTTAGGAGTTTATTCTTGTGGTAGCTTTATTTTTATATAAAGTATTTACTATTTTAATAGCTTTTATAATTTAGAACAGGTAATTATTTTAAAAGACATATCTACCACTATTTGAGATAATACAGTCAATTCAAGACCTTTGTGACAAAGAGCATTAAAATACAGTTTTTAAACAGCTAAAATATTTTCTTATTAAGCTGTTTCCATTATTATTCTGCAGTAATAACATTTAATCAGATGAAAGCAGTCCATTGACATTTTCAAAGTGTCTAAACAATGACATTAAGACCTTAAAATATAATTAGTAAACTAAGTAATGAGTTGTTTAAAACATTCAAAACACATGAATAAACATATTTTAATTACCTGTTTCTGTCTAGACTTAAACTTCCTTTCCTACCTCTTAAAGATTCACAAAAGTTAGCAGATAGCCACTATAGTCTGTCTTGGATTTAGTATTCTTAGGCTTATTATTGCTATTATTTTAATAAGTGGGTACAGGATTCACAGTCATGAGACAGTAGTCCTAAATCTAGCCCTATGTCCTGTGTCTACAAGGAAATCAGCAGCTTTCTAAGGACAGTGAAAACTACAAAAAGGCAAACATCTGGAAGATCATATTCATGTTTTATTATTATTATCATTATTATTATTATTTTATAATACACATCCAAGAAATAGAACTTGTTATGCAGCTAGGTTAATAGGTTTGTTTAATTTTCATTGACACAGTCATTAAAGAAGTCTCTCTGGTAGGTTTACAAGAAAGTACAGTCTGTTCCTGTTAGTGATGCTAACCTCTGCCCTTTATTTGATGCCAAGGATGATAATCCAAGGTCAGTTTTCAACAGTGGGTGAAATCAGATGGATCTGTAGTCTTTTCTGCCCAATAAGTGAGTATGGATAAAGGACTCAGAAGATGTTTAGAAATCTAAGCAAAATGCCTGAATCTCAGCTATACCACTGATGACCTCATGGGATGGAAAAGTTACATTATTAAAGTCCACAGGAAAGATAATAGTTGGCTTGTGTCTGCCAGGGAAAACTTGGAAGTGATAATGATTCTTCCTTTTAACATTTATAGGCAGCCGCATGAATACCTGTGAGTCAAGTACACTCTCTCTATCCTCATAATAGTACCCACTGGTTTTAGGCAAAAGAATTTATATCAAACACTCTTCAATCTTGAAGATGTATTATTAGAAGAGCTTTTCAAAAGAGGTCTAAATATATCACTATAAAATTGTCAAATCCATAAGAAGCTTTAAGGAAGATTCATATAAAGACCTGAAGAAAACAAAATTTTAGATAAATGCTATATCCCAGTCAAAGAAGAGTGCAAAGACAACGATAGCCTCCCATGCTTGGTAAGACTGGTGAGTCCTCAGTCCACCGAAAGTACTAGAGGCAAAGTCCGCACAAATTTCATAAGCCTATCACAGATGAGTAGTTCTACTCAACATAAAATGCAACTTTTCAGAAGAAGTGCTGAATTGCTTAGCCCATAGAGAATGAGAATGCTATACTGAGATCCAGATATGGGGCAATACTGCGCGCACACACGCGCGTACACACACACAATTATAAGAGAAAATTGAGTTTTTAAAGCCAATTCTTCAGAATTTTAAGGCAGGAGAGGTAGGACTATTGTTGCCTTTTCAAATTATGACAAGAGTTCCTTAGCAACTTCTGACAGGGATCAAAGCAGGTATTAGATTTAAGCTAATGTGTCCTAGATACTATAGGAAAAGCACAGAAGGGTTTATTCCAATAAAGCACCATCAAAACAGACTCCTACCATGATGTCATTCTTACATGTTTAAGGTTTAAGCAGAAAATGGACAGCAATTATTTCCTCTTAAGGACCTGTCGGTGATCAAAGCTTCCCCAGGGAAGAGGAGCATGCCCTTCCATTCTCCCAAGGCACAACAACCACGTATTTTCATTAGACAGAAATCTAACTCTCTGAAAATACAGATCGTTACGATTCTTTTTCCCAGAATTTTTTTTATCATGAATATGGCCAAGAACATTCTACAATCCCTAAGTATTCACTATTTTGTTAATGGAGAGGTTTAACTTTTCTGGTTAAACAGGTCATTAAGGAACAAATCTAGACATCTAGTTCTGTCTCAAACTACTCTTGAAACTTTCAAAGCAACTCTCAAGTGTCTTGTAGAAAAAAAGAAAATTGGAAAAGGGTATTATAGAAATGTCAGAATTATATGTAGGGTCTGTAAGTTTTGGAGTCTCTAGATTGTGCCTTTGTATTTCTACACGTGAAGAATATCCCTAAACATGGGAATAACCAAAACAAAGTTGGACACTTCATGGAATGTGAGCCAGTCTCAACATTTTGTTGTGAACTGAATTTGAAAGCCTAGAAAAAGTATAAAGGGAATCTAGTTATGACTTGAGATGAGCCCTGTATATCTAATTGTCATCTTGGTGAAGGACATTAGAACTCTATCAGGAACAAAGCAAAATTTTAGATAAATGCTATATCCCAGTCAAAGAGGAATGGCTAACTCCAAAGTTGAGAGCTGACAGGTATCAAAATCACATATCACAAGTTTATTTGGACTTAATCTTATGAAGGTCAGACATTGATTATTTTCAGTGAAATACTAATCCGTCATTCCAGATGTCTAGAAAGGAAAGCATTAACTTCAGTCCAGAAATCTGCTCTGACACAGAGCAGAGAATATTCAATTATTATATAATGCCCCCCTTTGAAATGGGAGCTAACAATTTTAATTTAAAAAGTCATTTCCCTCACAATAAATAAATGATCAGCTGTAACCATAACGTACAAGCATAATGTCAGCTAATGAGTTTGGTGGGCTTTCATCCCTGCTGCTGCTGCTCTCCTTCAGCAGTATTTGATAAATGGATGCACTGTAAAAATATGATTCTCAGGTACGGTGTTCTGCTGGGGACGTGGCCATGGACGGTGCTTCAGCAAGCCTTTCGTATCATAATAGAATGGGCATGTAAACTATTTTATACACCGGACTTGATTTCAGTCTTCTAAAAGAAGCACAAACCACATAATTCTAAGTTATGAAAATATAAACTCATTAGCTTTCTGTGATGACAGAACTACAACATATTTTAAAACTTAAATTTCATTTCAAATAAAATAAATTAAGGACAGCATAATTACTGACCCTAAGTAATATACTTTTAAACTAATAATGATACATATTGGAATCTTATTTTCTTCATTTTAAAGGAAATCACTTGGCAGTTCCAACTAACTAAACTCAGAAGCAATTTGCCTGTTAGAAGTACACCAAAAAGAAATTATTTTTACAGATGAAGCAAATAGAATATAAATAAATATAAACAAATGTTCAAAATAATTTTTCCTGTCTTATTCACAGAAAAATCTCTCCATATTTTAGCACATGTTAAGACTTTCAAACAAAAATATAATTATCAATGCAATTCCTTTTAAGTCTGAAATTTTCTAAAATTATCAATATGGAGGATTGAGGGTATTATCCAGACGTTCTGAAACAATATATATCACTTTATATCATGTCATTTTGAATATTATTTTGAGTTCTGTTGACACTGAAAGCCTGTATCAATTATAGGGTATATGTTTGTGGATACGCATCTGCTTGTAAGTGCCATCTATTTGCCTTGAATTATATCTTAAATAGTTGTAATTTTCTACCATGCAACAGAATATTGATTTAAGAGTGAATCAAATAGTTTTCAGAAACACGTTTTAAAAAAACCCTAAGAAGAAATTGCTAAAGCTAGACACTGGCCATGAAAGCATTTATCACCCAGCTCACCATGGTCCTGGGATAGTACAGTCCTAAGATGACGTATAAATCAGAAAGACCACACTGAACATTAAGAAGATATTTTTTTTCTCTATGGAATGGAAATATGCTTGATCCTTTTTCTTGTAAGCCTGTAAGTAAAATGTGAGTCCTGTACAAAGTGAGGTCAAAAGTGATGAAATTTCAAATGGAGAGTGCTGGGTGGGAGGAAGACTCACAGGGAAAGATCAAAGGGGTCTCAAGTACACCCCTGCCAGCAGTAAGGAGATCTCAGTGCCTTCTAGCAATGTGTATATTATACAAAGCATGCAATAAGCAGGTCTAGAAGGCTAAAGATTTATTTTAAAATATTTGAAAAACTTCTGGACGCCATCTCCAAGAGCATTAAGGCTACAGCAAAGAAGGCTTAAATTTAAAATCAATGATAAAACTGTATTATTTATTCAAAATTAAGAACTAACAGAAGAAAAAGGATTCAAATGACGATAACCTGCACATATTTACTTTGACAAAACTCCTCCAGGAACAGACTGGTTGTTAAGCTGAAGAAAGGCTATTATTATGAAACGTAATAAGGATTCAAAGGCAAAATTTTAAGTCCCTAAGAAGTGGCATTAGAGTATCATTTAGCATAATGGAGTTATCTGCAGTAAAAGGAGAAAAAAGTAAAAGTTTTATTTGTATTCCAAGGGAGGTAAAAACCTGCAGGAAGACTTCAAGCAGAAGCCTTGTTCATCCTGACTAAGCACAGTCAGGTAAATTGTCTTGTGTGTTAAAAACAACCGTAGTAAAATTCATCAGAAAGTAAGGGTGGCCATTTTCAAATTAAACATACAAGAGTAAAAGTTTTCCAAGGTACCAATAACTGGTTAGAAAATAAAAGGAGAAATGTATCATTTGTAGTAACAGTTTAAAAATTAAATGTATAGAATGCTTTATAACAGCTTTAAAAATAAACATCAGAGACACATAATAGGAAGATGTCAAAACATGACTGTAGAAAACCACTAAAGCAAATTAAAGTCGTATCATGACTTAGCCAGTTCATGCTGCTCCAGGGCTTATATCAGGCCTGCTTAGCAAGTCAGAACTGGCACACTCATCCTGCTTTGGGACTACCTCCATTCATGCTGCCAGAGAGCTCTTGACTAGCCTGCCTGGAACCACTCCATTTCTCCAATAAAAAAATCAAAACGAAAAGCTAAAGCACAAACCAACTACTCATAACCGATCAGAGAGCAACCAAGCTACAACAACAGTAAAAACAGAACCAAACTTCAACTCAAACAAAGCAGGCTAGAATTTCATATCAGACACACAACCACCAAAGATGTCCATACGGCCAGATCACAACACAAAAACACAAATAATATGAAAAATGAAATAATGTTCCCATCAAATCCGACCAGGCCTATAGAAGTGTTCTATAATGAGAACTACCCAGAAGAAGCCTAGAACAAAGAACTTAAAGAACAATCATAAACACAATCAAAGAATTCAAGGATTTCAAAGAACAAACAGCAAACAACTCAAAGAGGATGTAAAGTTCTGACTGAAGCTTGAGAAAATAGAAATATCCTACCATGTGAAATGACAAAGACAATTCAGGATTTGAAAACTGAATTCATGAAAGAGATAGAAATATTGAAGAAAAGTCAAGCTGGAATGAAGATGGAACTGAAAAACTCAGCAAGCCTATTTGAAATGACAGGAAACAGCCTTCCCAGCTGAATGAAGGAAACAAAAAATAGAAGATAAATTTGGAGAATTGGGCTGCTTGAGCAAAGAGCATGAAAAAAAATTTAAGACAGAAATGGAAGAATATGAAAGAAATGTGGGACACTATGAAAAGACCAAATGTATACATTATAGGCATAGAAGAAGGAAAAGAATCTCAAGCCAATGGCATTGACCAGGTTTTCAATGCAATCATTGAAGAAAACTTCCCTAAATTAAGGAAAGACATAGCCATACAGATACAAGAAGTACACAGAACACCAAATTGACAGGACCAGAACAGAAACTCCCCATGGTATATCACAGTAAAAAACACTAAATGTACAGAACAAAGAGAAGCTACTGAAAGCTGCTAGAGGAAAAACAAGTTACATATAAAGGAAACCCATTAGAATTACAGCTGATTTTTCAATGCAAACTATAAAAGCCAGAAGATCCCGGAGCACAGTATTCCAAGGTCTAAATGGTCATAGATGCCAACCCAGAATACTTTACCCAGCAAAACTGTCTACCATAGTCAAAGGAAAAAGAAAAATCTTCCATTATACAAATACTGAAAAATTCATGTCCACCAAACCAGTCCTACAGAGAATACACAAAGTAATACAAAGGACCAAAGAAAGGAACGACGGTACCAAAGAGGCTACAGGAAGACAAATGAAGGTATAATTGCAGAATAAAATAGGACTAAGAACACAAACAGGAAAAAAATGGCAATAACCAATACACATCTTTCAGTAACTTTAATTATCAATGGCCTCAATTCCCCAGCTAAAAGACACAGGGTAATTGAATGGATTAAGAAATCATGATGCACACCAAAATCAGCTTCTCTCCTACTTATAATCAATCAGCTAATCAATGGGTCCGAGCAGACTGTGTGTGCTCTGCGTTATCTGCAGAGCTAGGTGGGGTCACCAGAGAACACAAAGCGCACACATTATCAATTGGATGTTCGGGGCTATGCTCACAGCATTGAAAAGGGGAAGGAAAGGAAAAATGACTCAACAACAGCTTCATGAGAGGAAAGCACCCAACACTTTTCATTCAGCATCTCTGAGTGTCACATATGGTAGCATTTCTTCTTTAAAATGTGACAAATTATGTTCTCTTTGAGTAAATCCCTTAAATATTTAAAAAATTCATATGAAAAATGAAATTCATTTTGTTGTTGTTGTTGTCTACAAAACACTCATTTCACCTTCAAGGACAGGCACCACCTTAGGGTGAAAGGCAGGAAAAAAATTCCAAGCAAATGACACTAAAAAACAAGTAGGCATTACTATTCTACTATTTGACAAAATAGACTTCAAACTAAAATTAATAAGAAGAGATAAAGAAGGTCACTTCATTCTAATCCAGGAAATAATCAACAAAGAACACACTACAATCATAAACCTATATGCACCAATATGCACCCAATTTCATAAAAAGAATACTACTGGACTTTAAGACACAAATTAGCCCCAACTCAGTAATAGTAGTGACTTCAACACCCTGCTTTCTCCAACAGACAAGTCATCTGGACAAAGAATAAACAGAAAAACAACTGAGTTAAATGGCAACCCATGACTATTGGGAGAGAGAGAGCTAGTTTTCATTGTTGTTGTTGTTGTTACTGTTGTTTTAAGGATGTGATGCTAGATAGGCTAACCAGGCTGAAGCAGATGGACACACACCAAATTCCATTTATGGACACAAAATTGACTCGATAGGCCTTAATATACATGATAGAGTACATGGAGCCCAGCAGTTGCTGGGGTGGGCTACAAGAGGCGTGCAGAAAGGGGAAGGAGTCTAAATATGATCAAAATATATTGTATGAAATTTTCAAAAATTTAAGATAAGTGTGAAGGAAAAATTTTGTATCATGTTTAAGAATGATAAGAAATAGTGATTTTTAATTGACAAAACTGACCCTGAAATTAGTCTCGAAGTATAAAAATGAAAGACTAAGAATCTTCAAATAAGACAAAACTAAAAGCAGAAAGAATCAACTAGAACATGTTTAACGAGATGTTTGAAAATGTTATAAAGCCACAAGAGCTAAAATTCTGACCTAACAAACAAGAAATGTTGATAAACTTGAACTTAAGCTCAGAAACTAATACTTTCTTCCCTCTGTGGGTTTAGTATACAATACAGTGGTATCAAATGAGAGAATTATTTGAGAAGCAATAAAAATTAGCTGATAATTTAGAAAAATATAGTTCACACATTAGCATTGATCAAAATGTAGACGAATAAAAGTTATATTGATTTAAAAAGTAACATAAAAATTTAAATATATGAGTGTGAAATTAGAGAAGTCATTCAAAGATTAAAGGCAAAGAGGAAATTTTAAAGAGAAACACTGGTCCATAATCCTAAAACAAGTCTCTCTACATAAAAAGTTTTTCAATTAAATAAAACTGTCACAAATATGATAAAAAGTTGTTTATAAAGTAGTGAATAACTCACACAAACCAGTCAACAAACAAGTAAGCTTAAAGGCAAGGGCTTAAATGGCCTAAGAAAATAATTTTCAAAA
Source organism: Nannospalax galili (assembly GCF_000622305.1). Taxonomy (NCBI): domain Eukaryota; kingdom Metazoa; phylum Chordata; class Mammalia; order Rodentia; family Spalacidae; genus Nannospalax; species Nannospalax galili. Next base: position 3,707,588 of record NW_008354534.1, read on the forward strand.
AGAAAACATACTGAGCTAGTAATGTTTTCAAACTTGAAACTCATTAGCAATAAAAAGAAAAAAATTTAAAAGGAAAAAAAATCCACCTAAGCATTTTTCAAAGTCACGTAAAATGACTTTTCAATGGGGCCGGGGTGCACATGAAGGTCACATGGTCACACTTAATCAGTGCTGGAAGAACTGTTTTGGCAAAATGTCTCTAAAATGCAACATAGTAACAATTATTGGGGAGCTCATTAATATCAAACTCATTGGTCCAGAAATTCATTCAATGAAAGAGAGAAGGGGGAGGAGAAAGGAGGGAAAGAAAGGGGGAAATAGAAGGAGAGATGGGGGGAAGAGATCAATATGGATGTTCATAACGATTTTACTTCTACTGCTCGCAAAAAAATGGCAGCATGGTGATCAAAATTAGTGTAATAAACAAACTAGAAAGTATACAACTCTTAAGGGTATTCTTGAATCATTATACGAAAAAATTCTAATGATCTACAGTTAAAAAAAGATAAACATTTTGACACACTTGGTGTAAAGGAATGGAATGTTAGGCAAGGAAAAAGGAAAAGAGAGAGAGAGAGAGAGAGAGAGAGAGAGAGCAGGGAGAAAAGAAAGGGAGAGAAGACTAAGAGCCTCCATGCAAAGGTACCTAGTGAGGACACCCCGGTCTGCCTCCCACCCCTGTACCCACCCCCACTGTGTCTGCAGTGAGTGCTCATATTGCTCTTTTTATCTTCTATCCTTCTTTACTCTTGCAGACTTAATACTGCGGCCATATATTACTTTTATAACGAGGAAAAACACAGTCATTTTTTAAAGACTATTAAGGATTAAAAAAACACTCAAGCCGCATCCCTATCAGGCCAAGGAAGAACTGGATCCTGAGAATATCTTCAGACAGAGGGAGTTAAAGTAAGGAGAGCTGGCTATATTCCCAGGATGCCAAACCCGTTGGTTAGCTTAATTAACATGGGAGGAATGTCAGTGTAAGTCTTTTGAATTAGTCACTGCAAAGACTGAAAAGTTCCAAACAATAGTGGGGACCTGGCACTGTGCTGAGGTGAAGGGAAGTTGAGGATGCCACGGTACTGAGTCATTTCTTTGGTCCTACCTATTCTCACAGAGATCCGGAACTCAAACTACTGTCCTGGTAAATTTCTGCAGCTGCAGGAAGAGAGCAGTTCCCGTCTACACCCCAAACACTGCACACTCCAGCTCTCTTCCGGTTGCTAACTGGTAACTATGAATAAATTTTAGGGGAATTACTCTACAACCTTTTTTAGAAACTTTCATAAGAAAATGTGTGCCTTTTACCAGGGTGAGTTTTCAAGCCTGAAGCATTTCAGTTTTATCCGTGTTTCTTCACCTCTCTACTGTCTTGAACCTGCCTATTAAGACTTCCACTCAGAGGCTACAGGAAAGAACCCTTGGATTTTTTTTTTTTTAATTTTTTCTGCTCTGCTAAAATCCATTTGGGGGATGCTCCAACAGGGCTTTAGGAATTGTTTCCAAAGGTATTTTTTGGGAAGAACGAAAGGTAGAGGCTGAATCTAATTAAGAATACCCAAGCATCTTGTACATCACCCTGTACCCACGTGGGGTGTGGTTTAACAAATAAAAATTCGTTGACTAAATTGCTTCCTTTATCCATGCCATCCTTTTTCCAATGATAGGAATTTATAAGTAGGAGATAATTGGGGAGCATCATTGAACACCCCACATCTGCCAAGAGATACTATGTTCTAGTGGCCTTCATGTAATTACCTTCCAGTAAGCCACCTGAGTGACAAAACGGAAAAGCCTTTCCTTTTGAATAAACTAAAGAAGCAAATAAATGTTTCATATGAATGCACACATGTCATTAGGACAAAGAAATAGTGGTGGGGTCTGGACTGTTTTACTAATATTTGAACTAGTTACCTGCTTTGGGGACTTCATTAAACTAAAATCAGAATTGCTACTATCTGTTATTAAGAAACTGTTATGGTTATGTTCTGTCCTAGGGCCAATGACATGCTTTTAACTCTCATATTGCTGTTAAACATTTATCCTTCTCAAAGAGCGTGGCCTTCCTTTTAAAGCTAAACCCAGCCTGACATGGAGTTCATGGGTTGAGCACATACCTGAGCTGCTGGCTATTTTGCAAAGCTCTATCTTTGGCACAGGTAAGCCGGTGTTTGAAGGATCTAACAAACGATTCCATGAACCTGGATCTACTGCTGAATTTTGGTTTTCTACAGCTTGAAGTTTGAAGTTAGAAAGGAGGGACTATCAGAGCTGGCAATATTTCCTTAACCTCTTAATTTTTAAATTTCAAAGAAATGGCATTGGCCTCATGTGGGTCATTTCATTTGACAGAGTGGAAATAGGAAGAAGAGCCTGATCAGAGTTTCAAGACCTCCCCAGTGTGGCATTCTGTGACACGGGGCTCAGTGGATCCTCATGCTTTGATATGTTACAGCGGGAACTTTCAGAAATGACTTACTGGATTGTACATCTGATTGAACAACTGTTCGGCCTGCTACATTGCAAAGGTGGGGAGTCATTGCAGCACAGATAGGGAAAGAAGGAAAGATCCAGAGAAACAGCATTAGCTCAGCAAATCCAGTGCATTTGCACAGACGAGCTGGTCGTTAAAAAGGGGAAAAAAATCAGTTTCTAAACATTCCACAGTGAACGTGAGAGGCTCTTGGGAAATACAAATGTTGACTTTGGCTCCAAAAAAATGAATAGCTAGAATAAGAAATTTAAGGTTTGTGTTACTTTCCCTTTCTCAAGTTAAATAACCCATGAAATAAAGAAAGCTGTCCATTTTTGATGATGCATGAAGTGCTGGCCTCCAGCAATGAATCAGAAGAGGTACTTCTGGCCAAGCCCACAATTTATTACCTGAACTTCAAAGATGGTAATAATAAAAGATTAATTAAATCTTATCATTGAATTTATAGCTCTTCTTTGATAGTAACATAAGCCTGAATTTTCTATTTGGCATCTAGCTTCATAACTATAGATTAGTAAGCAGCAGGTTAGCAGTAATGAAGTGTCAGGAAGCAAGGCAGTATCATATTGACTTAAATGGAAAAAGAAAGTATTGGAATCTGTAGAAAGACTAAAGGTCCCACAATACAGGATTGTCCACTACAAGTTTCCACTGTTTGTTCTAAATCTATTTTGAAAAAATAAATTTTCAAAGATAGTCTATTATGCTTCCAAATAATGGTGTCCTGTCAATTTTCTGTGAAGATTCAAATGCACTGAATACTACGTTTAAATAGTACTCTCAAGTCAACTTTGTTAAATGCATACACATTAATTTGGGGCTCAACATCAAGGTGGAGAAAGTAAAGAAACTGTAGAAACTATTACTTTAAGCTGAGACATGCCTTTTGAGAGCCAGAACATCTCTTCCTTCAACTTGGGTAAATGGTGACTGTAATATTTTTTAAAAAACCTTAATCAAGCATGGTATTAATTTGAAAATTACTGAAGTGATTAAATCACAACATTTTGAATTCTGTGCCTTCTCAATGGACTCCTAAAGAGTCAATTAACCTCTAAAGCTTGAACCTCAAAAACTCTTTGAAGAGATAATATGGTCCACACATGAATAATCAAGTTCTTTTCAATCTCTGGATAACTAACATTGGTGAATGGACTTAATTATGATGCACAATTATAACTAGTAGTTATGCATTATGTGATTAGTGCTGTTTAATGGACTCACTAATAGCCAGAGGAATTTCTTCACATAGGAACATTTTTCTGTCAGTTTTAAGAGATGGGGGTAGAATGCATAGAATTCTGTTTCTGTCTAGAAGCACTTTTATCACAAAATATTTGAAGATATCTTTAATTTTTATAATAAAGTGTTAAAAGTATGTGAACTTCTCCACAAACGTCTACGTAAAAAAAAAAAAAGTAGCTCAGGACAGTGGGACATTGTTTATAAGACAAAAACAACTTAAAAATC
>NW_008354534.1:3712051-3723710 GCF_000622305.1 Nannospalax galili
GTCACTGGAAAAGTTTCTATTCAACTAAACACATCTATGATCCTGCATGGCTTTTATGGGCAAAAATACCTGGACAGTCACATCTTAAGCAAAATTCCACTGGAAATCCATAGTGTATTTATGATAAAAATCATTATATTTTTAGTTTTTATCTAGTAAACCTTTATATTTTATTCACAAATCATGCACTTTTTTATTTAAAAGGAGTCCCAACAACTCCTTAAGCTTTTATAGTTGCTTATTTTTCCTTGAGTAAATGATGTGTTCATATGTATGCTCACATAATGTTGGCTTGTGTTTTCAAATATTCGTGTAGATCCCAATTCTTTCTAAGGTGATGGGTACCTGAGGTTTTATGGAACTATTTATTAGCAGAAATTAGAGACTACTGAAAAAATACTTTAAAGTTCTGAATTTGGTTAATGCTAGGGAGCCAAAAACAACAGCATAGCATCTGCAAGTTAGGCATAAAATATTTAAATTATCATTACCTTTTTAAGCACACTGTACTATGTATTTAGAAGATGGTTTAAGTAAAGATTATGGAAATACTTAGAAATACATTATTTTTCATGAATTAAATGATTCCTTTATAATGAAACAACAGTATGGATCACCGGTGTTGGTGATATTGTGGAATACTAAAATGCTATCAGAGGTCATGTTAAAATGTTTACAAGACCTGATCTGTGAATTTTAGTAATGGTGTTGACTGAGAGTCTAAGGAAATGGCATGCTGGGAGTGGTCTGCCGAGCAACCACAGCTGTGCTGAAGCAGATTACACCGAAGTGCACAGATCCTGAGTCAGTAAATGAGTCAAGTGAAGAACATGGAGACCACAGCATCAACATGGTAGCCTCTTCCTTTTCACTACCAGAGGACTTCAGATTCCATTGAAAAGGCGGTGTTGAGCATGTAACTGCAGAAATCATGAGTGGGGCACCCTGATCTCCATGACAGCTCAACAGAGTTGATGGAGGGTGTCTTTCAGGCCGAGGGTATGTTTGAGGTCCTCCTCCCACACCCAGCACACTGAAACCGAGATAAGGTCACGCAGAAGGCCATTTCTCTTTTTTATTAAGTTATCATCTTTGAGCATGCCTCATGATCACAAAAACTGTTTTATTAAGTAAAAAGTATAGTGTGTCATAGAGCACACCATACATGTGCCAAGAACGTATTTCATACCCCCAAAACAGATAGTCTCCATCTAAATGTTCTTAAATGAGCAGTTCAAGCTCTTCCGTTCACTGTTACAGATTTATACTTCACTAAATATTGCATGACATAAGGGAGATGATTTTTCAATATAGAGTTTTCTTGTCATTTTGTTATGCTGAGATTTGATATGTATACTTATCTTTCTTTGTATGCATATATTAGAGAAAGAGAGAGAGAGAGAGAGAGAGAGAGAGAGAGATGTACATGCCTTTGATCTCAGCACTCAGTGGTAGATGCAGGTGGATCTCTGTGAGTTTAAGGCCAGCCTAGTCTACATAGTGAGTTCCAGGCCATTCAAGTCTACATTTTTTATTATTATTATTTTATTATTATTATTGATAAAGGGGTTTCTTAATGAACCTAGAGCTCACCAACTAACTAGCCCCAAAACCTGAGATCATGCTGCCTCTCGCTCCCAGCACCCCGATCACAGGTGTATATCACCCGACATTTGTTAATGTGTACTAGGGATAGATTCTCAGGTCATAATGCTTGCACAACAAGCATTTAACCTACTGAGGCATCTCCCCAGCCCCTGTATATTTATCTTTCTATGTATTAATAAGTAGATTTTCTCAGTATGAAAACTCCCTGTGTAGTGAGCACAACATAGTTACATTTTAATTGTATACTGCATTGTACAAAATAGCACATTAATTTTTTTAAGCATTCAAAATATTTCCTCTATAGATATATGCTTTATTTACATCCCTGGTTATCCATGTTATCTGTGTTCTTAACTATAGCTAACAATTTCCCATGCTAATGGGCCAGGAATCAGAGATAGTCAAATCTTATTTTATGCTTCATTGGAACGTTTGGCTTCTTATCTCTTTGGACTGTGTTTATAAGTTGTCAAGGGGAACAAAATGCTCAAATTCATAATGTTATGCATTTTATATGAACAACGGGTGCAGACAAAGCAAACGACATAGGGAAAAGTCAAAGAAACAATGCGTGACTTGGAATGCACGCCACAGAAATGTCCAGATCAGAGAAAACGTGTGAACGCCACAATGGAAGGCCCTCCAAAGACCTCTAGATGTGACAAGCTGCTTAGACAGCAAGGCCGTTATTAATCCAATACGAATTCTCATTCTACAGATGCACTAGGGACTTGAACTGCTAGAAACTGAATGTTGCCAGAAGAGGAGAAAACTGACCTACTTCTGAAAATTGTAAAAGTTTATCAAAGTATAACCAGGCCCCTAGATTTTTACTCTCTTGCAAACATTCTCATTAATCTTTTCAGATAGTTGAGATTTGCTTCGGGACTAATGGCTGGTTTTATAATTTCCATTTCTGTTACTATTTTCTCTTTTCAAGTTTTCTTTAGACAGGAAACCTAAGATAATTATTCAGGTTTACAGACAGATTTGATGCAGACTTCTTAGGAATCAAGTTGAGTGTTTAATTAATTCTTTTATCAGCAGACAGCAGAAGATAAGGACCTTGTTTCTTCTGAGAATGTCTCTTCCTTTCCCATTTTATAAATTCATTCTGAAATGAGCATGTTTTTCCCTAGACTTCACTTACCTTTTTTAACTGTGCCTCCAATTTGCTGCATTCCTCTTTCTTCTGTTCAATGGCTATTTCTAGAGATTTTAATTTGGAGTCCCTTTTCAGTCCTGCAGAGGCTAATGAAGATGCATGTTCTTTGAGGTCAATTAAACTAGACTGAAAGAGAAATAATGGTGGTAAGGAAAACACCACAGTTTCTCCCAGCAAAGTCTTCAATCTGAATTCATTGGTTCTATACATAGCAATAAAGTATACGTTAGACAGAAAGGGTAAATATAGTCTTACTAAGGTAACAATAGTCAGCTCTGGCCAGGAAATTAAAGTTGGCCAGCTTACAAGACAGAACAGGATCTAATTGCAGTAGAATCAAATGCGACCAAATGGTGTGGTCAGTAAATGCACTTTTCACATCTCAAAGTCATGCTGATGATGTAAGTCCCAAGGTGGTCTTTAAGTGTCACAGCAAAACAGACACCCGAAACTCCTTTTATATATACTGAGATCAGGCTATAAAGACTTGGACACTAATATGAAAAGAAAATACTTCCTTTCAAAAAATGCTTCCTTCCCAAGGGCAAATCCCAAAGAAACATGTTATTAAGTTGTATCAAATTCATTTTCTTTAACAGAAAAGAAATGACTACTTTTCAAATATCTTCAGGTAAATCAAACATAAAGGTTTTTGAAATTTTAGGGTCAAGTAGACTTTAAATTCTAGTCTTTTGTGATCCATCTTCAACAATTCTCATATACTAAGCCATCAATATTGTTCAGTCATTAACCATGTCCAGAAACTAAGAGCTTCCCTATATAATCTGAATTCCAAAAATCAGAGAAATAAATTCTTATGCATATCTTTGAACACAATTTTACTAATTCTAGAGGTAATGTTCATTAGCAAATGTGCAGTGGCTAGCCACATCTAATGATGTGACCCAAAGGTACCAGATTCACCTAAAATCATGCCCTGTGTATTTCTTTTCTACGGACACTTGTGACACCAAAAAATGTAGTAAGCACACAGGTTATCTCAGTAATTGATGATCCTAACACTTTGGGCTGACTCATGGGCACTGAGTGGCCTTAATGACAAAGGTCATCAACACCCAGCAGGATGCTCCTATGTACCCTTTGAAGGACAGGTGAGTCATGCTCATTTTTCAGGTCAGCAAACTGAAGCCCACAATAGCTAAGTGTGAGCTGAGTATGAGTCTTGTCTAAGGTCACCTAGACACTAAGGGCATATCCAAGTCTCAAACTCGGGTCTTCAACTCTGAATTCACATCCACAGAAATAATGAAGGTCATTATAATCCAGTCATTTTGTCACAGTGAAGATATATCATCACCCCAACTAAATTGTAAGTTTCCTGAAAACTGCAATTCTGTGTTGTTGTTCTTTTCTAAATTGTAAATTGTGGGTTGTGATTTATTTTGGTTACACTGTAGTCCCTAGTTATTAATCTAGGTGTTGTGAAGGGATTTTTCAGACATGACTAGCATCTATAATCAGCTGCCTTTAGGGAGATTATCCTCTGTACTCCGGGTGGGCCTGCTGCTGGCCTTTGAAAGGTCTTAGGAGAAAAACTCTTGGGAGAAGAAACACCTATTCCCCACTCCCATCTGTCAGCAACGATCTCTGTCAGAGTTTCCAGCCTGCTTCCCTGAAAGCGTCCCTATGCATGTTGGACTTGTCCAGCCTCTATTACCACATAAACCATTCCTTGCAATGAATTTCTTAATCTAGTTGGATGACTATCTCTAGTTCCAGAATGCTAGGACAAAGGCATGCACCACCACGCCAGGTTTGATTTCTTAATCTAGGGAAAGCCCTGAATGACAACGCCAAGAGCATTCTACAAGACCGGAAATGTTTCTGGAAAAGCTTATTTGAGGTTCACTCACTGTTGGCATTGTTTACAAAACTATTCTCATTTGAAGCTTTTGCTTTGGCATGTTACCAAAGTCTCTTTTCAATCAGAAGTATACACATTGATTTCAAGATACAAACACACAAATGGTACCTCTAAACTTAGTGAAGACCATTACAGATGAGGGCAAAGCGAGTGAATGTCTGTCACATGTGAATGACAGGTTCATCAAGTCAATGGGCAACACAATGTTGGATTAAATCTCATTATGTCAAAGAAATAGTTCCCTCCCTAAAACTCTAGTGAGCATAAATCTTAGGGATATGAGATTTTCCTCTGGGTTTCTTCAAAACTCCTCTTATGTATCAAAGCTCAATTCCCAATCTAGGCAGGATTTTAGCTTGTACAGAATGGTCAGCTTACAAGGGACGAGGCAACCCTGGTGAGCTGAGAGGAAAGAACAGCAAAGAGGGATGATCTAGCATGGAAAGGGACCTGAGAAGTCCTGTAGGGGACAGACATTTCTGGCAGACAGGAATCAGTTTGACAGGGACAAGTGAAGGCAATGATTGCTTCTCACACATCTCCACCAAAGTACCCTCAAGGAAAGTGAACATGTTATTGGTATCCTCAGGAGCATGGGGAGTACAGCCCAAAACATCCTCCCCAGAATCCTCAAGCAGGAAGCATCCTTCAAATACACTGACTGACTGTAAAAACAGAGGTGGTACGTATATTCTGTACCCACTCATCTTTGCTATAGCATGAAAACTAGTTTTATTTATTCACTGCAACAGAAAATGATATCTCAGAAGATCAACTACCTCTAGCCTACACTTCTACACTTTTGTGTCCAGTATCATGACATGTCTCCTCACCTGACCATACCCAGTAATCCCTTTGACAGAGCTGCAAGTGAATGTGAAATACCCAATAAATCATCAACAACAGACTGCCTATGAGTGTAGCTAGTATTATGACTATCATTTTCCACTGATGTTTGAGCAAAGGATCATGGGTTTTAAAATACATTCTCTAAGCCACCCAAGTGTGGTAAGGGAAAGCACAAAGAAGAATTTCAAGGATCTGCACCATGCGCTGAGCAGAACAGCAAAGCTATCCAGAAGGCATTTCTGATAAAGGGAGGCACAGAAACTGTTCTCCTTGGAATCCAAGCAGCCTTCCCCAAGTCTTCACCTAAGCTGTACGCTCCCTAAGACCTCCAATGAAGGCATCCTCAATAAGGCAGGTTTCTGAAGACCACTGATGCGGGTCATTTGCCTCTCCAGACTCACCTCTTTCTCGGTCAGCTCCGCTTGTAAAGCATTCACCTTCTCTTTGAGTTCTTTGTTCTCTTTCCGAAAGGATTCTATCTCTTCTAATCTCTCCCGATCGTCTCTCTCCCGCTGCTCTTTCAAGCGTTCAATTATTCTCTCCTGTGAGGCAAAGAAACAAAACAAGGCTTGGTAACCCATCAGTGTGCACCCTAAGGCACGTGGCAAAGAAAATATGAGACAATCAATCTAAAGAAGTGATCTGTAGGAATCCGTACGAAAAGTTCAACAATGGGTTTATGGGAAGAGGCTGTGCATACCAACATTTTTGATATACAACAGACAATTGATATGTAATAGTTTTTAACTTACTATAATTTAGAACCACAGGGTAACAAAGGATCATGTACATGTATATGTGTGTATGTGTTCATGTGTGTATATGCATATGTGCAGGCAGGTACATGTGCATTCACGTGTGCACATTCATGGAGAGACCAGAGGTTGACATCCAGTGTCGTCCTCAATTGCTCTCCAACTTATTGAGACAGAGTCTCTCACTGAAGCCGAAACTCACTGACAGCTAGACCGCCTGGCCAGTGAGCCCTAATGATCCTATTTCTGTCTCTTCAGTGCTCAGAGCACAGATACGCACCATTCTGACCAGCTTTCATATGAGGGTTCTGAGTATCAAAGTCAGGTCTGCACATTTATGCAGTAGCCACTTTACCAACTACACCACATCTGTCCCTGGCAAGGGATCTCTTTTTTAAATTGTTATTAATTAAACAAGTTTTGTTGAAGCTTAAATTGTGGTACATGGAAGTCCAAGACCAATGAAGAAAGAAATTATGGCATCAAAATGTTCGTCCTCTAGTCACACTAGGATAGATTACTAATGTTCATGCTATGGGGCTGTACTTCCTTCATGGTGATGTCTGGGAAACTTCTAGAGCACCTGCAGAGGAGGGAAGTTCAGGCAGAAAGGTTCCCAACCTGGGGAGCCCTGCACAGAAGGAATGAGGTCATTAGGCTTCCAGGCTCCACCCCATTTGCTTGGCTTCTCCACTTGGCATCAAAGGGCCCACTTAGGTTTTTGAACTCTTCTCAGGCTGAACAGAGGACATGTTGGGTGGTGGGGAACAGGCCCCACCCCTCCAAGGCTGAAGACTGGACTCACAAAGAACTTGAAAAAAGATAAGCCATCATCTATGTAGTTCTTCCCAAAGATGCATTTTCTTCAATGGCTTCTTGACAATGAGTGGAGACTCCAGAACTCAGGTTTAGTTTGAGCAAAATACAAACAGCTCTCTCCTGGACTGAGAGCTTATGCAGAATCAGGGACAATCACAAGTCCTTCTTATTCATTGCCACAATGTCAAAGGTATAAGCAGTCCAACTACTGATAGAGCAGACCTCCTTAAGCATGCCTATAGCCAATCAAGCAGATAGTGAGATCTTTCACTTTGTAGTGGGAAAAAACCAAACCCTACTCTTGTAGACACCTTTTTCCAAAAATGTTGAAGGTGAATGAGCTCAAAGCAAGAGCCTTTTGGAAAAGGAGAGGAAGAAAACAATTGCTTCCTAGGAAACCTTGAGTTAAATTTCTGAAATTAGTTTCAAATGATACAACATTTATATTCACTATAGCCACCTAAAAAAATATTGGTATATATGGGTCTAAAGAGATGCTCAGCAATTAAGAGTACTTATTGCTCTTGCAGAAGACCTGGGCTTTGTTCCTAGTATTCAGGACCCACACTGAGATTCACAACCACCTGTAACCCCAGTTCCAGGGGATCCAGTGCCTTCTGGGGCACATCCTTCCTGGGGCACATCCACACCACACTACACATCAACTCATACAAGAACATACACAGATATATAAATACATTTTAAAATTTTCAAAATGGTGGTGTATTTTCTGAGTACTCAGGGTTAGCACACATGCTTGGCATGAATGAGGCTTTGAGTTTAATTTCCAACACACTATGGGGGAGGAAGGGTTTGGTACATCAAGTACCCTAAGTACAATACTAAATAAATACAACACCTGTAAAACAGTGCTTAATGAAAAAGCAGTTAGTCTGAATATTTAGCTTATGATTTAAGATCCTCTGAGGATGAAGCTGAGCAACCAATGATAAAAATGAATGTATCCAATTATCTGAGGAGAAAATAAGATGACTGCTATTTTGCAATTATTCAAAAGCACTGCGAATGAAGTATATTATTAGAACAATGGAGGTGGCACAGAACAAACTGGTCTGTTAGTTATGTACATTTATTTCTCCTTGAATCCAGGTACAGTTCTATTTTACTCCATGACAGGGATAAGCGACTGGATACTCATGATCTACAAGGAAAGAATGGCCACAGTACACCGTAACCACAAAGGGCTTCTTTTATAGATAACAAAAATATTTATTAAGTTCTTTATAAATTAAGTGCAGAACTTTTAGAAAAGGTAAAGGCCTTCATAATGAACAAACATATATTTACATATATATATATACTTAGATAATTGTAAGTTTTATGCTCATTAAGATGGTTACCTTTTCCCCAAAACTTGAGGTTTATAATTGCTGTATGTAGTACACCAGACATTTACTGATCCTGTTACCAAGCAGGTATCTCAAAGATGAGGAAAAAAGAATTCAAGATAGGCCTATTTCAGGCAAAATGCAAGAAAAATTCAAAACAGTAAAAATTAATATAAAACTTGATTCCTTAGTTTCTTTTATTTTTTATACTTTCAAAGGGCTTTTAACAACTTCATCAGCAAGGCCTTCCGACCATTCAACTGTATTACTGCTGGCATCCACCAGATCCTCCCTACCCCACCACCTACTTCAGATATATGTCAGAGTGACATTTCTATTATTTTGTATATTTTTATTGAATTTTTGTGTATTTCATATCTAGAACATCTTTGTATATTTTTAATACAGTGAAAATTTTTATTATACTCACAAGAGAACTTGAAAGGATGCAGCCTATTTTCACATGTAATTTAGTGTATTCATATACATTTAGAATGCTTTACGGAATTTTTGGTATTTTTTCTTTTTTTTCAATTATTTATATAATAACCACAAACTTAGAAGAAGCATTTCATTACAATAGCATTAACATATTCAATAACAATTTCCTGAGCTAAGACACATCTCTTTCAAAACTGGCTGTAAATTTTTAGGTTTGCAGTTGAATTATCAGTTATAAAATATTGTACTCAGTATAAACCCTATAAAACATAAAATTAAATGAGATTTTAACTATTAAAAAATCTCCATTTCATTATTAAAATACATAGTTTCATACAGAAAAATTCATTTTTAATGCAACTGACATTAAGATGTTTCCACATGCATTTCTAATCTCTATATATCTGATTATTACTACTGAGAATCTGTTACTTTCTGAGCTCCTTGGTATCTAAGCATGGATATAAGGTCATCAGGTAGATTTCAATGGTAATGTATTTTCACATCTACTAAATATTAAGGATCAAATTTTTATGCTTTGAAGAATTTTTATTATTTTTTAAATCTTTTTATTTTAATTTTTAATAACTACATGATCAGAAGAAGCATTTCACTACAGCTTTAACATATTCAGTAACACACTTCAGAGCAAGAGTACATCTCATTCACAAGTGGGTGCAAGTTCATAGATTTACAGTTGAATTAATAGTTATACAATATTAACGTCAGTATAAGCCCTGTAAGACATTAAATTGAATGAGTTTTTAACCTTTAAAAAAAGATCTCCATTTCATTTAGAACATATTGTTCCTTGCAGAAAGACTCATTGTTTTTGCTACTAACACTGAGATGTTGGCGCTTGCATGTCTAATGTGTATATATCTGATTATTACTAGTCATAATTGGTTGCACTTGGATCCCTGCCACTTGTGTATGTCTATAAACTCATCGGGTAGATTTCAATGGTAAGTTCATCACCTCTACTTATTAGCAATACATAAATTTCCATGCTTCCTCATCAAATATAATACGTTTTTTAATTAGTTGTTTGTTTTTGTGTGTGTATATATGTCACACAGAACATCCCAAACCATCTTATACAACTATATACCCACTTCCCAGATGGCACCCTCCCATAGCCTCCCTCCCCCCACTAGAGCCCTTATAGTCTGTTATCCCTGTTATTGTCTGCTGTGTTGTCAGCAACCCCAGCGATTCCCCACTACTTGCCATTCTGGTGGATCTAGTCAGCATATCTAAAGGACTTTGTTTTATGAGGGTCAGCTGTTCCTCATACAGCAGCAATCAATTGTCAATATTCCTTTAAGTAAGATTGGGGTCTGCTGTTCATTTTCCCAGTAGTATGCTGGGTTACTATCTGGGGGGCCCTTGGGCCACCCTGGCCAAAAACTCAAAAGAAGGTATCTCCTATCTGGCATGGTTGCTTGTTATGTAGCCTTTAGCTATGCATATGGACTCTTAAAAAATTATATTGGCCCCTTTAATCTTCGGTTATACTTTCCTTTTCAGTGTTAAAGGCCATACAGTTGGCCGACACAAACCAATTTATTTTTACTCTTAAGGCCATTTGATGATCTGTTCCTCAGGGGTCACATGGGTTTGGGAGGAGCCCCTGGCTCCTTTCTTTTACCAGTCCTGCCTATGTGAAGGTAGGTCAAAGGTCCTGCTCAACCATGCTTGGCTTCACTTGGAAGCATGGAGGAAACGATGCCTCTGAGTTGACCCTTTGTAGACTGTGACACTAGTTTAAGTCCATCTGGTGGGGTCTCCTCGGCCTCCTTGATCAAGAGGACAGGTGACCCACCACAATTACAGGACATTTTGAGAGATGCTCATAGTTCCCTGGAACTAGTTGACCTAGGAGGGCTAGGAGCAAAAACTGTCCTTTATGGCCCTCTGACCAAATTATTATAGGCCTCAAAGTATGTCTGTTAAACATCCAAGAAGGTTAGTCCCACCAGTCTGGTACTTTTAATTACTGTGTGTCATGTAGATAAATCTTGGGCAAAGACCAATTGTTCTCAGATAAACCTTACCTAGACATGTATTTCTTGATCTGCTACGTATGATTTGTCAGTAGGTTGTAGGAGTAATATGGTTCCCTTTGGTTTTCAGAACTAGCTAGGCATTATTTATCTCCTGCATTGTCTCACCCCTCCATCATGGTTTTACGAACTAAGGTGCCCCGATTTCCCCCCTTTCTCCCTTAATAATACCCTTCTCCTATGGTCCTAGGTCTCTTGAGCTCCTTCTTTCCCTATATACCCTAGGTTCCTTGTATACCCTAAAAAAAAACCTTCCACCCCTCCCTTAAACTAACCCAATTTTCATCCATATCTCCCTTATTAAGGCCTGTTTCCTATTGTTCTTCTCTTTCAGGTTGTTTCTTTTCCTTTACCTCCCTGTTTCCTTTCCATTATCCTGGTTCCTGTAGTTATGTCTGGATACTCACTTATCACGGTTTGATTCTAGGATCCACATAAGAGGGAGAACGTATGCCGATTTTTTTTTTCTGAGTCTCTGCTACTTCACTTAGTATAACTTTTACTTCCATCCATTTACCTGTAAATTTCATGATTTCCTCTCTCTTTACCGCTGAGTAAACTCCATTGTATAAATGAACCACATTTTCATTATCCACTCATCAATTGAGGGACACTTAGGTTGCTTCCATCTCTCAGCTATTGTGAGAAGAGCAGCAACAAACATAGTTGTACATGTGTCTCTACAACAGGATGAGTCCTTTGGGTATATGCCAAGGAGTGGT
>NW_008354534.1:3723848-3724962 GCF_000622305.1 Nannospalax galili
TATTTGTTCTCTTGATCTTAGCCAGTCTGACTGGGATAAGATGAAATCTTAAAGTAGTTGTAATTTGCATTTCCCTAATTATTAGTGATGCTGAACATCTTTTAAGATCCTTCATAGCCATCTTTACTTCTTCTTTTGAGAACTCTCTGTTCAGCTCCTTAGCCCACCTTTTAATTGGGTTACTTCTTGTCTTGATTCTGTTTTTTGAGTTTGTTATAAATTCTGGATATTAAACCTCTGTCGGGCGTGTCGATGGTAAATATTTTCTCCCATTCTGTGGGTTTTCTGTTCGCTTCCATGGCTGCCTCCTTTGATGTACAGAACCTTTTTAGTTTAATGAGGTCCCATTTGTTAATTCTTGCCCTTGTTTCCTGAGCAAATGATGTTCGGTTTAGAAAATCCTTGCCTACACCTATATCTCGTAGGTTTTCCCGAATGTTTACTTCTAACAGTTTCAGAGTTTCGGGCTTTACATTAAGGTCTTTGATCCATTTGGAATTGACTTCTGTGCAGGTTGAAACATACGGGTTTAGTTTCAATCTTCTACAGGTGGAGATCCAGTTTTGCCAGCACCATTTGCTGAACATGCTGTCTTTCCTCCAGTGAATGTTCTTGGCTCCTTTGACAAATGTCAGGTGGCTGAAATTGCATTTATTTACTCATATTTGGGTCTTCAGTTTTGTTCCATTGATCTATTGGTCTATTTTTGTGCCAGTACCATGTTCTTTTTATGACTATAGCTCTGTAATACAGCTTAAAATCTGGTATAGTAATCCCCCCAGCATTGCTCTTAGTGCTCAGGGTTGTTTTGGCTATCTGAGGTCTTTTGAGCTTCCATGTGAATCTTAGGATGTTTTTTTTCCAATACTGTGAAAAATGTCATGGGGCTTCTGATTGTGATTGCATTGAATCTGTAAATGACTTTTGGTAGGATGGTCATTTTCACAATATTAATTCTTCCAATCCATGAGCATGGGAAGTCCTTCCATCTTCTGGTATCTTCCTCAATCTCTTTCTATAAAGATTTAAAATTTTCATTTTAGAGATCTTTAATGTCTTTGGTCAGGTTTATTCCAACATTTTTTTTGGAGGTTATTGTAGTGGGAGGGTTTCC
>NW_008354534.1:3725066-3737729 GCF_000622305.1 Nannospalax galili
TGTCAAAAATTTCTAGTAGTTTTCTGGGGGAACTTTTGGCATCTCTTAGATATAATATCATATCATTTGCAAAAAGGGATAATTTGATCTCTTCTTTTCCAATCATTGCTTCTTTAATTTCCTGCTCTTGTCTTATTGCTCTTGCAAGAATTTTGAGCACTATGTTAAAGAGGAGTGGAGATAGCGGACAGCCTTGTCTGGTTCCTGATTTCAATGGGAATGCTTCTAGTTTTTCTCCATTTAGAATGATGTTGGCTGTAGATTTCTTATATATGGCTTTAATTATGTTGAGATGTGTTCCCTCCAGTCCAATTCTCTCTAGGACTTTGAACATAAATGCATGTTGAATTTTGTCAAAGGCCTTCTCTGCATCTATTGAGATGACCATGTGGCTCTTGTCTTTGAGTCCATTTATATGATTTATGATGTTTATTGACTTACGTATATTGAACCATCCTTGCATCTCTGGAATAAAGCCAACGTGATCATAGTGGAAGATATTTTTGATGTGTGTCTGTATGCGGTTTGCAAGTGTCTTGTTGAGAATTTTTGCATCTATGTTCATTAAGGATATGGGTCTATAGTTTTCTTTTTTGGTTGAATCTTTACCTGGCTTTCATATTAGAGTGAGGCTGGCTTCATAGAAGGAATTTGGAAGTTCTCCCTCCATTTCTATCTTTTTGAATAAATTAAGTAGTATTGGACACAGATCTTCTTTAAATGTGTGATAGAATTCTGCTGTAAATCCATCTCATGCTGAGTTTTTTTAGTCGGGAGGTTTTGTGTTACTGTTTCAATTTCTTTTTGTGTTATGGGTCTGTTGGTCTGTTTAAGCTGTTAATCTCTTCTTGGTTTAGTTTTGGTGGTGCCCATGCCTTTAGATATTTTTCTATTTCTTTTAGGTTTTCAAATTTAGTAGCATATAGGTATTTAAAGTATTCCCTTATAATCTGAATCTTTCTGGTGTCTGTTGTGAGGTTTCCCTTTTCATCTCTGATTTTGTTGATTTGGAGGTGCACTTTCTTTCTTTTGGTTAACTGGGCTAAAGGTCTGTCAGTCTTGTTTATGTTTTCAAAGAACCAGCTCTTGGATTTGTTGATACTTTGTATTGTTTTGTTTGTTTCAATTTCATTAATTTTTGCCCTGATTTCTGTTATTTCTTCTTGCCTGCTGGGTTTGGGTTTCGTTTGCTGTTGTTTTTCAAGTGTCTTGAGTTGCAACGTTAAGTCATTTTTTTGTGTTCTTTCCGATATTTTGATGTAGGAACTTAGAGCTGTAAACTTCCCTCTAAGGACAGCTTTCAGTGTGTCCCAGAGGTTTTGTCGTGTTGTATTTTTCTTTTCATTTAATTCCAGGAATACTTTTATTTCTTTCTTAATTTCTCTTTTGACACATTCATCATTCAGGAGTGTGTTGTTTAATCTCCCTGTGTTCACACAGTGATTAGGGCTTCTTTGGGTATTGATTGCATTGTGGTCTGACAGAATGCATGGAGTTATTTCAATCTTTTTGTATTTGTTGAGGTTTGTTTTGTGCTTCAGTATATGGTCAAATTTGGAGAATGTTCCATAGGGTGCTGAATAGAAAGTATATCCTTTGGTATGGTATTGCTTAATTCAGATGTCTCTCTGTTAACTCTCTGTCCTGTTGATTTATCTATGAAGGCAGTGGGGTATTGAAGTCCCCTACTATTAATGAGTTGGGATTAATCTGGATCTTAAAGTCCTGTAGTACTGTTTTTGTGAAGTTGGGTGCACTGAGTTTGGTGAGTATATGTTCATGATTGTAATATCTTCTTGGTCAATTGTTCCTTTGATCAGAATGAAGTGGCTCTCTCCAAGCACATGCCACCATACTCAACTTTCACATAGATATTGAGCATTGAATTCAAGCCCTCATGAGCTGAGCCATCTCGCCAACTTGTCTGTTTCTTATCTTGTCCTCAGGCTATAACATTTATGTCTACCTTTTGGCTTAGACTGATTTTTTTCCATCCTTTCACTTTGAGGTAGTGTCTGTCCTTTTAAGTGAGATGAGTTACTTGTAGACAACAAAAAGATGGCTTTTGTTTCTTAATCCATTCAGCTAGTCTGTGTCTTTTGACTGGGGAGTTCAATCCGTTAATATTTAAAGTTATTAATGAAATACGAGCATTGAATCCTGTCATTTTTATTTCTGTTTACATTCTTGATATAGCTGTACTTTTCCACAGTTATACCATCATTGAATTTCTTTCTACAATCCCTTGGGTACAGTCATTCCTTTCTTCAGCTATGTGTATTGCTTCCAGAACTCTCTGAAGGGCTGGTTTTGTTGACATGAATTGCTTCAGCCTATTTATGTCATGGAAGATTTTTCTTTCCCCTTTGACTATAATAGACATTTTGGCTGGGTATAGCAGCCTTGGTTGGCATCTGTGGTCATTTAAAACTGCGAATACTTGGGTCCAGGCTCTTCTGGCTTTCACAGTTTGCAGTGAAAAGTCAGCTGTAATCCTAATGGGTTTTTCTTTATATTTGACTTGTTGTTTCTCTTTTGCAGCTTTCAGTATGGTCTCTTTGTTAAGTTTAGTGTTTCTACTATGATGTGCTGTGGAGAGTTTCTTTTCTGGTCCTGTCTGTTTGGTGTTCTATATGCTTCTTGTATTTGTATGGGCATGTCTTTCTTTAATTTTGGGAAATTTTCTATCATGATTCTGTTGAAGATCTGTCCATGCCATTGTCTTGGGATTCTTCTCCTTCCGGTATGCCTATGATTCGTAAGTTTGGTCTTTTTATGGTGTCACACAATTCCTGCATATTCTATTCTTGTGATTTCTTAAATTTTTCATAATGTTTGTTTGAGTGGTCTAGTTTGTCCACTTTATCTTCCAGTCATGATACTCTGTAATTCATCCTATTGGTGAGGCTTTCTCCTGTCATTTCTAATTGGCTTACTAGTGTTTCACTTCCTTCTTCATTTCAGCCTGAGTAGTCTTCAATATTTCTCTTTTCTGAATTCATTCTAAAGTTTATCCCTATGTTATTTCAGTTCTTTGATTTCTTCGTGTGTTATTTAAATTCATGGACTTCTTTTATCATGTTTATAATTGTTCTTTTGAGTTCCATGTCCTGCATTATCTCTGGGGGGTTCTCATTGTACTCCTTTAGAGGACTATTGGTATTTGGTGGGGATATATTATTTTGGTTTTTCATGTTATTTTTTCTCTGGGATTTTGACATGTGAATTTCTTTCGTAGTTTCTCATTCTTGTGTGAGACTCCAGCCTCAAGTTTAGGTCTGCTTCTTTTTGTAAACTGTATGTGCCTTTGTGGTTTACTTTTTGGGCATGAAAAACTAGTTCCTCTAAACTTCCAGTTGGTTCTCTCATTTTATATTGGCATGGCTAGATTGCTTTTGCTCAAATCTTCAGGAGTTCCCAAAGAGGCCCGAGTTATTTGAGGTTCAGATGCTCTCAGGCTTTCTCCTAAGGTCTGGATCCCTCCAGGAAAGATTTTGGACTCAGGAATTTAGGGGTTGGACTGGCCTGGGAGCAGGGCCCAGGAAAGATGGTGGTCTAGGGCAGCTGGTGGTGATGCCACCCAGAGATGCAAAGGAAGATAGGGGAAGGAAGAGACCCCAGGGCCTCCTGGGGACTGCACTGAAGAGCCGGGTTGATCTGGATGCAAAGGATCAGGAAGAGGAAAGGTCAGCCCCAGAGTCCAGGAAAGAGGTTGAGGGTCGTGCAGGCCTAGGGAAGTAGAGGGAGTTGAGGGCAAGGCCAGGCCCAGAAGCAGTGCTCCTGGTGACCTGGGAAGAAACTGAGTTGGTCTGGATGCAAAGGATCAGGAAGCAGTGGTGGTTCCCCAGGTGTCTGGGGCACCAAGACAAGGAATGGGACAGGACCCAGGCTAGGAGGAGAGACCGGTGGGGGGAGATAGGACGGTGAATGAGACTGGGGGAGTCAAGGGATGGAGGGCGTGATATACTTACCCCAGAGGGAAAGGCCTTCAGGTTGGAGAGAAGCCTGTGGGTCTTGCAGGCACAGGGAAGCAGAGTATATACATATATATTTTTAGAAGGATTTTATTAAGGCTTTAGCATACTCAATAACAGTTTCCAGAGCAAAGATATATCTCTTTCAAAAGTGGCTATAAAATTTTTAGGTTCACTGTTGAATTAATACAGTTATACAATATTCAGCTCAGTATAAACCCCCTAAGACATAAAACTGAATGAGTTTTAAACCTTTATAATAGATCTCCATCTCATTTTAATATATACTGTCTCTTACAGAAAGACTCATTGTTTTTGCTAATAACACTGAGATGTTGGCGCATGGGTCTCTAATCTGTATGTATCTATTTATTACTAGTTATATCAGTTGAACTCGGATCCTTGGCACCTGTGTATGTCTATAAAGTCATCGAGTAGATTTCAATGGTAATGTTTATCACCTCTACTAATTAACATGATGTAAATTTTTATGCTTCCTCATCAAATATAATTCATTTTTTTATTTGTTTTTTTGTGTGTATATCACACAGAACATTCCAAACCATCTTATTCATCTATACACACACTTCCCAGACAACACCCTCCCATAGCCTCCCTCCCTGCACCAGAGCCCTTATACTCTGTTATCCCTGCTACTGTCCACTGTGTTGTCGGCACCCCCAGATGTTCCCCACTACTTGTCCATCTGGTGAATCTAGTTAACTTATCTAGAGGTCTTTGTTTTAGGAAGGTCAGCTGTTCCTCATCTAGCAGCAATTAGTTGTCAATATTCCTTTAGGTAAGATTGGGGTTTGCTGTTCATTTTCCAAGTTTTATGCTGGGTTACTATCTGGGAGTCCTTTGGGCCACCCTGGCCAACAACTCAAAAGAAGGTATCTCCTGTCTGGCATGGTTGCTTGTTATGTAGCCTTTAGCTATGCATATGGACTCTTAAAAAATTATACTGGCCCCTTTAATCTTTGGTTATACGTTCCTTTTCGGTGTTTAAGGCCATACATTTGGCCCACATAAACCAATTTATTTTTACTCTTAAAGCCATTTGAGGATCTGTTCTTCAGAGTCACATGGGCTTGGGAGGAGCCCCTGGATCCTTTCTTTTACCAGTTCTGCCTATGTGAAGATAAGTCAAAGGTCCTACTCGACCATGGCCGGCTTCTCTTGGAAGCATGGAGGAAATGATTCCTCTGTGCTGACCCTCCTCTTTGTAGACTGGACACTGGTTCAAGTCCAGCTATAGGGGTCTCCTTGTCCTACTTGATCAAGAGGATAGGTGACCCACCACAGTTACAGGACATTTTGAGAGATGCTCATAGTCCCCTGGAACTAGTCGACCTAGGAGGGCAAGGAGCAAAAACTGTCCTTTATGTCCCTCTGACCAAATTAGTAGAGGCTGCAAAGAATGTCTGTTAAACATTCAAGAAGATTAGTTCCGTCAGTCTGGTACTTTTAATTACTGTGTCATGTAGATAAATCATGGGCAAAGACCAATTGTTCTCAGATAAACCTTGCGTACACATATATTTCTTAGTCTGGTATGTATAATCAATGTCAGTGGGTTGTTGGACTAATATGGTTCCTTCTAGTGGGAGGCAGAGGCAGGAAGATCTCTGTGAGTTCAAGGCCTGCCTGGTCTACATAGTGAGTTCCAGGACAGCTGCGGCTACAGGGAGACCTTCTCTCAAAAAGACAAAAAAAAAAAAAAAAAAAAAAAAAAAAAAAAAAACCTAACTAGGCATTATTTAACTCTTGCATTGTCTATCCCCTCCATAATAAGGGAGATATGGATATTACCATATAGAACATCTTAATCAGCTTTATACCCCCTTCCCCACTGACCCCCTCCCATATCTCCTCCCCCCACTGGATTCATACATTCTGTCATTTGTGTTAAGGTCTATCGAGTCAAGTTAGTGTCCCCAGACATCCCTCGGTGCTAGTTCATCCACTAGGTTCTAGACAGCCTATCTAGAGTCCATCCTTTTAGAAGATCAGCTCTTCCTCACCCAGGCGTAATTAGCTTCCAATAGTTCTTCAACTAAGATTGGGACCTGATGTCCATTCCCCCCATTCTATGCTGGGTTTTTGTCTGCTTGAATTTGCTTGGGTTTTGTGCATGCTGACACAATTGCTGTAGGTTCATATGAGTAAGGTCCCAGGAGCCTGTTGGACTCTATTTCCATATGGTCATGTACCTCCTCCTTGACTCTTACAATCCTTCCACCCTCTCTTCTGAAATGATCCCTGAGCCCTGAGTGGGTAGAGCTTAATATAGAAGTCCTGCTCAAGGACCCACACTCAGCAGACTCTTATTCTCTATGCTTTGGTTATTTATTACTGGTTAGAACCCTTACACTTCCAAGAAGCAGCACTTGAGGCCTGTGCTTCTTTTTACCCGAAAACTAGACAAACTATCTGGCATACCACAGGCACTTTAAAAGGCTGATAGAAGGAAGAACTCAATTTACGAATCCTCTTGGTTTCAAAGCAAGGGTCATAAAATTAAGCATGTATGTTAACAATTAGAAGGTGTCAGAGTCATTTAGTCAATTTGCTGTAAGCACTGGGTACTACATTCTGGGCATCAAAGAGAGAAAGGGAGGGAGGGAGGAAGACAGAGAGAGAAAGAGAGAGGCATTTCAATGTTTCTAAGTTATTGATGATTCAGTAGTATAAAATATTTCTCTGTTGATCACAAAACTAATTTAACTGTCAGCTGTAGAGGGCCAGATGTCAAAAACATGTGTTAAAAGGCCCTAATACGCCAGGATCTACTTGATTAACGGCTAACTTTCAGAAATGCCGACACCATGTTCTTGTTTGAGCGCTATTTGCATTGGCACGCACTCCACATACACTCATCTGGCTCTGCACAGCTCTAATCACTTTGTGTTTTATCAGGGTAGGAACTGCATTTCAGTGGCCTGGGGCTCCGCTATCCAGCTTTCCCAACTGCTTATCTGTGAGGTGGCTACAGCAAGACTTGGCAAGGCTTGCTTTATAAACAGAGTGGGTTCAGGCTCTTGGGCTTCTGTGTGTCATACTCAATCTTATTTTCCACTGGTGCTTGAGTTCAAACCCAAGGAAGCCTCATGTGTGCTAAGCAAGCACTCTACCACCTAACTATGCCCCTGCCCATGTCACATGCAATATTATCTTACTGAGTAGCACACATCATTTTCATATGCCTTCGACAGTTGAGTAAGTTCCCAGAAATTGAAAGAAAACACTCCCCAGGTGACATAATAAAAGGGAAACAGTAAACATAGTTTGACATACTCTACATATCAGCCAAAGACAGCTTGTTGGTACTAAACTAGAAACATGGTTCAGTGTTACAGCACATACCTAGAATACGTAAGGCCCTAAATTTGATTCCTAATGCAATAAGAAACAAATAATTATTTATAAACTCTCAAAAAATTACTAGTCATTTTAATGTTTTTACAGAGTGCCTCATTCTAGAGGATGTGTTCAACAGAAGGTGAATACATATAGAATTTGTAACAGGAAAGCTATGTAAGTGTACAGTGTGATGTGCTTATAAGCAGAAAGGTCACCAAAGTTTGAGTCCTGTGATAGTTAATCTTAACTGTCAGTATGACTGAACTGAGAAACATCTAGAAGATTAATAAAGTACACCTCTGGGTGTTTGTGAAGGGATTTTAAGAGATTATTAGATCATGAATGGGGCTCTGACTTAATGAATGGATTAATCTCTTGATGGGTTCATAATGTGACAGCATTATTAGAAGGTAAAAAGTAGGGGATAGAGTTTAGTTGGAAGAAGTAGGTGTGTTGGGGGGAGGGTTAGGCTATATCTCTCCTCTATTCCAGTTCTCTACTTCCTAGCCACCATAATGTGAACTGCTCCTCCACCATGCCCTCTTCACCATGATGGGCACACCTGTGAAGTTATGAGCAAAATAAATCATTCTTCCCTTTAAATTGCTCTATCGGGTCAATGAAAAGTAACCAATACAAGTCAATTCTGTCACCCAAACTGAGTAGTTTTGGATGGGGTCCAGGAAGAGCAACCAAATCTTAACCAAGGTCAACTTAGACATAGTGGAAGTGAATTCCAAGAGTGCTAAGATCAGCAATTATTATGTGTCACAACTGATTAATGCTTCCTGCCAAGGTCCATAGATAAAGAATGGGGCTGCAAAGGTTCAAATGTCTTATTTCTAAGTAACTCATTTCACTTTATTGAGTCCAGGTCCTGTTTTCAAAATAGAAGAGCAGTGTTATACTTAGTGCTACCTGCCAACATGACATAATTTAGAATCTCCTGGGAGATGACCCTTGGGCATGCCTATGGGCATTATCTTGATTACACTAATTGATAAGGGAAGATCCTCTTAGTTGTGGGTGATGAGAGCATTCCTCGGGCAGGGGATCCTGGACTGTACAAAGCAGAGAAAAGCAACTGAGCAGTATCCTGCAAGTACTCACTGCTCTTTTCTTCACTGTGGACAATGTGATACCTGCTCCAAGACCCTGGGGCCTTGACTTCCCTGCCATGAAGGACTATACCTTGACTGTGAGTTAAAATAACTTTCTCCCTAAGTTGTTTTTGTCAGAGGACTTTCTCGTGCAATAGAAAAAGAAACCAAGAGAGAAATCAGTACCAGAAATGAGGTCGTTGTTATGATGAAAGGCATGTAGGTCTTAGGCCACTGGCACTGTTTTGTGCAGGAATGTGGAAGAGTTTGGAACTTTGGGTTAGAAAAGACATTGAATGTTGGAAGCGGAACTGAATGTGTCATTCCCACTGGAGCCTGGAAGACAAGGATTCAGAGAGAGAAATGTGGACTAGCGAGACCCAGCTCTGAGGTTTCACAGGGCAACAGGACTCTATCAGGAACTGGGCTAGGTGCCATTTGTGTGATATTTTGACCAAGAATATGGCTTCTTGACCTGAGAACTTGAGCAAAACTGAATTTTAAAATGATGGACTGGGGCTGAAGAGATGGCTTGGCAGTTAAAAGCACTGGCTGCTCTTGCAGAGGATTGGAGGTTGAATCCCATCACCCATACGGAGGCTAACAATCATCCATAACTCCAGTTCTAGGAGATCTGATGCCCTCTTCTGACCTCCATGGGCTTTTCCTGACATTGGTGCACTTACATAGATGCAGGCAATACACTCACACACATAAAATAAAAAATAAACAAAATATATAATGAACTAATTTTGGGGGGACAGTAAATTGAAGACAGAATATCATTGGGATTGGGCACATCTTAGAAATCATTTACTCTGATAAACAGTGAAAAAGAGCAAAACCTAGGCAAAAAGACGTAAAAAGTGAGTAATTTAAACGAGCCAAGGTGCTGGTTGAAAAAGCAGTGGTCATTGTTAAAGAGAAACATTCTACTCTACACTGGGACAACGGGACACAAGCCCTCAAGTTAAGACATAGCTCATCGAAGGGAGAAAGGAAGAGAGCCTACACCTAAACAGAAACTGCTGCTGAAGAGGTTCCCTGTTCCTGAAAAGCAGCTGCCTAGAGGAGTGCTTCCCCAGGGTCAGAACAGCCAGATACCACTGTTTTCCAAGGGTTGTTCCAGCTTCCTCTTAGCTTGCAATTCCCTGTTACAGTTCGTTATTAGACTGTAGTCAAAGAGGCGGGAACGTGAAGCAGCTACAGTTATCACAACCATCATATCATATCCACAGTCAAGAACAGAGAGCAAGGAGTGGATACTTGCTACTTGCTCTGTTTGTTTTTTTCACTCTTATACAGTTCAGGGCCCAGCCAGGAAATGGCACCAACCACATTCAGGGTGGGTCTTCCCACTTCAATTAACTTAATAAAGAAAAATCCTTCAGAGGCATGCCCACAGGCCAACCTGATCTAGGAAATCCATAACTGAGACTCTCTTGGCAGGTCATTCTAGACTGGATCTGGCCATCACAGTCATCC
This sequence comes from Nannospalax galili, assembly GCF_000622305.1. NCBI lineage: Eukaryota > Metazoa > Chordata > Mammalia > Rodentia > Spalacidae > Nannospalax > Nannospalax galili. The sequence continues at coordinate 3,734,989 of NW_008354534.1, forward strand.
CTTGTGGTACTGGTTTTGAAGGCATGAATGATGCAAGATTAAGGGGGTCATGGAAAACAGGCATGTGTGGCAGGGTCACATATCTGTAGGAAGGTCCCTGCAAAGAGGCCCTGAGAGGCCACTTTGAGAAGCTGTGAAGGTAAAGCCTATGTAAAAGTCAAGTGAAAGTTGCAAGGGAAGCCCCAGGATACCAGAGATGCCAGGACCAGGGGATGTGCTGTAAGGAGAGCTGTCAGCATGGAACGGGAATGACCCAGAAAAGAATCTATGTGTTCTGAGGTCAGCAGAATTTTAGAGGTGGAGCTACCCAAGCCCTTTGGAGCCCAAATGGTTACAATATGAGGCCCACATGCCAAACATGGAGCTGTAGGACTGGGTGCTTTTCATGTAGATTTCTGGTTTTGCTTTGCTGTGACTGTTTTTTTTATATGTCTGGCTCTTCCGTTTTGGAATTGGATTGTTTAGGCTGTGCCTTTACTGTTAAGTCCTAAATTTGTTTTTTATTATTTTAGAGGTGTTCATACTTAAGAGATTTTAAGATTTTTAAAGTGTTGAAATTGTTAAAGACTATAGGAACTTTCAATTTTTGGCTAACTGTATTTTACATTATAACATGGTCATGAGCTTATGAAGACAAGAAGTGACAGGTTAAGTCTTAAGTGATGTGTCTGTGTGTCAGGTTGACAATGGGTAGAGTTGTGATAGTGTCATAGTGTAATAATGATAGTCAGTCAACTTGCATAGTCTAAAATCACTTGGGAGATGGGTCTCTGGGCATGCCTGTGGGGAATTATCGTGATTATATTAATCAATGTAAACCACCCACCTCATTTGTGGATGGGAACATCCCCTGAGCAGGGGATTCTGGACTACATACAACAGAGGAGCAGCCTAAACATACTGCATTTTCCTTCTGACTGTGTACGCGAGGTGAAAGCTCCTTCAAGCTTCTCTGGCCTTGATTTCCCCATCATGATGTTCTGTGCCTTCAACTGTGAACTAAAATAAACCCTCTAATCCTTAAGTTTCTATTTTCAGAATTTTTATTCTCAGCAACAGGAAAAGAAACTAACACAAGTGGGAATTCAGTGTTTTTCCAAGTCTGGTCTTCATAACATCAGAATCCCTGGGCATGCTTAAAAATTACAGATTTCCAGGATTCACAGCAGAGAAGCTAAACAAGAATCTCTAAGAAATGGGATGTGAGAAACCGTATTTTTAAAAGCTTCTTAGATGATAAGACTATTTGGATAAAACAAAAGGTTTACAGCTGGAGTAAGTGACCAAATCTTCTACTGCTGGCCCTGGCCAGCTCCTATTCAATAATTTCATCTGTGCTTCTGAAATATATTAGCATTCAAATTTTAGCATCTTTAGAGAATTCATTGCCAATAAATTCCTTTGTGTTTGCCCCCATTCTTCAGGAAAGCCCAAAAACCGTTTGCAAATAGAGTTTGAAACTGAACAAGCTCAAAGGCTAAGCTAGCCCACAGAGTTACCTTGTTGGATTTGAGCATCATTATTTTTTTTTAATCTGAACTTGAATCAAGGTGGGTCAAGTACTTTCCAGCTTTCTACAATTACCAACAATCCTTCGACATTCCGCTCAGCCAGACTCATCTGTGCCCCCCACCCCCCGGCTCTCCAGTTGTCTAGGCTCTCAACTCCTCCTCTGTGGTCCGGTTCAGACACCATGTACCCAAGGTTACAAATCAGAAAACTGAATAAGATCCTCTCAATATGGCCCCAAGAGAAAAATGAAAGTTGGAGGCCAGGTAACTCAAAGGTGTTTCTGGAAGGCTTGGCATTGGGGTCCAGGCTGCTCTCTCACCAACCTCAGCTCTCTTGCGCTAACATCCCCTGACCCACAAAGAGTCATCTTAAACAAAATAATAGTTTTGGAATTGGAAATTGATTTGGGGTTAAAACTAGAATAAATCAAACAGGGTCAAAAAAAAAAAAAAAGATAGAATCCTACCAAAACTCTGTAACATGGAATTTTATACAGAATCTATTTAATTCTATAATAAAGAAATCAAGAAGTAGGAACAGACTGATATCATATCACCCAAATATGCAACAACAGGTACATGCAATTTTAATTCTCTTTGAATCAGCAGCCCCCATTCTAATTTCACAAACAAAATTACTACAGAGAACTCTGGAAATAATTTTTTGAAAGTCAAAAGATATCTTTCCCTGAAAATTTATTGCACTAGATAGTCTTATTATAAATCTTTAAATAGCATGCCTTTAATCCCAGCACTCAGGAGGCAGAGGCAGGTGGATCTCTGTGAGTTCAAGGCCAGCCTGGTCTACATAGTGAGTTCCAGGACAGCTGGGGCCACAGGGAGACCCTGGCTCAAAAAGGCCAAAAAAAAAAAAATCTTATGTTATTCTTTAATCCTAAACTTACAGACTCATAGTTTTAATAGGACCATGAAGACTACCGAGCCTAGTAGCACGATGGCACTTTCCCTTGGCTTGCCTGTATTTACTGTAGACTGCAAAGACCTGGGAAGTTTACCGAAATGCACATTCCTAGGCCTTTCTCAAGATTCTGAGTCAGGGTTTGATGTGGCCTAACACTTTAGATTTTCAACAGGAATTCTGGCAGACCTCTGTGCATTCAAGGCCAGCCTGGTCTACATAGTGAGTTCCAGGCCAGCTGGGGCTACTGGGAGACCCTGTCTCAAAATGAATTTTTCTGTATGAAACTGTGTATTTTAATAATGAAATGG
>NW_008354534.1:3737809-3754243 GCF_000622305.1 Nannospalax galili
AATAATTCAACTGTAAACCTAAAAATTTACAGCCAATTTTGAAAGAGATGCATCTTAGCTCAGAAAATTGTTATTGAATATGTCAGTGCTGTTGTAATGAAATGCTTCTTCTAAGTCTGTGGTTATTAAATAAATAATTTTTTTAAAAAGACAAAAAAAGTAATTGTGAAGTTTCAGTGTAGGGTCTTACTAAGACACAGTAACCAAGGAAACTGCTGAAGCACTTTATCTAATTCTCTCATTGAACAAAGGGGAGATTTGAGATCCTAAAAAGGAAAAAATTACTTGCTGAGGTTACCCTTAGTTAATGTACATAGGTAGGACTGACTCCTAGGTCTCCTCCACTTGACCTCAGAGTTGCCCCCGAGATCTCTGACTTTATAGAATCATAAAGGAATACAGGAAATGATGCTGTTGCTATGGCATGACAGCCAAAAGAAAAATCTCCATCACATTCTGCATCTGTGGACATGTCACACAGCGTGTTGAAAAATTAAAAATGATAACAGATAAAGAAAAAGATTCATGCCTACTTACTGCTGTGTACAGCAGACTCACTGGTCTGTGGGCTTCTGGTCTCCACTTCTTAGCCTTAGAAGCACTGGGATTACAGACGTGCAATGGAGTCCAGTTTTATGTGGGTCCTGAGGACTCAAACTCTGGCCCTCTCCAGCTATGACTCTCAGTAATTCCTAAAGAACTTTACCTGCATCATATGTGGGCCACGGCTCCACTTAAGGATGGGTGAGGGTGAAAACATCAGTGGAAGATTCACCTATACAGATCATGCCTACAAGAGGCACACAGAGAATGGGTGGACAAATTCAACCAGGACAAAATGAACTAGAGATCATTTTAACAGTTTCAAACATCAATGATCTATTTGACTCATGGAATGCTTTGTGGGTTTCATCCATTCATCCATTCACTCTTTTATTCAGGGTAATCACTTTAAGTGTAAGTCAGGAATGCTGCAGAATGGCTTCCTACTTCCAAGATAGTAAAATCCAGATTTTAAAAACGACTTTACTACAAGACCCTTGGAGGTGTGTTACCTGCCTTCTCCCCACAAACTTACTTGGGTCTGGAATCCAATAGAGACTGCCAGTTAATCACAATCAAACAGATGCTAAGAACCTTTGGGAGTTCTTGGTGTTCAACAGAGCATAATGGGGGTCCTAATAAGGTGCCTCTAAATAAATGATTCAAGAAATAATGACAACTACAATGCAACCACACTGTTCTAACCACATTGTCTTTTTTTAAAAAACTTTTTTTAAAGTTTATTTTTTTTAATTTTTTTAAATTTAATAACCACATAATTAGAAGAAGCATTTCATTACAGCTTTAACATATTCAGTAACACATTCCAGAGCAAGGATACATCTCTTTCAAAGTTGGCTGTAAATTTTTAGGTTCATAGTTGAATTAATACAGTCATACAATATTGAGCTCAGAATAAACCCTACAAATTTCATGATTTGTCTTAATGCATTTTCTCTTCAACATAAAGTACTCCACTTAGGTAGAGACTTTTATTATCCCATTTCATGGGTGAAGAACTGAGGGACCGAAAGGCTATATAACTTACCCAAAATAGTAAGTATTGGACCTAGGATTCGAACTACACATCCTAGCTGCAAAGTTCACATTCTTGACCAGTGTACAACATTACATCCAGGCAGCCAATCCCTCAGATGAAAAAGAATTAAGTCTGCACACAGGAAAGCACATTCTAAGGCAGTAAGAGTGAATGCAAAGAGACTGAGGAGGGAACACAACACACTTGACACAACCTGGAAGGCCAGCAGAGCTAGAGCACAGAGATGCAGGAATGAACCCAGGATGGGGCTAGGAATGATAGGAGAGATCAGGCAGGCAGAGGAGATAGCCAGAAAAGGGCCAGATCAGGAGGGATGGACCCTACAAGATAGGTTAAAGGTCAGTTTTATGATCCTCAGTTTAATGACAAGCTAGTGAATGTTTTTCATAAAGTCAAGGATAATAGTGATTTTTCAGTTCAACGAGATGCCTCTAGCTGCAGTGTGCCCAGTCTCCTGCTGATATGGGACTGTGAAGACCAGCTGGGAGTAGGGATAGGGAAAAGCAGGCCTATTTGCATGTATTTGATCAAGTCCTGCCAACAGTGTTCTCTGAAGCCCTGCTTTGGAGTCCCAGCTCACCTTTTCTGACAAGGCCTCCTCCAGCGTGGCCAAAGCGGTGTCTGTGTTGCTGGAATCTGTCTGTAAGGACTTCACTCTGTCTTTCAGGTTGGTCAGCTGCTTGTCCTTATCTCTAAGTTGTTCTTGCAAGTTTTCAATCTAAAAACAAAGATTAACATATTTAAAACATATTTTGTATGTAATCAGGGTAAACATTCCTGAAGTTCTCTTTTCTTAAGACCTGATATTATGGACATCTTCAGGATTATGAGATTAGACTTCATTTAGATTTAAGGATATTGTGAAATCTTGATCCATTTAATGCAATTCTGTATTTAAAAGATAATAGGGTTAAGTAGAACATTGCCTTCCGTACAAACACCAGCCTCTAGACAGATAAACACCATTGTTTCTCTCTTTCTGTTCACTTCACCGTACTTTTCAGATTCAAGCCCTGGGACCTTGGTCAGGTGAACCAGAAGAATACTCACACAGGACTGCTTCATCCACTGAACAGACACTGACTGAGAGGCCATTCCACACCAAGCCCCGTCCTTCACTCACTCCTTTATTCAGCAAGAAATCTTATGATATGCCAAATGTTGTCAAGTGGCTGTTTCAAAGTGACCACAAGAAAAGCCAAGTAGGTTATCACAGCAGACTGTTAATGGGAAGAACTTGTGATATAAGTCATAACCAACCAGTACTAAACACCCCATTTGGCAACTAAGTCATATGCTGGCAACCAACCAGTTACTTTTATCTGGTATCTGCACCCTGAAATAAGCAAAGCAAACAGCTGATTGTAACGCCTGCCCAGCAACAGTGGCAAAGACCTGCTCCCAGGCATCACAGCTATCATTCATGTTTTCATTCTTTGCTTTCAAACCATGCATTTCTTATCCAAGGGCTTTTTTTAAAAAGCCCACTATACAAACAGTTTATTCATATTAAGGGATTTTAAATGACAAGGAAAAAAAGCAGCGCAACTCTTAGATAAGTTCATTCAAAATATTTGTGCTCTGTACCCAGCTTTCTCAGGGACCCATTCCAAATGGGTGCTTCACTATGTGGGACTCAAGCGCATTCTGTGACTCCTTGATTCCTTTCACATGAATCTGGATTGGCCACGCAAATAATGCTGGCAGCAGCTGTGGAAATGGGGACCAGGACGATGGCGGTGCATCATCAAAATGCCTCTGAACAAGCCAGGCATGTGACTTGCACTATAATCTTAAGAGTCAGGAAGGTGGGCAGAAAGATTGCCATGAGGCTAGCTTGGGCCACATAATGAGTTCTAGGCCAGCCTGGGCTACAGAGTGAGAGCCTGTCTCCAAACAAAACAACAAAACAAAACGCATCTCTAAAGGGATGACGAGGACACATCGGCCCCTCAGTTGGCAGGGCTTGGCTAACATTTCCAATGGTTTCATTAGATCTAGGCTAATAAAAATGGATCCTTTTTCTTCCTGTCTTCCTATTTCTCTTTTCTTTTCCTTTCTGGCTGACTTGCACCTCCTCCCTCCTCTCTATTTCTACATTCTTCCTTCTCTGCCTTAAGACATCTCAGAAATTCAGGTTATAGGTCAAATAGTTAACCTTGTCCTCCTTCATCCAAATACAGTGTTCTACCTCATCCAGCTGCCACTGTGAGAATCTACTACTCCTCCCTCATGGAAGACACAGGAATTCAAAAGGAATCATGATCTTCTGAGTCAAAACAAAGGCATTCTCCTTCCCAGACAAGTGAGTGTTTGTACTACACTATAAATAAATGTATGTGTGAACAAGAATACAGATAGTTTCTTGGGGAAAACTGCCATGCAAGCACGGTGGTCTCAGTTTGGATGCCCAGAACCCACATAAAAAGCTGGGCATGGTGGTGTATGTTTGTAACCTCAGCATTGAGGGGGATGGGAGGTGGAGAGAGAAAGATCCCTCAAACTCACTGGCCAGCCAATCTAGCTGAATCAGTGAGCTCCAGGTTCAGGGAGAGACCTTGTCTAAAAAGCTAAAGTAGTCAGTGAGATGGCTTAGTTGATAAAGGTACCTGCTGCCTAGTCTGATAACCTGAGTTCAATCCTTGGGACCCACACAGTGGAAGGAGAGAACTGGTTCCTGAAAGTGGTCCTCTCACCTCCACCAGCATTGCATTGTGGTGCTTATGCACACAGGCAAACAGAGAGAGAGAGAGACAGAGACAGAGACAGAGACACTGAGAGAGAGAGACAGAGACAAAGATATAGAGAGACAGAGACACAGAGAAATAAATAATAAATAAATGAAGGCAGTAAAAATTTTTTAAAACTAAGGAAAAGATTAATCAAAGATTCCAATGTCAACCTCTGGCCTCCATATACATGTGAATACAAGTACATGTATGCTCTCACATGCACATGCATATACCCACATAAATACATATACCACACACATGTACATACACACAGATATTTTTTCTCAATATATATTTTTATTGAATTTTTGTGCATTTCATACAATATATCTCAATCATATTTAGATCCCCTCCCCTATACCTTCAATAGCCCCCCCATGGGATTTCATGCATTCTGCCATATATGTTAAGGCCTATGAAGTCAAATTTGTGTACCAGATGTCCTACAGTGTGAGTTCAACCACTGGAGCCTATACAACCTATCTAGCCTCACTCCCTTAAAGAAGATTAACTATTCCTCACCCAGCAGTGATCAGCTGTCGATATTTCCTCGGCTAAGGTTGGAGCCTCCTGCCCACACACATACGCTTAAATAAAGATAATAATAAATCTTCAAATATGAAGTATAGTTATATGTCTAGTGAGATTATGGCTTATTTTTAGTTTATATTTGTAAATAAAATTACTAAATAGGGTCAGTGGGGTGACTCAGCAGGTAAAGGTATTTGTTGCTAAGCCTGACAACCTAATTTTGAGGCCTGGACCCAATGACGGACAAAGAAAACCAACTCCCAAAAGTTGTCCTCTGACTTCCATATATATGCCATGACTCAAGTGTACACACGCACAGACACACACTCAAAAATACTTGTAATAAAAACTTTTATTATTTATTATGTGAATAAATAATAAACAACCACCACAAATGCCTAGAATTCTTCATGTCCCATGGCTTGTGTATGGTCTGTCCCTCAAAGGGTCCTGCTGGAAGCCGGGTCCTTGGAGAGCCGTTGCTGAGAGGTGCAGTGGATCTAGTGAAAGGTGATTAGGTCATAGGGGCCCTACCCTCATAAGTGGGTTGATGACTTCCTGCAGGTGTGTTGGGTTTCACAGGACTTGATTAGTTCTCCCAAGAATGAGAGCACACCTGATCCCTCCCCAGACACTGCTTGCCATGTGACCTCTCAGATTCTAATGGCTCCCACTATAATGCCACCTGCCACACTGTGACATGGCCATCAGGCTAGCATCAGAAGCTGATGCCAGTGCCAAGCTCCTGAGCATCCAGAACTGTGGGTAAAATGAATTTCACTGCTATACGGAAGTACCCAGCACTGGGTGTTTTGCAGAGCCACACAACACAGAGATGCACACTGAGTACAGATGCTACTGGCCAAGCAGCTGATCAGCAGATGCCTAGGCTTCAGTGCAGACCCAGCTATATCTGACCATCGGATTGCATTACAACCATGACCATGCTGCCCTATGACCTCGACCTTATAGTCCTAGTCACCACAGCAGAGAGACTCCCTAAATTCCCAACATGCCAACAACTCTGATAGGTAAAGCTCATTAAATGAAAAGCAGAGTCAAGGTCAGGCTGATAGCCCAAATGCAAGAGAGGCTGAGAAAGAATGCTGGCATTCTCCCCTTCCAGAGCAAAAGACCTTCCTTCCACAAAAGCAGACGCAAAGTCAGAGTCCGGGTGGCCAAATAATCAACCCATATCTACAATATGCAGGGAAGGCTCTAGGTTTTCAGAACCAGAAAACACACAGTGTCCTAGAAAAACAGAGAAGTTACTCTCAATTCTCCCCTACTTCTCTCCTGCCACCTCTCATTCCTATAGCCTTGTAAGGCTAAGTTTGTATATGTGGTCCACACACCTCTATGTACCAGTCTGTGATGAGTTCATAAATACACAGCAAACACTACACTTCTCCATTTCTCTAATTTTGTTACTTGGTAAATGTTACATACTTGTGGTCATAAAGTATCATCTAATCTTTCATGTTGACTTTTTTCACTGAGCAGAACTGTCAAGAGAGCTACCCAAATCGTTATGCTTATCAATAATTCATTAATTTTTATTGCTGATCAGTACTCCACGGTGTGGATGTGTCAGCTTGTTAACCATGTACCTGTTGAAGGACATTTGGGCTGTTTCCAGTTTGGGCTGTAACAAGTAAGTTACACTGAGCATTCACATATAGGTTTGTGCTTTCTTTCTCTAAACAGAAGTTTTCACTGCTCTGGTATGCATGCCACCAGAATGCCATTGCTTGTCATATGGAAGTTGTCATTTTGTATTATGTACACCATTATTGAACTGTCTGCTAGAATGTCTACATTTTACATTTTCACCACAGCACCATGTAAGAATGGTCCAGTCTCCCCACATTCACAACAATTTTTGGTCTTGTCACTAGTTTTGATTTTAGTGACTGACAGGTGCTTCCTTAATGGCTAATGACTAATGCTAATGGCTAATGCACTTCACACCTTTAGCCTATTTTCTGGTTGGATTATTTGTGCTTTTGTTTTACTGTTGACTTTTAAAGACTCTTTACATATCTTGAATGTCTGTCCTTTGTCAGATCCCTTGGTGGGTGATGACTGTCTCCAAGGCTGTGGTGTATCATTTTGTCCGGTTACCAGGAACTTTCACAGAACAAACGATCCAATTTATTCCCCTTTCTCTCATAGTTCTTACTTTTTGGTCGGTTCAGAGAACTTTCTGCATAGTCCTGGATTCTGAAGTTTTTTTCTCTCAGAGTTTATTATAAAATCTATAGTTTAGTGTTTTTTAGTCAATGATGCTTGAGTTATTTTTTGCATGGGATATGAAGTTTAAATCAATGTACAGTTGTGATCTATACATGTCCAGTTGATCTTTTACCTTGGCAAAATGTCAGCTAAACATGTGGGAATATTTCAAGCTCTCTGCTTATAAAAGTATCTTTCAAGCAATACTTACCATAGTAAAAATTAATAGTGATTCTTCTCACCTTATTTTTCCACAGGTAACTTTATGCTGAAAACCCTTCATTTGAGAGAGGGTCTCACTATGTAGACTCTGCCTCCCAAATGCTGGGATTAAAGTATTGAGATAGAAGGTATGTGTCGCCACACCCAGCCATCTTTTATTTTTCATTCATGTATATATGTTGTATATGTGTGCATATGCCACATATATGTGGGTACCTGAAGAGACCAGAAGAGGGTCTCAGATCCCCCAGAGCTAGAGTTACAAGTGACTGTGAGCATCCTACAATGTTGCTGAGAACCAAACTAGGATTCTCTGGAAGAACAGTAAGTGTTCGTAATCACTGAACCATCTCTAGTCCACCCCTCAAACCCCAGCTGAAAGCTTTTTAATGTTTTTGCCCCTAGAAGGAGGACTGTATCTTGTTACTTTTTGGCAATGCTACTGATGAAATCTAGGGGCTTGTCCAACTCAGCTAGACTAGTGGTCTACCACTGAACTGTACCCACATCCTTGGAGATGTACATATTCAGTATGGTGCTTTAAGACCTGTCAGAGCAATCAGGCAAGAAAGAAAAAATAATCTCCAAATTGGAAAGGAATTACCATAATTAACTTTTTTTGCAGATAATGATCAGAAAACCTTACAGACCATCAAAACCCCTTAGAACCAGAAAGCAAATTCAGCAACACTGGAGATAAGAAAGTCACATGGAAAGGGCAGGTATTTTTTTTCCATACACTAAGAATAAGTCATATGAAAAGGAAATCAAGAGAATAATCCCATTTACAGTATAGACAAAAAAAAATAATTAAAACACTTAGGGACAAATTCAAATAATAAAGTAAAAGTCTGGCATTAAAAACACTGACGAAAAAACTGAAGATGGCACAAATAAATATAAAGCTACCCCACGCTCATAAAGGGGGTAGTAACATTGTTAAGATGCCTGTGTAGTGTGGTGCATGTCTGAAATCCCAGCATCGAGAAGAGGAGGCTGGAGAATGAGTTGAGGTCTGCCTTGGCTACAAAGTGAGTTATAATAGCAAAACCATCACACACACACACACACACACACACACACACACACACACACACACACACACACAGAGTCTCGGTCCAGAGAAATGTTCCAAGGACTACAGCTCCCAGTTGGGCAATGAGCCCAGGATCCATAGTCCCAATACATAAAATGGCCATTGCAGTTCCCTGGCAGCCCACTTCATTCCACTTCCCAAAGATGCCAACCAGCCACCCATTCTCAGGCCCCTTGGCCTCCCTGAGGGGAGAAACCAAGACTGCCCCTACTCTTACAGCCCCCTCTCTACCCCTTCCTGACCCAGAGCTTCCCACACTCTTGCCGAGGGACACAGGGGACAGAGCCCAGCCCAGAGGACCTGATGGCCAAAGTTTACAAAGTGCTCAGAAGTGTGCACTCAGCCTGCGCAGACTCCCACTTGCAGACAAGAAGGAAGCACATCCTGCCTCCTCAACAGTCAGGCAGAGGCAGCACCCTTCCTCGCAAGGCACACACTAGGGAGAACTAGATTTCCCATATGTCAGAAGCCCCTCTGCCCACCTCATCCCTTAGAATCCTCTTGCAGCATCTAACTCAGCCCCAGAGTCCCCTTCCCAATGCCTCTAACTCTAGACCCTGCCCTCCCTACAGCCAGACTCTAGGCCTTGCCCAACCCTAAATTGTTAGTCCTATCAAAGAAGCAGTGAGTCATAAGGTCCCACCGCCTTCAGCCTCTGAGTTTAATGGAGTCCCAAGACTCCAAGTTCAAGTGGGAATGCCCTAGGCCACACACACACACACACACACACACACACACACACACGCACGCACGCCAGAAAAAAAAACCACACAAAAGTATTTGTACTACCCAAATATAATATAGATTAAATTTTATCTCTATTAAAATTCCAACAGCATTTTTCACACAATTAGAAAATTTCTGAGATACAAATGAAACCATAAAAAAAAAACCCTCTGAGTAGACAAAAAGATCATGAACCAAAAACAAAAACGAAAGCTTAATACCACCTGTTTTTAAAATATATTAAAAAGTTATAGTGATCAAAAGAATGTGATACTGGGGCTGGAAAAATGACTCAGTGGTTAAGAGCACTGGCTGCTCTTGCAGAGGACACAGGTTTGATTCCTAGCACCCACACGGCAGTTAACATAACTTCAGTTCCAGAGGATCCAACACCCTCTTCTGACTTCCATGGGCATCACACAACATGAGTGTACATGAAGGCAATACACTCAAACATAAAATGAAAAAAAAAATAAAAAAGAATGTGATACTGGCCTAAAGAAAGCAATGGAACAGAATCTCACAAATAAACCCATGTTTTACAGTCAACTGATCTTAGCAAAATTTCCAAGAGCACACATGGAGAAAAAAAGCTTTTTCGATAAATTGTATTGAGAAAACTAGATACGCACACACAGAAGAATGAAAGCTGACCCCTAGATCACATGACAGAAAACTGAACTATGAATTTAACTGTTAACCTTAAGCTATAACATGACTAGAAAGAATCACAGGGAAAGCTTCCTGCTGTTGTTCTGGGCATTTTTTTTAATACAACCCCAAATCAAAAAACTAAAAATAGACATATAAGAATGCATCAAATCAAAAAGCTTCTGTGCAGAAGAGATACTGACCACTACAACAGACAGACTCACACCACCAAGTGTGGGCCAAGGAACTCATCAAAAGAATGACGTACAATTGGGGGATCTTCACTATCCCCCAAAGGCCATGTATTAAAGGCTTGGTCCTGAGACCATGGGAAGACCTTTAGAAGGTGGAGCCTAACGGGTTTGAAGTCATTAGGACAAGCCCTTGACGGGAACCCTGGGACCAGGTACCTCTCTCTTTCTCCTTCACTTCCCCACCATGAGGAACAGCTGTTCTAGGCCAACATTCCTACCATGAAATGCTAAAAGCTCAGAGCAATGGGACCAACTAGTTAAAGATTAAAACTCCCAAATCTGTGAGAGTAAATAAACCTTCTGTCCGTAGAGGCTGATTTATCTTGGGTATTTATTATAGCAGGGTGCTATATTTACCCTATTTTAACCCATCCTTCCAGTCTTTCCTTACTGGAATCTCAATCCTTTCTGTTCACATTTCCTTTCTTCATGGAAAATTTCTTTAACAAGTCTTGACAGGTTGGTACACAGGTACTGGTGATAAATAACGCCTCACTTTCCCTTATCTCCCACTGCTTTATTTCTCCTTCATTCCTGAAGGATTGTTTCATTGGATAGAGAATCTGTAGCTGATGTTTTAGACTCGACATTTAAAAATTACAAGGCTAATTTTTCTGGCCTCAATGGTTTCAGATGAAGACCCCATGAGCACTTGAACTGATGTCCCCTGACATGCTGAGTCACTTAGCTGTGGCTGCTTGGAGACTTCTTTTTAATTTTCTGAAGCTTAACTACAACATCTTGGCATGTATTCCTTTAAATGTGCCCTATACGGGGTTCACTCATCTCTCCACATCTGTAGTTTTTTATCGTTTGCCGAATTTGGGAAGTTTTTCAGCTCCTGCTACTTCTCCAAATTACTTCTTCAAGCTCTTTCAGCTCTACGTTCCAATTCCTCTCTGGGGTTCTGCTGATACTCGTCACATCTGTTATTGCTATCCACAGGCCATGAGCTCTGTTCATCTGATTTCCACCCTACTTTCTCTGTTCTTCCGATTAGGGAAATGCGATTGACATGCCCTCAAGTTCATTTTTTCTATCTTCTGTCATATCTACATTATGATCAAATCCTTCTGATGAGGCTTCCTTTCTTCAAGGAAAACTATATTCAAACAACTTTATATAAAAACATTTTCAGTTCTTTCATCTAAAATTCCCAGTATCTAATTTGTTTCAGGGTAGGTATTGGTGGTCTTCCTATTCAAACTGTGGTTGCTTTTCTTGTTTGGTGGTTTCTTGCTATGTATGGTGAGAGATTTTCCTGCAATGGCAGGTGATTGTGTGCTGCATCCTGGACATTCTAGATCTATGTTAAGATGTTTGGGGTGCTTTTAATTTTCTCTTATTCACATCTTCTGTTGTCCCAGGTAGTGCCTCTGTTAGGCACTGGAGTAGCACACATGCTCCCTCTCACCTCCCTGGGTCATCCCTGAAGTCTCTGCTAGAGGGAAGAGGGACTCACTGGGACTAGCTGCCCTGTCAGCCCTGCTGACAAAGCTGCCAGGGGCTGGCTGACCACTTATAGCAAGTATGAGATGAGGGAAGGGATGGCTTGCTGGAGTTCTGCTGGCCAATGTTTTGAGAACTGAGTGAACCATTACTAAGTCCTGGGCTTCCCCTGTCTAAGTTTGGCCAGGGGAGCAGGGAATCCCTCCCTCCCTCCTCCCCCCCCACTCCTTCCCCACTCCCTCCTTCCCTCCCTCCTTCCTTCCCTCCCTCCCTTCCTCCCTCCCTCCCTCCTTCCCTTCCTACTTTTCTTCCTTCCATTCCTCTTGGCAAGCCAGACCTGCAGAGGCCTGGGACAGTCACAGGGGACAGGAAGGAAACCTAGGGAGCTGACTAGGGTGTTGCTCCTGCCTACCTTTCAGAGTCTTTTATGACTATTGAAATACATTTAATTGCACCTAATTAGTGGATAAAAATGAATTATCTCAGTTACTCTTAATATCTCACCACTGAAATAATTCTAAGAATCTGGTGAAGAGTCATCTCGCTCTGCCTCCAGAGGCCCTGCTCCTGCTTCAACAGCCCCTTAGCTACCTGAACACCTTGCAAGTCTTGGGCTCTCAGCCCCCTTCCTGCACCAACACATGTGGGGACATCGCCACCAGATGGTGGAAGGGAATCAGAGTCTAGCTTGGGACAAAAAAGGAGTTTGCACAATGTGATCTTCCTTCTGGGATTCACTCCCAAAGGGCTAGAAGCTGAGTGGGAAATCCATTCAAACAAACCCACTGTGAGGGAAATACTCCAGTGGACATGATGCCAAACACAGAAGGAAGGAAGACCTGCATCGCATGCTAATATCTGTATTTTCTATCTTAGGGCTGGCCCATAGTCGGCAACAATAAATATTCCTTGACTGAAGCCAAAATGACCAGAGCTTTTAAATACTGGGCAAAGTCAGGCTCAAATTACTTTCTCCCAGACAACAACCACATCATGACACCCTGTGGACTATTTGAGATACTGCATGATTCAAACTCTACCAAAGCCCAAGTTAATTCAGGGAAAACAAGAAAGGGAAAGCATTCCCCAAAGGGCATAATCAATATCTGAAGGTCTACAATGTTCTGTGATTGGCAGCCTGACCCCAGTGGACAGGGGATTTGAAAATAAAAGCGGCAAATGCTTCCCACGCTTGGCGTTTACCCAGATTCCAGAACATTTATGATTTCCTTTCTCTTAAAACTAATTTAAAAATGTGATCCAAACCCTTAACCAAGACAGCATGTTCCCAAGTAGTATGGAATCTTGTGTAATTTTTCCTTTAGACATAAAATGAATGAGCAGTAAATTTAAAACATCCCCAAATTGTTCTAAAACAGAACATTCTGGAAAAGTCCAGTGACAAAATGGCAAGGTCTAAGGCAGCCTGGAGAGGTGAAAGCTTTGGAGATCATGTTGCAGAAAGTTCTACATTGTGCTGCCCAGGGCTAGCCCCGTGGAGAGGACAGAGTTGGCTAGGAGGCACCATGCATCCTGCGAAGAAAGAAGCCCTAATATCACAGAAACAGATTTCTACTGGGTGGACTGATAGAAGAAGATTCATTTTTCCTCAGAAAGCCCTGAAAATTCATCAAACCTAATATTGCTGGTAGCAAAAGCACATTTACATGAGCATTTAACTGGAAATGGTGAAGAATTGTTATGTCACTAATTTGATCCCAAAGCTTATCTATGTTGTACAACTTTGGGGTCAAATTTCAACTGCATCCTTCGTTCTTTTATATTATTCTTTGCTTATTCTAATTGACATCAACAAAAAGGGTCCTGCTTATTAGAACATGCAACACACTCTGAGAAAAAGAAGAATTAAAAAGGAAATAAGAGGATGCATAGGAGAATATTTTAAACGTCTTTCAGACCTCACGGAACTCATACACAGGTGATTCTCACTCCGGCAGAGGTGCTGGCCCTCCACACGTGGTCACTGATGTCTTCTCTTTTCACACTCTGCGTATGTTTCTACTCTCTAAGTCTGCTCTGAATTTGAAATGTAGTTGACAAGATACTACCTGCCTTCGTGTATGCTTTATGAAAGCTATTTAATCCCTACACTAAAATCCAATTGCAACTAACTTTACAGTTTGAGTGAACCAGGTAATCTTTGACTGTTTAAATAATGTGCATTTTAGTAACTAACAATTGCCATCAGGATCAGTTTTAAAAATCATTAAATTCTTCTGAATAAAAGTCTGTCCTTGTCCCCACACTGTCAATAAACAAAGTGCTAATCTTGTCACTTTCTTGGCCACTGTCTCTGGAATGCTTCTTAAGTACTCAAAGGATTAAATTAAATCTCACCTGCAGACAGGCTTTAGAATTCAGCAGAAAACCCACTTCTCAAAGGAAAATTACTTTCATTATCTTAAGTTAAAACCAAATATTTTGTCCTGCGGAATTTGCAGGAAAATAGCATCATCAAAGAAAACAGTTCACTTCAAGAGAGTGCTCTGCAAGACCTTGTCTAAAAGAATTATTTGGGGGGAATTCCTTTTAGGAAATATTTTCTCAAGGTCATGCTAAGACAGCTTTAATACTGTGTCATTTAAATTACTTCAAGTTGATGTCTTTTCACAATTTTGATTCTATTCTTGGGGGTTTAAGAGTTTGGAGTTTCTTAAGAATTCTTTTATTCACAGTTTTTAGTTTGAATTCTAAATTTGTCTATGCTCTTTTTTTTAAGAGGCTATATAATATTAAGCTAAACATTTAAAACTGATGGAGGGAATAAAATATCTTTTGAGTTTCAAAATAATAGAAGGAATTAAATGTGAAATTAAAAGTATATATTTAGGGGGAAATGACAGCAGCTCAGCACTCAAGAAATTATTTTCCACCTGAAAGTATTCTATGCACTTTAAGAAATACTTAGCAAGATAAACTGTTCACATAGCAGACATTTTCGTCCCAAGAACAGATAGTGTTTCAAAATGCTCCCCATCGGGTTGCTGTGAGAGTCACTGGGGGCAGGATTAAGACACAGGTCATTTTTGGATTCTTGCATTTTCTTCCTAAATAAACAAAATCCTGATTCTCCCCAAATCAAATACAACCCCAAAGGAAGGACAGGGAGATGAACTCCCAGGCTGAAAAATAGAGGCATTATGTCAAAGCACCCTACATCATTATTTGCAGACAATTTATTTTGTTATTGGTTAGTATCTATCCTTCATGCTAAATGTTCTGTCCCCTCCAGCAAATGTTCCATTTCAAAAACATAGTAACATATGCCAGAAATAGAAATCACCAAAGGAATAGTTCTGGTGGCTACAGAATGTATTTTGTGGTAGATTGGGGGTGGGGGATGCACAATGTTACTAAAAGTCAGTATTCATGAGTTTCCCTATCAATATAATATATAAAATAACTTAGTAGTAGATTATAAATCTTTTCTAGTTGTAATCCAAGCTTTATGACACAGAGATTAAAGTACATTTCACCCTCATCATATCAAGTGTAAAAGAAGTCTCTATAAATTAGCATGCAAGAATTAGAGGAAATATTTGCAAACTCACTTTCACATTAGAACCAAGTGTAAATAAGCAGAAACACTTCTTCACTTCACTATTTGAACACAACCATCAGACCACCATCCTTTAGCTCAGTATTATTTTCCTTTGATTTATACATGTGACTCTTTGAACAGTGTACCTACCTACTCTTGGAAAGACTCACCTGAGCCTTAAATCTTCAGGGACCCAGTTCTTAAAGGCCTTGTCAGGCTTCACAGATCAGTCCTTCCTGGGCACCCATCTCCCTTCACTTCACTTGGATTTCTTTCTTTCCGGACCTACAATTTTACCTGCAGTTCTCACTAAGGTCCTGGTGCTGTCTTTGTTTCACAAATGTTACACAGTAACTTTGAGCATCTTTAACAATTATCTGAACTATTTGGAGAGTAATGAAAGAGTTACTTGAAATGGAAGAATTTTGCATGACATTCGGGCTAAATGCCTTCTCAAATTTTTTTTGGGGGGGGGTCTTTTTGAGACAGGGTCTCCCTGTAGCCCCAGCTGTCCTAGAACTCACTATGTAGACCAGGCTAGCCTTCAACTCACAGAGATCCGCCTGCCTCTGCCTCCGGAGTGCTGGGATTAAAGGCGTGCACCACCACGCCAGGCTGCCTTCTCAAATTTTTAAGTATATTTTATAATTAGACAATAATGGGTTTCATCGTGACATTCTCATACATGCACATAATGTAGTTGGATTGATCATATTCACAGTTCATGACCATTTGTTCCCCCCACCACTAATCCCCTTCCTCTTCTAAAATAAGCCCCCTCTACTTCATGTGTTGGGGGCTTGAGGGTAATTGTTTTTGATTTTTAAAATTTATTTCATTTTTAGTTATGTGCATGTGTGTGTGTCTGCATGTGGCTATGTGTTCATGAGTGCAGATACCATGCAGACCAGAAGAGGAAGTCAGATCCCCTGGAGCTATAGGCATTTGTGAGCCACCCTTAGGTGCTAAGAATCAAACTCAGGTCTTCTGGAAGTACTCTTAACTATTGAGCCATCTCTCTGGCCCAATTCTTGGTGATTTTTCCCATGATTTTCCATGGGGTTGCTTACAGGAACATAGACGAAGAATCATTTATAGGAACATGGGCACCTTATCAAGAGCTGCACCACTTTTTATAATGAGTTATGTTCTTCAATGAAACAAAGGGCTGAATGGTCAGAAGGACAGACCATAAGACGGTAATTTAGCAGCCTCTGAGAGGTACCAGCATCCAAGAGTTTACACACAAAAAAGCCACTTGGAGACCCCAGTAAGGTTGCCTATTCCAATCACCCACTCTGTTGTAATGAATCAATCATACATCTTCAAGTGTGTGTGTGTGTGTGTGTGTGTGTGTGTGTGTGTGTGTGTGT
>NW_008354534.1:3754309-3759632 GCF_000622305.1 Nannospalax galili
TTTTTATATTCCAATCCTAGTTACTAATGTCTTAACCAAAATTCTCTCCTGTGTTGTTACTGAGGTCTCTTGACCCCAGGCTCCTCTTCAATTCCCATCCTTGAGATCCTGGGTTATTTTTGCTAAATTGCACATCTATCCTTAAAACCTCACAGTGGCTTACTATGGCTTTAAGGATAAAGGGGGTGTATTTCCTCTAGACCCACTGTTGTAAGCTAAATAATGCCCCCAAAGATTATCAGATTTCAGTCCATAGAACCTGTGAATGTGAGCTGATATGGGAAAAATCTTTTTAGCCATGATGAATTAAGGATCTTGAGATAGGGAGATTATCTGCGAGTATCTGGAAATGTCCTAGGTATGATCTCAAGAATCTGTATAAAAGGAGGAAAGCCATGTGAGAGAGGTAAAGTCATAGAGAAGATGCTATGCTTCTGGTGGTGAGTGTGGAGGACAGAGTCACAAGGCAAAGCAGACAGGCAGCCTTGAGTAGCTGGAAAAGGAAACCCTTTCGTGTGTGTGTGTTGTGTGTATGTGTGTGTGTGTGTTGTGTGTGTGTGTGTGTGTGTGTTGTGTGTGTGTGTGTGTGTGTGTGCACATATTTGGCTATTAAGGTTTAAAGAATTACCCCTATACTGTGGATTCTAGCTTGCTGGCATAGGAGAACAATTTGAATACCTGGTAATGCAGATTCCTTGGCCCCAGGACCAGTGATGCTGGCACAGCAGGTCCAGGGAAAGGTTCAAAAATCTGCACAGTGAATTAGTGCTATGTGTAAGTTTGATCTAGAAGGGTTTTATATTTGGCTATTAAGGTTTAAAGAATTACCCCTATACTGTGGATTCTAGCTTGCTGGCATAGGAGAACAATTTGAATACCTGGTAATGCAGATTCCTTGGCCCCAGGACCAGTGATGCTGGCACAGCAGGTCCAGGGAAAGGTTCAAAAATCTGCACAGTGAATTAGTGCTATGTGTAAGTTTGATCTAGAAGGGTTTTAGAAACACTGGAATGAAAGTATTTTTACATCAGCCTAAGAATAAAAAAATACAAGCCATTTCTCAAATCGTCACCATCTTCAAAACACTGAAGAACAATATTCTCCTGAGCTCAGAGGTTTGAGAATGCAAAAAGCATTATTCCCTGACATTTCGGAGATGTTTCTTCACACACACTCACAGGGATCCAGGCCAAGGCTGTGAATAAGAGAGAGAATGGGTCCCTCACCCCTCCTGCTTTCCTTTCTAAGCGTACTAGAGTAGCAAAAAGCCCTGTAAGATTAACGAGTCAAGACTGTAGAATCTCTGGTCTGGATAAAGAGCCAACTTTCCAGTTTTGTTGGTTCATCCCTGGTCACAGGACCACACCTAGGAGGGTGGGTTCACCTTAAGTTATGCTAGATGAATGGGTGAAATACCTAGTATGTTAATGAGATGGTGAGTTTTTCTTGCCCTGAATCCCCACATCTAGTGCAATTCTTGTGCATCTGGGTAACAGACATGTGGCTCTTCAAAAGTCCTGCCCACTTTTCTGAAGAGATCTCTCCTGTCTTTCTTCATATCCCTTTTCTATGCACGCTTTCCCTAACATTTTAGGTTTGGTTGTTGTTTTTGTTGTTGTTGTTGTTGTTTCTCTAAGGTGTCCTTCTCCCTGCTACGTGGTTGCTGGTCAAGAGGCATCTGACCTACAAGCAGGCACTAAAGCAGCATGGCTTCACGGCTTCTTTTCCCTTTCTTCCATTTCCCTCCTAAAGGCAGCTGCAGAGAGTCACAGCTTGCCCGCCCTGATGATTTTTCTTTAAATTCTAATAAAATGTGCCCTAAAGCTTCCATTTGAGTCCATTCTTAAATTCTTCTAAGAATGAGACTAAGGACCCTGGTTTGGGGGGAAGATGCTGATTCTCCCCTGTATCAATAGCAGCACATACATCAAGGATGCCTGCATCACAGGTGCATCTTCTGGGAAGACCTCAGGGCCTGGGATGAAGCCCTCTCCCTCAAAAGGCGCCTTCAGTGGGAGGTCTCCAGTTACTTACAATAACTCTATCCATAGACTATCTTTGCTTAGAATGTATTGGATGCTGAAAATTAAAATAAAGACTAAAGATATAACAGGTTTTCATTAAAAGACCAAATCTGATAAAATCTAGAGATCAGAGTTCCTTTGAGTAAGTAAAAGGAATTCTATATATCCTATCTCTAACGCTCAAGCTCCTTTAAAGAACTTCGGGAGAGGTTACAGGTCCTTGCGAGAAAACCTACTTCTGTCACAGTCCTAGACCAACACAATTGCTTACTGTGTTCTAAATACAAGTTCTTATACTTACAGAGAAGCATACCTCTTACCACTCATCAAAGAAACTTCTTTTTGGAATAGATGGAGACTATTACAAAGTTCCACAACCAGTCAAATGCAGAGAATAAATGTCTGTGAGGTGCCCAGCCCTAAGTAACACATCGACAACGCAACCTCTACACCTAAGATTCAGGGAACACAGAGGAGCAAGGGTAAAAAGAATATTAATGCATCTCTCAACACTCACCCAGCAAAGCTTCCTCATGCAACAGATGGTGATTAACCCAGAAAGCCACAAGTGACTCAAGTGCAGAGAACAAGAGACTGCAGAGTGCTTAATCCCTGAATAGGACACCTATATCAAACCTCTGTCACCAAAGTCTTAGGGACTATTGTGGAAGAGAGGGCAGAAAGACTGTAAGAGCCAGAGGTTGTTGATGTCCACAAGGAAGCAGTTTTCCAGACAGCTGGGAAGCTATAAGAATTTACATTAGTGGTAAGAGCATGCACAAGACCCATGCAAGCTCAAACCAGATAAAATCCCAGCACAGAAGTGGGGAAGAAGCCCCAACCTTAGCTGAGGAACTACTGGCCATGGATAACTACTGGGAGAGGGAGAGCTGGTTTTAAGGGTGTGACAGTAGATAGGTAACCAGCTCCAGTGATGGACACACACCAAAGGACATTTGGAGACAAAAGCTTGGCTTAGTAGGCTTTAATACATATGACAGGGTACAAAAAAAACAGCAGGGGTATATAGGAGGGGTGCAGGGAGGAGAGGGTGTCTAAATAGGATCAAAATATATTGTAGGAAACTTGCAAAAAAATCCAATTTAAAAACTTATAAATAAAAATTTCAAGAAGCAGAATTCTGATAGAAAGAAGAGTCACCCTTAAGGCTGGGATCTAAATGGGGCTAGGGAGAGGAGCCGAAATGGTTAAGAAAGCTTCCCATTTTCTTCTTTTCAAATTTAATGTTGCTCATTCTTTCCAGCAAGGCACCATGCACATCTGAGAGGTCTGATTACAGCACAGGCAGAATTTACAAAGTCAAATAATAATGCAGGCCCTACATTCATTTGGCTAATGGGAAGGAGCCTGTCTTCTGCAAAGTGTCAAAAATTCAATCTCATCTGCTAGCCTGACACTGAAGAAAACACAAACCCAGCTTCTTTTCCCAATTAAATGCAGGGTTCCTTACACTTTCCTGAGAGCCTAGCCTCATTCTGCAATTGGATATTTAAAGAAGCAGTCTGCTTTTGTTTATGCACTTTTGTTTCCTATTAAGATCCAGAATGTGTTTTGTTCTCTTACTGTCCAGCTTCCCCACATGCAATTCCTGAATCTCATAGCTAGATAGCTGAGGATGGCCATCAATGACATAGTTTGTTAATAAACCCCTCTGATCCCCTAATACCACTATATACTCTTCTCATCAGGGGACACACTGAAAGATGATGATCTGAATCTGCATGGATCCAAAGATACCACATGGCAGGTCACTTCAACATTTTCTACAAAAGCATATAAATGCAGTAAACTTGTGGATGAGGTCCTTCCATGAGAGAATAGATCAGACTTTATATACCACATACAAGACCAATAGTTGTTTAAAGTGCAGCACGAGTTCACTGTGAAACCATATGCAGTACTCAAAACACACAGCACTGAAATAAGCCCTCGGCATAAAGCTAAGGAGGAAATAGGAAGTACTGAAGGTTCTAGCACACAGGGAAAGATGTCCGTCTGTTCCCAGGCAGCTGATGGACTTTTGAGTATAGTACTTTTACAAAAGAAAAGGCTAGCTGTAACTTTTTAAACTAAAGAATCTTGTTCTGGTGCTTAAATTTCCACAGGTCCCCCACTAGGCTTCTTCTTTTCCATGGTTCAGTAATTGTTGGCAAGAGGGGCCACTTGCACCCTCAAAATAAGGGGCAAGTGGCTAATTATTTCTGTCCAAGCCCATCTGCAGGCTAAATCAGTTGCAGATGTAGAACTGTACCCACCAGAAAAGAAGCAGCGTCTATAGCACAGGGGATAGAAGCTGTGGGAATTCCAAGATGCAGGGGAATTCCAAGAAAGCAAAACTATAGAACTGCAATTAAGGGGTACGTCCCTGTCTGTTCTGGCAGCCTCAGGGGTTTTCTATGAAAAAGAATTGAGAACAGCAAGCAAAAAGAAGATGAGCCAAGACGAGAAGGAAGAAAAGAGAGGGAGAACTAATTAAAGGCTATTTCTATAAGCAGCTTAAATCTGTTCTCCATACCTATCTTGGTTTAAATGTTGAGCCTCAAGTTCCTTCAATGTTAGGCCCAACTCCGCCTCAGTCTTCTTTTAATGTGGAAAGACAGACAAGGACAAGAGGAAACTATTCTCAAAGGGAGGTTTCCCCGTGCTTTAAGCTTCATTTGCACACTGAATCCTTTCTAGGCTCCTCTGGTTTGGTGACAATTCCTGCTCTTCTCTATAGACAAGGGTTGCATATTATCAGATGGAAAAGAAGGACTGAGACCCATCTCTACTGGAGTCTAAACACAACATAGTGCAGCACTAAGTACTATGAAAAAAAAAAATCATCCAGGTCAAGGGACTAGAATGGAGTTTGGAGCTGACTTACATGAAACTGGTACTCAGGAAGATGTCTTGGAGAAGGTGGCAACTGAGCAGAGAGAGGGATGAAGAACCAGCTGAGAAAAGTGTCACACACAGAGAGGCCCTGAGGCATAAAGGACATGGGAGCGTTCAGGAACAGCTAGAGGCTTCACAGGTATAGACCGTAAACTTCCCACCTCCTGGTCACAAAGCTCTTGGATGCCAATACCGTGACTGAAATCTGCAAACACTGAGACATTCGCTTGCTTTGTTCTCCACTCACTCGATCATTTAGTTAATTGCTGAGTGTCTACTGTGTGAGGGTGAAATTTTTTAAATTTCTAGTTAAATGACTAATGGACCCAAGCAGAACTTTTCCCACAAGATGCACGCCTTAACATATATGACAGAATGCATGAAACCGGGGGGGGGGGGGT
>NW_008354534.1:3759753-3766181 GCF_000622305.1 Nannospalax galili
AGACGGACGTGTCCGAGAGAAAGCGGAGCGTAAAATATGTAGCAGAAATAGTGAAACGGGGGGGGGGGGGGATTTGGGAGGGTGAGAGAGTGGGTATAAAGACTATCAAGATGTTTGCATGAAGTCCCCAAAAATTCAATTAAAATATACATTGGGGGGGAAAAAGATGCCTTTGATTTGAACTAGGCAAACCCCCAGGATCAAGCTAGCCAATGTCTAACTCTGAGAGTGGTGGGGCAAGAAGCACTTTCTGGAATTCCTGAGAATCTGGGGTTCTTTCTCTGGGTCTGTAAGGTTTCAATCGAGGTTGGGCAGAGGAGTATCTGAACAGCAAAATATTCTTCGATACAGAAAATCTGGAGGCTCCATGCACTGGGGTCACATCTTGTATGAGGACATAAGTTAGCCAGGAAGAGAGTACAATTCCTCCAGACAGTCAAAAACATCAAACTCATTTGACTATTTTAAGTCCATGTCTTATTCCGTCAAATTGGAAGGGTCATAATGCCCCATTGACCATCCTCATTTAATGGACAGGTCTCAGCTAAGGGCTGGCCCAGCTATGAACACAGACGTGAATAAGACAGGTCTGATTATAAGTAACTTACCCAGAAATACTTAGTTACTTTTCCTATTTCTGTGACAAATCACCCTAACAGAAACAACTCAAGGGAGAAAGGGTTTATTGTGGCTCCCAGTTTGAGGGCTCGGTCCATCACGTCAGCAGCAAGAGCTTAAAACATCTGGTCATGGGGCTGGAGAGATGGCTCAGCAGTTAAGAACACTAGCTGTTCTTGCAGAAGACCTGGGTTCGAATCCCAGCACCCACATGGCAGCTAACGACTGTCCGTAACTCCAGTTCCGGGGGATCCGACAGCCTTTTCTGTCCTCCGTGGGCACTGCACGATATGGGTGCACTTACCTACATGCAGGCAATACATGCATACACATAAAATTTTTAAAAATAATAATAAATAAAATATTTTTTTAAATCTGGTCATGTATTCAGTCAAGAAGCAGTGATGAGGGGCTGGAAAGGTGGCTCAGTGGTTAAGAGTATTAGCTGTTCTTGCAGAGGACCTGGGTTCAGTTCCCAGCACCCACACAGCAGCTAACAACCATCTGTAACTCCAGTTCCAGGGGATCTGACGCCCTCTGCTGACCTCCACAGGCATTGCATGATGTGAGTGCACTTACATACATGCAAGTAATCACTCATATACATAGAAATAAAAATAATAAAGCACTTAAAAAAAAAAAGAAGCAGTGATGGACGTTTATGCTCAGCTCACTTTCCTCCTTTGACACAGTCCTGGATCCCAGTCCAGGGAATGATGACACCTACAGTGGGTGTATCTTCTTAACTTACCAAATCTAGGTAACTCCCCACAGGTATGCCCAAAGGCCCAACTCCTAGGTGATTCTAGACCATGTCAAGTTAACAACTGAGATGAACCAATAGCAAGGGACTCATGACACACTGTGATGTTACACATAATATAGAGCTATGGTGCCTAGGAAGGAGGGCCTATTTCATTCTTGTGGGGTCCAGAAAGACTTCTGCAGAAAATGACAGCTCCAGTGAGACAAAGAGATACGTAAGGACAGCTAGGTGAGACAAGAGGTAGTGGAGAAGAGGATAGACTGAGGGAGGCGAGCGTGTGAAGGCTCACAGGAAAGAGACAGTAACTGTCACTCTGGGACCTGGAAGTAGTTTAAAAGGGCTCAAGTGAGAACGGACAGTGGTACCAGTGAGGAAGGAAAGGTGGGGGCAGGTGGAGCCCAAATTATTCAGGGTGTCAAAGGAAGTTAAGGTTCAGTATGCTGAGGGCACTGGGAACCTCCTATAGTTTGAGTGTGGCATGACTCATTTGTATCTGATAACAACAGTAAAGCTGGCTGTTGTGGGTGCGTGTATGACAGAGACACAGCAGAAACACTTCCTACTTGTGTAGGAAGCCCACACAAGTAATCAAGCAGGTAAAATTACTGTGAAGGGGTGGTCTACGTGACAATGACTGGATTTTAACACAGGAATGGACAAACAACTGCAGTTCATCATGTCATGGAACGCTGTTCAGCAATAACAAAGATTCAAGCACTGGTAGCCAAAGTCACATGGATGGATCTTACATTATGCCAAGTGAAAGGAGCCAGACCCAAAAGACTGCACGTGTATATAACAGGACAGTCTATAAAAGGCACGTCTATGAGGCAATGCAACAAATCAATGACTGATACGCTGCTTTGGCGACCACAGTGGAACATGAGGGATGTCCACAGGATTATGAGATTGCATATCTGGATTGCAGGATGGCCACACAGCACTGTACACTTTTTTAAAATATATTTATTATTTTTATTTTATGTGTATGAGTGTATTGCCTGCATGTATGTGAGTGCACCCATGTCGTGCAATGCCTCAGAGGTCAGGAGAGGGTGTCAGATTCCAAAAGGGTAAATTCTACAGTAAACTGTGTCTTTATTTGTTTAGTGACTAGATGACCAGTAAAACGTGCTTATAGGTGCCAAGGTAGCATCACTGAGACTCAAGGGAGAGGCAGTGTTTCCAGAAGTTCTTTTATTTCTGAATGGCTCCCTCAGCCTGAGACACTCCCCAGGTGGACCTGGAGTCTACAGGGGACTGGGTGAGAAGTCAGTGCACTGCTGAGGATGGCTTGTCTCCAGTCCACATAGAGTAAGAGTGTGCAAGCTGTCAGTACCAAATACAGAGTCCCTGTCTGTCCTACAACCTCCCCACCAACCTGCCAACTCCCCAGCCTCCTTTCAACCCTACCCTTTTAGTCCAGTCACACTGAAGTCCTTGAAATGTGGAGCTCATCCAACTCCACCTTCTCTGGCTAGGCAAACGCTTCTCTCCCCCTTCCCTTGAAATGCCACGTCCTCCAGGAAACCGGCTTGTCTCTGACAAGGGGCCCTTCCGCATCCCCATGCTTTCAGCCCCTGCCCTGCTTTCCTAGGCTTCCTTCATCTGCAGTGAGGCCATCAGCTCCAGCATCTCAGCTTTACTCTTGTTCTGGAGTATCATTTTCCACTGAGCCTAAGCTCCATGGGAGAAGGCTTTCAGTCTCTCACCTCCAGCCATATTCCTAGCACCTCGGATGCACAGGCCTCCGTGCACTGTTGCCAAATGAATCTCAGTACGTTGTCCAACAGAGCTACTGACTCCAGAAAATGTTCTGAAGCATCTTGATTCTTCTGAAGCTGCAGGGAAAGCAGCCAAGAAACTCTTTTAAGACCTTCACAGACAGAAGCAAACTTGTGCTCCTCTCCCAGTGAGATAGCTGCAGCACAGCGGATACTTTCTAGCAGAAGAGCCCAGCAAGTTGGTCTGTCTCCAGCTCAGAATGAGACGTTTCTCTGAACCCAGGGCCTAATGGAAAACTTTGCCCTGCTAGTTCCATAAAGAATGCAATGGGTACTTCAGAGATTCAGTAAGAGAATCAACAATTTTCCAAGGCCCTTCTTGAACTCAGATAAGGGACAGAATGAAAATATTTACTGACAGATTAAGGTGGTTTCAAGATTTTCATTATAAACCACCACTTTCAGGGGCCTACGTGATAAGCCAGCAGTAAAATTCAATTCTAAACTGAAACTTGGCAAATAATGGTTTGTTTTTACAGGTATTTTGAGAAACAGAGAGAGAGAGAGATGACCTTTGGTCACTTGCCAGTTACTGACCTGCTAAAAAAGAAACTACTTAAATCTTTAAATCTCTGCACAGAGAGAAAATGTCGTTTTTGACATCAGTCTTGAGAAGAGATCAGAGATGAGCTGGTACACAGGACAGATCACAAGAAATAGGCTCGGGCAAGGTAGGATGTTGGTGTCCATCAGCATTGCACACTAGGGAGTCATTAAAAAATACACAAGGCCGGGTGTGGTGGCGCACACCTTTAATCCCAGCACTTGGGAGGCAGAGGCAGGCGGATCTCTGTAAACTGAAGGCCAGCCTGGTCTACATAGTGAGTTCCAGGACAGCTGGGGCTACAGGGAGACCCTGTCTCAAAAAGAGCAACAACAACAAAAAATATACACAAAAGGAATCTGGGCACATTTGTCAGTGCGAGTATGCCAAGATGCAGGAAACAGCACCTCCTGCTGTTCCTTAGACACAAGAAATTGAGCACAAATCATGCTGTCTAAGATCTCATATGGAACCACAAAGAAAACCAGACTGAGAAATGTGGGCAGTACACACACTGTTCCTTTTTCTTTAAAGAAAGTCCAAATAACAGTCATTCAGTTGCAACAATGTGCCCTTGACCTGGATCATAAAAATCTCAGCATGTCTCTGCATTGAGAGGTTGTCCCATCACAGATGCCCTAAGGCCAGTCTAACCATCACACAGTCATGACTGTTCCCAGCAAAGCTACAGATTACTTCCAGGTAGGAAAAAAAAAAACAAAAGGAGTTGGAAAAGGTATGGCCATGCAGACTCTGCTTTGGATCTGCTCTCAACCTGCTTGAAGTCTTAAGCAGGGACATCAGAGGTCATGGAATGGGTAGCTATGTGACAGAGTGCATGCTCCACAAAGGCCAGCTCCCAGCTCACCACGTGGTTTCATAAGGAGAATTTATTGAAACGCAGCCACATCTTTTCGCATATATAATGTCTACAGCTGCTTTAGTAAAATAAAGGGCAGAACTGAGTATTTGTGACAGACACTATCTGGCCTTTAAGAAAACAGTGATGACTCCTGTGTGGTAGAAGATCTTTGTGTGACCTTAGGAGGGTTAGTTAATCTCTTGGAACCTCAGTTCATCCACTGTAAAATGAGATGGCAGTAATAAGCCATCCCACAGAGCAGAGCTTTACCCATCAGCATACAGAAAGCTGGGCTGAGCTGTGAAGAGCTGGCACCTGTAGAAGTTTCCTTTAGTGAGAAATACATCCCTTGAAGAGTTCATATGAGCTGGTCATCACACAGCCCTTTCCCAGGAAGAGATGAGAGGCTGTAGGTTAGTCTACAGGAGACTGAGAAGCAGGAGGAGACCCAAACTCCAGTGTGTTTAGCAGAGAGCTAAAGATGGACAGAGGGAGGTGGATGAGCCAGGCACAGACATGGGCAAGAGAGAGCTGAAATGAGCAGGCTAATGTGCAGCAGGAACCCATATGGGCTCACAACTTTCGTCCATTTTCTCACAACCACCCAGTCGTGACAGAACCTGATGGAATCCCTGCCCTCCCACCCCAAGGTCTGAAGAAAGGTTACTCCCCAACACAGACCTTGCTTGTGTGAGCGTTAAGAGTGGAATTTTTGAAAAATGGTTCTGTGCTCCACAAATGGGAAATAGAATCATCAGATCAGGTAGGGGAAGCCAGTAGACACAAGCTCAACAGTAGAACAGGAGTGAAAATTCACTGGAAGGGTCTGCTGTGAAGAGGAGACAGAGAGGAAAGAGCTGGGGAGGGATGGAACTCATGCTGGAGGTGGGATAAGACACTCAGCTGTACTGTCATCTCAAAGGATGTTAAGAGTGGAATTTTTGAAAACTGGTTCTGTGCTCCACAAATGGGAAATAGAATCATCAGATCGGGTAGGGGAAGCCAGTAGACGCAAGCTCAACAGTAGAACAGGAGTGAAAATTCACTGGAAGGGTCTGCTGCGAAGAGGAGACAGAGAGGAAAGAGCTGGGGAGGGATGGGACTCATGCTGGAGGTGGGATAAGACACTCAGCTGTACTGTCATCTCAAAGGACAGGGTGATCTCAGCTGGCACCTGGTCTCACACACAGAGAACTTAGTACAAGGGCACTCCTTTCTGTACATCTCCTGGTCACTGAGAATCCTGTGTTACCACTGTCAGGAAGCTGTTCTCACTGATGTCTCAACAAGCCCTTAACTGTATCCAGGTCTCGATTCCTCATCCATGGCACGGACATGGTGCTCACTGCCCTGATGATGTCACAGTGTGTAGAAGGGACCAAATGGCAGGCATATACCTACAAAAAGTATAAGACCCCCTCTCAATGCATGGTGGTACCATGTGACATGTGTTTTAGCAAACACTAACCAACCTAAGCCTTTAAAACAACCACTTCAAAGACCTTGAAGTGGTTTACATTTCTCTCCCTGAATTTCAGGCAATAAAGCAGGCAACCTCCTGAAAACTGCAACAAGAGAGGCCATGAGGCAGACTGACCAGCTGCAGCCCACAGCCACCTCCCTGATGGGCTGAGACCTTTCGGAATCATCCATGAACTGTGAATGTCTTCATATTTCCATTAAGCTAAATGGTGCTAACAGCTATCAGTCAACAGGGCAATCATTATATTCAGTTGGATTTGGGGATTAAGGTGATGCTCTTTGAAAAAAACAAAATAGAATGCAAATCGATTTTTTCAATAAAATTATGTACAGGGCCTGAATCCCAAGCTATTTCTTTATGGGTATTAGGTA
>NW_008354534.1:3766392-3795773 GCF_000622305.1 Nannospalax galili
TCTCTCTCTCTCTGTATATTTTCCCTGACAGATGTTTTTAGTATTCATTATGCCATTTCATTCTCCTAACATGGAAAAGATATTCTGTTTTCACTTTGTTGATGAGGAAATTGAGGCAGGTCTAGAGCTATACAATAACTGAACCCAGTTCATACAGTTAATGAGACACTGGCTTGAGAGACCCTTCATGAACCAAGGGCCATCTCTTTTTAGAATACTAGTCGTGGTGGTGCACACCTTTAATCCCAGCACTTGGGAGGCAGAGACAGGCAGATCTTTGTGAGTTTGAGGTAAGCCTGGTCTACATAGGGTTTTCTAGGCCAGCTGGGACTACAGGGAAACTAGAAAGACAAAAAAAAAAGACAAAAAAATAGTGTTTTTTTTTCCCCAATACTCAAGAAAAACTGTTCTAGCAATAGTCTAAAACCTGTTTCAAAGATGTGTCAAATTTTAATCAAGTGTGGTAGCTCACACCTATAACCCCACTACTCAGAAGGCTGAAGAAGGAGAATGGCCTTGAGTTAAAGGCCAGTCAATCTGGGCTACAAAGGTTCCAGACCAGCCTATGTCAGTTTTCACTTAGTCATTCAAAATGCCTCTCATGCTATGTATACATATTTTTATATCACAAGACAATTAAGATCTGATATGGGCCAAATGTGGGTCCACAGCCCTCTGGGTAATGTTATATAATTCAATATCCCAGCAGAGGCTCTGAAAAGCAATGCTAGTATTGAATTACAACATTCATTACCAGGGAGAGACACACGTCCTGTGTATAGAAACTACTAGAGCCCCACTAAACTTAATAGAGCCCCAGTGACTAGGCCCCATCAATTAACATCTGCTAGACAAGTTGCCTCTTTCCACCAGAAGCAAAGGGACCACAGGGACTATGATGCAGCCTCCATGCGATGAAGCCTAGGTAGGCCACAGGAACTACCTGGGCTCAGGTATCCTAGGCCGGCAAGGTGTCCTGATGAGAGGGCAGTGGGAGCAAAAGACAGTCATCCCTTACCTTGAATTTCAGGGAATTTTCCCCTACAAACAGAATAGCAAGTAAAATAAACCCTATTGTTCCCTTCTGAGAGGGATAGCACTCTTTTTTTTCTGGCCATAAAGTGCATGGGAAACGAAATGGTTTGATTATCTTTAGCACCAGTAAATTTTATTGTAATCCACAGCCAAATACATGCATGTCTGGTTCTGATATATAACCATAGTTTCTGTTGTTCTGAGGAAATTTGACGATAGCCATCAAGGCTGCCCCGAAAGCTCAGGTAGCATTCTTCCTACCAGAAGGTCCAGTGTGACAGGTGACACAGACAAAATGCAGAGATAAGGGAGGCTGACTTCCAAACCTGCCCCTCTCAGGAGGCCCATCTGCCCATCACAAGCACAGCCCAGCTGCAGAAAGCCGCCTCTCTTTTCAGGGAACTCATTCCATCTCTCCTTCTTTACCCTCCCCACTTTAGTCTTCCCTTTCTCTACCTGGACACGCATCCCCGGCTGTTGAGAGTTGCAGCATTGGGCTTACCCTTGCCTGCTCACAATTCCATATCAATAATAGGCCAGATTTAATGGGCTGAACTGGATGGGGGTTTCCTCACTGAAGAGCTACAGAAGCATCTACTTTTACAAAATTTATCACATAAATATGACATCACACAGCCAGGACTTTGGAAGAGATTTGGGCAGGCAGTGGGGGATGACAAAAACTTGAGCTTCCTTGACTTCCCAGCAGATTCATTTCCAATGTGCAATAATGAATGCTTATTGAGTGATGTCCCTAAGACCGTCAGACCATCCTGCCTTGCCAGGCCAAGGCCTTAGCCTTTGCCATGTAACAATCCTTCCTTTGTATTGGCAACACATGCTTTTGAAAACCTATCCCTAGAAGACTCAGGGTTTAATCTGCTCACTACCTAAGAGGTAATTCTGAAGGTCCCCATCAGAGGACAGAAGGAAAGCATGCAACGTCTCATTCGGTCTTCAGCATTTCTTTAACGTCATAAGGATGCTTACAGGCTTGGGAAATAGGAAGAAATCCACTTTGCAGCCATGAGAGGTAGGAAAGAAGGGTAAATTAACAAGATAGACCAGATCACAGACTTGAAGCTGACCTGAAATAAGTCTGTTCCTAGTCTGGGCCTTTTAAGAGAGTTGGGATCTCCCCAGTGCCACCCAGATATAGGAAGAAATAGGAAAAGGCATTGACCTTCAAGAGCTGAGAACAAGGTGCTGCTCATTACAAGTCATTCCTGAGCACATCTGAGTAGAAGATGAACAGGTTATGTGGCAAACACTCTCACAGGCTCTGAGCCTGGAGAACTCTCAGTCCTGCCCTCCCTGCTTCATTAAAGAAAATAACCGATAGATCAAGGAGTTAAGAAGAATAAACACGCCTCCACTGATCATCTGGTTAGGAATCTCCCTTTAAGGATAAACAAGGGAATGTAATAGGAGTACTCCCCTCCCCATCCATTCTCCAGTGGTTTTCACAGCTTCTCTGCAGGGTGGGCACTAGGATCTGCTCATCACAGAGATGGAGGAAGGAAAGGTTGACAGGGGCTGAGGCACTAGGCTAAGTCATAAGGGCAGAAAGAGAGAAGCCAAAACCAATTGCTGTTGCTCCCCCGCCTCCCCCCATGAAACACTTTTATTTTCCATCTTCCCCCCCTCCTTCCACATCCACATCATAAACAGTGGAAACCTAATCTTAATGCGTCTTTTTTATTTTTGCATATTTTAATTTCAACTGTGGCAAAATATGTGTAACGTCAAACCGTCTGAACCGTGTAAAATGTCCAGTTGCGCGGCACCAAGTCAACCCTGCTGAATGGTATTGTCACCACTCTTCCTTCCGTAGACTCTTCACCTCGCACAATGAAAACTCCATAGCTTCTCATCCTAACACATTTTACCTGTTTTTTCTTCCTCTCTTTTAATTTATCAGCATCGTATCTTTTAATCATTTCTTGTCTTTGCTTGGGGCCTATGGGATTTTCCAACTTATTGGCATCATGTCAATTGCAAATCCCATGGCAAGCCCCAGTGGCTGGGCAAAGTTCTGACTTGGTTATGTGGTCCCTCAGCCTCTCTGAGATGCACTCAAGATGCAGTATCCAAGCGCAGGCCCTGGACCTGCTTGGTTGTTCTACCTGAGGGGTAAAGACAGGACCTGCCTCACCAACAGAAAGACGGTGTGAGGATGAAGTGAGCCTTGCATTCCATGAGTTAATGACTGTCCTAGTCTGCCTTCAATTGCTGTGACAAAACACTCTGACCTATACCAATTTAGGGAGGAAAGGGCTCATTTGGCTTACATCTCCTGGGTCACTGTTCATCAGAGAGCCCAAGATAGGAACTCAGGGAAGAAAGCTGGAGGCAGGAGCTAAAGTACAGGCCATGGAGGAATGCTGCTTACTGGCTTGCACCCCTGGCCCATGCTCAGCCTGCTTTCTTATACAATGCAGAACAACCTGCCCAGGGGTGGCACCACCCACAGAGGGCTGGGCCCTCCCACATCACTCAAAAATAAAGAAAATGCCCCACAGACATGGCCACAGGCCAGCCCAATGGAGGAAATTCCCCAATCGAGGCTCCTCTTCCCAGGTGTGTCAAGTTGACAACTAAAGCCATCCAGCACAATGGCATTCCTGATACAAGGTCAATGTGACTCTGCACATCCAGAATAACACAAAACACATAAGGATCCAAATCCTAAAGGGCAGTGTATCCAAAGACACCATAGTAGGTGAAAAAATAGATAGAACAGAGTGAGAAGGATGAGGACTCCTGGTGTGAGAGAGTGGGGGCTACAGGAAGCTAAGGCAACAGGAGGCCTTCACTGAGAAAGATAATGGCACACAGACAGGCAGGAGGTAAGGAAGTCACCTACAGCCATGTAAGGTCCTGACAGAGTACCTGTCACAAAAAAAAACACTCAATGAAAGCTGCTACCCAGAAATAAATAACCCTTACAGTGATGCTCACAATCATAAATATCTTCATGATCTTTCTCCCAGGGCAACCACTGCAGCTCCAGAACTGAACTTGGGACTGACTCACTCAATAAATATTTATTGCCGTGCCTGCAATTGCCAAGTGCTCCGCTGAGCAGGGACTGGTGGGGATGGAAATCACCAACATGGTCTGTGTTGCCAACAGATTCCACAAGTGAGGGCTAAGGAAGAGACCTAAGAGCCAGTTCTAGAGCTTTTAGATCTCAAGAGGCATTAAGTAAAGGCACTGAAACATTAACGAGTGCCACCAGGTGACCATTCTCAAAAGGAGAAACTATGGAGGCATCAGGCATGGGGTAGAGGAATATGGGCACGGGGCGTGGCAATATACATATCTGAGTGTGGGGAGGGGTGTGAAAGAAGGTGAGGGTGGGGTGTGTTCCATAAAAGAAATAAAAATTGAAGCTGAAATGGTCAGAAATCGTCTAAGAAAAAATAATGACCTAACTCTTTGGTGCACTGAAAATATTCAAAGGGAATGTTTTAAAGTACATATTACTATGCATTATGAACATGCAAACTCAGCTCTAATCAGGTACCTCAAAGTGATGCGATCAACATAAATTTTAGTGAAGCACTGGCCAGCAAGTTATTAATTCAGGTTACAAACTTCTACACTAAGATATCTAAGGACCGATTGTCAGATGGCCTCCTGTAGGAATCACTTACAGCGTGGACAGAATCTGGGCTAATGACTTTTGCTCAAGCTTGTACCAAAAGCTACTGTTGACAAAGCGAGCGAGCTCACTGAGTCATGTGCTCTTTTGACCTGGGCACCTGACCTTGATCCCTAGGGACCTCACTTTGCCCCCCACCCAAGATGGCATGAGTGTGTGTGTGTGTGCGTGTGTGTGCATGCGTGTGTGTGCGCGTGTGTGTGCATGTGTGTGTGTGCGCATGCGTGCTTGAATTGGCACATCAAAGCACTTGAAGCAGTGTATTTATGTTTTTATCCTCATGAGTAGCAATGAGAATTGAGAAGGATGCTTGACATTGTATGTATTAGGTATTTCAGGCCTAGAGATCAAAGGTCAAGATTCTCTGATATGATCCAAGCTTATAGTTTCCCAATTCATGCTAGAGAAGCTGTTTGAATAAAAATACAGGTTAGGCCTGGCTCGGGAGTACCGTTTCCTGAGAGATCTGAAGGAACAAACTCTCAGAGTTTGGGTCTACTCTTGGCCATTAAAACTTAAGGCTGAGTCAGGCAGATTCTTTACTCAGGTACAACCATGCTGTGGCTCAGCAACACTGCAACCTCTTCAGTATGGAAACACTCCCTCACTTGATGATGCTCCATGAACCCCTCCTGTAGCCTTGCCTTAAAGAGACACATATCCTGCTGGATGTGGTGGTGCAAGCCTTTAATCCCAGCACTCGGGAGGCAGAGGCAGGCGGATCTCTGTGAGTTCAAGGCTAGCCTGGTCTATGTAGTGAGTTCCAGGACAGCTAGGGCTACAGGGAGACCCTGTCTCAAAAAGCTCCCCCCCCCAAAAAAAAACAGATACACATATCCTGATAAGGCAGGTGTACAGAGATGCAGTTTAGTTTATAGCTGGTTTCTGTGGTTGCTTTGGCCTCTGAACTTCATACCAATAGCAACTGGTCTCAAGGAAATTGTAAAGCTCTAAGTTTTACCTACAGATCAATGACATCTTGTTGTGCCCTCCCCCCCCCACACTACTCTCCAGGTAGGGCCTGGTGTCTCTTTTTCCCAGCAACCCTAGTACCACCTCTAATCACTTATACAGCCAGGTGAAGTCCCTCAGTCTTCTGACAGACTGCCTTGGACTGGAGCTATTGTTCTTCCCTAGGTCTCCCACATGCCAACCTCCCCTATAAGATTTTGGACTCAATCTGCCTCCACAAACATATGAGCCAATTTGTGAAAATAAATCTCTTTCAATGTGAATGCACATACTGTTGCCTGTTTCTCTAGATAACTCTGACTAGCACATCCTCTCTGCCATGGACACTTTTGTCTGGGACCTTACTACTCTTCTATAGCCTAGGGTCAGGAAAGGGATCTAATATTGTCAAGTTGGCAATCAACACTGTCCATCATGACTTCAGGCCCTGTCAACTTAACACTCAAACACATCACTTTTAAACCATAACCTCACATCTCTTCTTCACATATGCTTACAGCCATCTCATAATGTAAAATACATTTAGTCTAATTTCAAAAGTCCTCATAGTCTTAAACAGTTCTAAGACTATATGAAGTCCAAAGTCCAGACTCAAAGCAACCTAACTGTGAGTTCCTATAAAAAAAAAAATAAGCTGCATGCTTCCAATATACAATGATACCGATAAACATTCCCACTCTAAAAGTGAAGAAGTGAGGCCAGCAAGGAAAGACTGACCCAAAGCAAGACTGAAAAACATCGGGGAAAAACGGCAAATCATTCAGCTCCATGTCTGGTGCTCATGATGAACTTCTCTGGGCTCCAAAGAGATTAGGTAGCCCCCCTCTTCAAGCTCTGCCACTTGCAGCACACACTGCCTCTCTATTGGGCAGGCTCCAATCCGCTCCTACTGCTTGCCTCAGTGGGCGTCCCAAGGTCCTGGCACCTTGAACATACTGGGTTCTCTATGACAGTGGGCATCACCTTCACAGCTTCACATAAGCGCTCAGGCCCTCTTTACAGGAACTCCAACCCTGCCACCCACTGCATGGCCTTGGTGACTGAATGGGACAGTGGTGTCTGACTACAAGATGCCATCAATCTTCCATCTTTCAAGCATGCAAAACCAGTGCTGTATGGATGACATGACCAAGTCCTGCTGCCATCTCTGGATGGAGCCTGGCCCCACTGAAATTCACTGAACCAACTTCTGTGTGCTGACCCCGAGGAAACACTTCTCTAGGCAGCTGCTTTTCAGGAGCAGGGAGACCCTTCAGTGGCAGTATCTGATTTGGTTTAGGCTCTCTCCCTCCAGACTAGTTTGCATTTTCACAAGTCAGGGCCTTTGACAGGTGGCGTCCTCCCTTAGTGCACATGTCCTATTGTCCCAGGACACAGCAGGATTCTTCTCTTTAGCAGTTACAGGCCCCTTTTCAGCAACACACCATGGCTGCAAAGCTTAACTTGCTCAAGTTCATTTCTTCCTCCACAAATTATACAGTTTTTAACATCTTTCTGTCTAACTTTTTGCTCTTTTTTGCTGTAGACCTGGATAAGTGTAGCAAAAAGTAGCCATGTCTGAATATTCTCCTGATTTTGAATTCCCTCTACCAAATATATTAGTACATTATCTTCAAATTCAACTTTACTCAAGTTCTCAGGACATGGACATAATGAAGCCCAGTTGTTGGCCAAAATATCACACAAATGGTCCATATCCTAGTTTCTGATACAGTCCTGGTTCCACACTGAACCTCCTGGGCCAAGCCTCCTCTTGTCCATGTATTTCTAAGCACTCTTATCCTGTAAGTTCCCGTCTTTAAGCTCTGCTAACAGCACTGTAGGGCTCTTCTATCCCAAAGTTTCAAACTCTTCCACAGTCCTCCTGCAAACTAGTTCCAAAGTCTAAGAATCATATGGTCAGGCTTATCCCAGCAACAGCTCTACTTCTGGTACCAAATTTAGTTACTTTCCCTGTTGCTGTGACAACACACATGACAAAACAACTTAAAGATGGAAATGTTCATTTTGGCTCACAGTTCATAGGTAGTGGAGAAGTCAAGGTGGCAGAAGCTTGAGGCAGCTGGTCAGATCACATCTACAATCAGGAAGCGAGAGCAATGGATCCTCCTGTCCAACTTGCTCTCTCCTTTTTATGCCATCAGGGACCCAAATCCAGGGAATGGACCTAAACTTCTTCAGGGTGGATCTTCCTACATCAATTAATCTAATCAAGATAATCTCTCACAGGCATGGCCAGAGGCTAACCTAATCTAAATAGTCCCTCATAGACTCCTATGAAGCTTGCCTCCTAGTTGCATCCAGAGCTTGTCAAGTTGACACAGAGAGTTAGACATAGTGTATTAAGTCTAGTCTCATCCCAAATCAAACTCTATTGAGCTACAACATACCTCTCTCTTTGGAGTTGTAGAAAAAATCTGGGCTGTAGAAAGCTGATTGTGATCATGTTCCTTTGGGCCATCTGAGTCTAGCTTTCTATTGTCATTGAGTAACTGCACAACTTGATAAATTAGAAATAGTTTATAGCAGCAGAACTAACTTCTTATCCACAAATGTAGAGATTCTGAACTATCCAGAAGTTATTCACTTCCTCTCTATACCACAGGGAAACAGCTCTACATCCATTCCTACATTCATTTCAGTTTTCCTGATTCTATAAGCGCTCACCAGATGTGCTGCACAGTTCTATTATCTCCCTGGTTCCCCGACCGATTAGTAATCTAAACATAAAATCTTTACCATGTGTTTATTTTATAACTATCCATCAGAGGCAAGATCTCACCCCTTTTTTTAAATTATCAAAGGCAGTCTATTACACATGGACGTCTTAGTGCACTGAATATACTTGTCGAATGAATAAACAAGCAAATGAACAAATAAGCAAAGGAATACAGTCTTTCTCCAAGAGCACACAGAGCTATCCATGCATAGATACTAAGGGTGAAACCCAGACTACCTCTGACTGTAACCTATTACAGCTCCTTACCAGTTGCATTGCCCACCTCTAAGGATTGTCATTAGGCGTAAAAGAAATAATCCATGAATGTGGCTAAGTACTAAGCATGGAAGACCTGCAAGTACTCTATAAATTAGACCTATGATTATCATTTTAAACAGACTGACCACTCTGACCACTGTGCACATTCTGTCTCTCATGCAGCACCCCCTATAGTGCCACATACTCAAAAAGTGCTTCATAAAGCTGATGGCAGTGGCGGTGACCACAAGTTCCAAAACCTCATGGCCTGCCAAGCTTAATAAAGTGTGTTATCCGTTCTTCCAGACCACTGCTGGAGATGTTACAGCCTGACCTTCTATTGATCCCAACATCATCCCAATGGACCTTGTTCCATTGTAATTTATTACAACAGCCAAATTGAATCCACATGACAGTGCTCAGAGCCAGTTCTCACTGAGGTTCTCTCTCTTCCCTGCCCCCATTACACTTCTCCCAAAGATTTGTGGAGACACTGAATTAGATGATTTACTCAATTCCAGATATTACCTCTATTGAATTCCTTTCTTTAATCTTGCACAACCACCTAGAAACGATAAAGATGGCCTGGCATGATTTGTTCTGCAGTCTCGTAAATTTATTATTAATGCCGAGTCAGTAACCTTCACTTGCCTGCTCAGTTCTTCCCAGCCATAGTCTTTATCTTAAGGAATTCACGTTGCTTGTTGCTACTGACATCTCCTATATTCCTCAAGCCTTTACTCCCAGTTAGAAAGAGGCAGGTCCAGAAGGATAGCTCACTACCTGCAGGCATTACTGCACATAAATAACAACAGGATCAAGCAGATGCTACCCACCAGTTTGCTAAAAGATGTCTGAGTAAATTCGCCCGGCCCGTGAGCTCCAGGGCAATTTCAATCACTAAAACTGACATGCGTGACTTTGTTGTAGCTCAACACTGGGATAGTACCTTGGGTTTTATCCGTATCACAGATTATTGATTATGTAATCACTGTGGACATTATTTTTCTACCTTCCTCTCTCTGTGTGCTAATCTGTGCTGACACTCTAACTGGGAGACTTATCTAACAGCAAAGTAGTTTGTCAACTGCCATAACATTTAGTCCAGTCTGCTCAGTTCCCATATCCTTGACTATAGAGACTATAAAAGCAGAGAAGGATGAATTAAAGGATGAATTATTTGAAGAAAAAAAAATGTTTCACTTAAAATTTGAAAAAAGGTCTTGAGGCCCTGAAGTGAAAAAAATGTATAAACCACAGAGAAATATACAACAAATGTTTGAACTGTGAAAAGAAACGAAATACCAAGGCAGAGACACAATAACCGTTCTTCAAAATCACTTTCCAAGAGTTTAGATTTGAACATGGCAAATAACATGTGTTTCCTTATGACAACTGCCATGCTTACCAGAGGCTTAAGTTAAAGTTTCTGTAAACAGACAAGTATATAAATTACCTCAGGTGTTTAAGTTTTGTATCTGTGATGGTCAGTAAGTGTCTATTAAAAAAAAAAACCACTTTAAAAGGGAGGTTTAAAATGATACAGAAGAAAACCAGCCACTATATAGATGGGTACCAGAAAGTGTTACTGTGACCAACTTCAATGAGAAAATGTTCCATGCCATTTACAGATTTTTTTTTCTAATTTTCATACTATACATCATAAATCTGAATTTTTCTATTAAGGCTAAATATTTATTTTGTTCACTGCCCTATTTAATATAAATATTTCATATAAATTCAAAAGATTCCACTTTAAAGACCTGTTTTGATTTTGAAAACACAAAAAGCTATATTATTTCTTTTTCCAAAGAAAAGAGGTATAATGTGTACTTACCTATAAACTCTTATAAAATACGGTAGCACTGTCCTTTAGAAATAAAAAGATACATCAGAGAGCTAGCAAAGAGGAAATGGGCTCATGTTTCAGGGTAAAACTGCAAACCTCCACACACTTCTCCAGGATCTGGTGCTTATCAGGCCAAACTCACAGTTTATGAAATATATGG
This sequence comes from Nannospalax galili, assembly GCF_000622305.1. Lineage (NCBI taxonomy): Eukaryota > Metazoa > Chordata > Mammalia > Rodentia > Spalacidae > Nannospalax > Nannospalax galili. The sequence continues at coordinate 3,777,053 of NW_008354534.1, forward strand.
CAGGTTCCACACATCTGCTCCAGGGCCAAAAGCAGTATCTACGATCCCCCAGCACTCACGAGTCTAGATACCTATTCCAGTGAAAGATAGAAAATGGAGAGATGGACGCACCCCTCCTATTATAACAACAATAACAATAAAAGAGGCCCTTTCTTCTCACCCTAAAAACAAAACTAATGCTGGTTGCTTTCCTTCTCAATTTATTTTTGTACTCTTTCAAGCTCTCTCTCTCTCTCTCTCTCTCTCTCTCTCTCTCTCTCCTCTCTCTCTCACACACACACACACACACACACACACACACACACAAAGCATGCCTCATCCTTTCTGTGAGACATTTTTATTAACCTACCACCCATCTAACTTCCAAAATAGCTTTGCAAGTTTAGCTTCAAGGGCTCTGCAGTCTTGCCTCATCTCTGGCTAGCTCATGAGGGATAAAACATTTGCTTTCTCACTCTCAGATCCCTCACCTCTCATCAGGCTGAGGGAGATCAGACTGCATCTCAAGTCGTCTTCAGTGCCAGAATTCCACCCTGTCACACTGTGACATCAACATAACTTCAGGGATGAAAGATCCGTGTGGTTACAGTTGCACAGTCAATAGGGCCATCTGCAAACTATCTTTAAACGTATTATGTTTAGAACGAACTATTCAGAGATGCTATAACATAGAGCATTTTAAAGGCATCATGCTAAGTGAAAGAAGCTGTACATAAGAGTGACGTACTGGGAGATTTTACTTCCGTGACATTTTGGAAAAGGTGAAGGTCACAGAGATGGTCAATAAATGAGTCCTTGCCAGAGTAGGGAAAGAGGCTGACCAGAAAGCACAAAGGAAGTTTCTGGAATAACAGAACTGCCCTGTATCATGATGGTGCAGGGCTTTCACACAATCCTATGCCTTTGTTAGCACCCATGGAAAACTATTTCACAAAGAGTCAATTTTTCTATTTGTAAAATTTAAAGATAAATTTAAGAACATCTTTATAAATTTATTCTACCTATTCTCCAAGTTCTTTGTTTTAGATTTGAAGAGTTGATAGCTTGAGCATTCTGATTTTTAGTGTAAAATAATAATTTTTCTTATGTTAACTATGTTGAGCATTTTACTCAACAATATATATATATTGACACACTATTATGTTGAGAAAATTAAAACTGAATGTGAGATATGAACCTACCCATCCCCATTTCAGAGATAATGGAAAAGCTGGAAGTTACAGAATTAACTGGCCTTTTACGGTCTGGACCTGAAAAGTCCAACAAAGGCTATGTGCGAAAGGCTTGGTGACAGGTTTGTGATGCAACTTTAGGAGGTGGGGCCTAGTTGGAGGTCCAGGCCATTGAAGGGTGTTTTGATCCCAGCCTCCTTCTTCATCTCGTGCTTTCTCTCTCACTCTCTGCTTCCTGCCTTCCTTCTGTGTGACGGAAACCTCCTCTGCTGTCACACATTCCCATTCACGTGAGTTTCTGCCTCACCACAGACCTAAAACAATGGAGCCAGATGACCCTGGCCTGAAACCTCTCAAACTATTAACCCTCCAAAACAAACAGACAAAGACCTTCCCTCCTTGAAGTTGATTTCTCAGATATTTTATCACAGTGATGGCAAGTTGAAAAACACATGACTGAAAGTTTTAAAAAATATATTTTATTGTTTCTATTTTATGTGTATGAATGCATTGCCTGCATGTGTATAAGTGCTCCCACGTCATGCAATCCCACGGAGGTCAGAAGAGGGTGTCGGATCCCCCATAACTGGAGTTACAGACGGTTGTTAGCCACTATGTGAATGCTAGGATTTGAACCTGGGTCTTCTGCAAGAGCAGTCAGTGTTTTTAACTGGAGTCATCTCTCCAGCCCCATGACTGAAAGTTTTAAAAGCCTGTAAACAATAGCAGTGAGGTTCACAGCCAATAACAGAGTTGTGTATGTGAGTGTGTGTATGCGTACTATGAAACAGTGATAACAATGTGAGAAAAAAAATTTTGATACACTTCTGTACATATACGTCACACCCAGTTTAGTTCAATTAACAAAATGGCGTATCTTCCTTGTGCTATGAAATAGTCTTCTATGATACCATTTGCATTGATTGAATTTCTATGTGCAACTGTCTTATCACTTATGTGGCTAATTCTCCACTTTGGATTGTCTTCACTAACCAGCAGAGAAATGTTTTCTTAAAGTAATGTGCTGTGAACAAGCCTGTGGTTAAATCAATGCCTATATCTTTAATTTTTTTTTTCTTGAAATAGATTTCTAGGTGAGGAACTGCTGGTTTAGGCAGCTTTGGTAAGCCATTCCAGTCATTTCCCTCAGCATCTGGCATTCTATTTCTACCACCTTCATGTCCCACAATCCATTCCCCTGTATACTCTAAGAAAACGTTGGCAGCATAGAAAGGTGGCAAAGGCTCTTTGTCCCTCTGTTCCAAGCTTCTCACCTGGTCGCCCATGACTCTGCCTCCAGCTGTTCTTAAGTTCATAAACATTCATAATTTAGAGAGAGCCGTGGTGTGTGTATGCCACCCTTCATAAGCTTTTATAACCAGAGTATCGTATGTGGCCTAAAGAATTTCACTCCATATTTTAACCCTAAAGAAAGAACTATCTCCACCTGGTGTCAATGGGTACTATTCATTGGAACACATCCTGTTTGCTTAACTTTGCTTCATTCAGCTTTACTCACAAAAAAGTCATAGAATACAACAGGAACCAGGGAAGACCTCAGCCTGGGAATGAATGACTTACTCCCCATTGCACCAGGAAAAATGTCTGAGTCAAATAGTAAATATGTTCTGGGAAAGAAGTGCACCTTGTTCACCTCTATTAAACATTTAGAATACATGAAAAAAAAAACTTTCTTACTTGCCATGAACCTGGCTATATGTTAGAATTGCCTACAGGCTATAATTACTTATGATCTACACCAGAATTCAGCAAACTACAGTCCATAGGCCAAGCTGGCTGTTTTTGTAAATAAACTTTTATTGGAACACAGCCATTTCTATTTGTTTACTTGCTTTAAATATAACCAGAACTTTGGACAGATATGTTTATTCATTCCAGTCCATTTTAATCTTCTAGCTAACATCTATTATGCACCTATAACATGCCAAGCAATGTACTGGTTACAGGGATAAAAACATGAACAAGACCTGTTGTTTCTTTTACTGAACTCAGGATTTAATGGGAAAACAGACACAAACATGGAACATCATATTCTAGGAAATCTCAGTTATTTCATCTAAAATAGCATAATCTGAAAAGTATGAATAAATCTTACTCTTAAGGCAAGAATTTTTAAATAATAGAAATTCCTATAAAATTATAAAATTCCTATACAATTATAAACTCCATAAAAATTCCCAGGATTCCCAACCTGAGAAGTCAAGACATTGGAAATGGTTTTTGTTACAAACAGCACTAGTCCAGTGGACTATAATATTCCTTGTCAGCATCCAGTAAACTCCAGCCCTGTTTACTTGCAACCGAATTTCTGAGATTTGAAAAATCCTGATCAGTTATTTTAATACACACCTATGTCAGTTTTCTGTGGCTGTGTGACAAAATACCACCAATTTAGTAGCTTAAAACAACATTTATTTGCCAAGTACTATTGCGTAGGTCAGAAGTCCTACACAGGCACAGGGGGGCAGGGGTGTTTTGCTCAGGGTATCATAAAGATGAGCTCAAGATGCCAGCCAGGATGAATATTTATCTGGAGGTTCTAGGAAAAATGTACTTCCAAGCATTTTGTTGCTGCTGGCCAAATTCAAACTTGTGGGGTCTTAGAATTATAATTTTGCTTCCTTGCTGGTGGGCATAAGAAGCCACTGCCAAACTCAGAGGTGGCCTGCAGTGCTTGCCACATGGACCCTCCATCCCCAAGTTCATAGCAGAGAACTTAAACTTCCCAGCCTTTCCAACCACTGACTTTCTTGTTTCTAATCTTAGGAGCCAAGTTTAAAGTGCTGGTGTGATGATGTCATGCATACCCAGGTCATCTTTTCTTTTAAAAAAAAAAAAATTACTATGATGATGATGATGATGATGTGTGTTTTGCCTGCATATATGCACGTGCACCACACACATGCAATGCCTACCAAGACCAGAAGAGGGCATTGAATCCCCCTGGAACTGGAGTTACAAATGGTTGTTAATCACCATGTGGGTACTGGGAACCAAACTCAGGTTTGTCTCTTAACTCAGTGCTCTTAACTGTTAGGCACTCTCTCCAGCCCCTAGGCCATCTGTTCTTAAGATCAACCGCACCATACTAATATAACTTAACTAGAAGTACCAAATTCATCACAGTCACAGTTCTCAGTATTAGTCAAAGTATAACACCAGGGATGTGAGAAATCTTGAGGTCCAACATAATTCCATCATAACATTTTTGTTAGAATTGTAAATTACTTTTACGAAGTATAATTATATTAGCCAAGGACTGGCTACATGTTTGTGCTATTATAGGTTTTTAAAAATCAGAGACCTAAAAAGAAAGTGTAATACACTGTTAAGAAGTTCAAAACTGTCATATATTCTGGGTCATTAATTTGGAATTAAGCTTCTGTGAAAACCATTTGTTTAGTTATATCTTTTGGTTTGTACAAGTTGTATAATCAGGTAAGAATGAGAAATCAATACCAGTTATCAGAACAGTAGAAAGATGCTTTGGAGTTTCAACTGGGAGAACACATTACCTCTACTTTATAGTCATTCTTATGGAAAACTCAGACTTTGAATTGCAGACTTCCCTTACAATATACATTGAGAAATGCTAATATAGATATGTGTAAACTCTTCACAGCAAAGCAGAATCCATTCCCAAACACAGGATAAGTGAAAAAGACAGACAGAAAATTTTTCTTCTCACATAAATAAGATGATTTTAAATCAAATGACCTGGGTCATATGTGGGAAGACAAATGGAATCATCTCCAGACTGAAGTATGTAAAAGTTCAACCACTTCTAATCCCGTATCACAAAACTGCAAGCAACAGCTGGAGACTGAGCTGGACAGATGTGTCAAGATGCCTGTGAATGTCAAGGTAGCAGTCACGGTCCGGGCACTCGAGATAATTTTATTTTAATATTCAAAGGATTTCGCAAGTGATTATAACCAAATCTTTTTAAAATCCACCATGATGAAATTGAGTACAGACTAGAAGGTCTTAACCCAGAAGCAAATGTTTATTTAAAAGAGAATGTGCCTACCCTGGCTTGGGATCAGGCCTTGTAGTGAACAAGAATCCATTCTCAGCATGATCTGGCCCGGAACTGCATTTTGAAACAACACAGATAATTGCTATTGCCACTTGCAAGTCACCAGGGAACTGGTGGAGAACATTTACAGTATGGGAGTCAAAGTGTCACTCAGATTCTAATTACACAGTATATCGATTGCTAGAAGACCTAAAGAAAAGCTCTTTGTAAATGGAGTGAGAAGTGTGGTCCGGCATACTAAATCACTTGAATCCACCAAATGCTCCATGCTGCCCCTTCCTACCAAGTCTTGACAACGCTATTCACGCTGCCTTGCCCAGAGAGCAATTCCAAGTGCCGCCACTCCCAATTTAGTCACCAACTTTTCCAGAAAGTACTCCTTGCTCATCTCACTCCTCCTTTGAGATGAGATGCCTATGTGCAGCTGATACCTGACTACTGTGACCAGATAAAGGTTAATAATTGTAGCAATTTTAATAATCCAACAGTGCTATCTACAGCGTCTTCAAGCACAGGTCATTCTATGTAAAAATTATGAAACAAAAATAACAATTATAGTCTAATCACGTCCCTCATTTCCTTTCTGGTGCCAACAAGAAGCAACTTGGAGAAGAAAAGGGATTACTTGGCTTATAACTCCAGGTTATAATCCAACACTGAGGGAAGCCAAGGTAGAAAGTCAAGACAGGAACTTGAAAGAGGACCTGCTTACTGTCCACACAGCATTACCTCCAACGAAGGGACTCACTTCACAGTCAGAGAAGTGCAGGAGGAACCATGCAGGATGCTGCCTGACAGCTGGTAGGGAGGTTTACGCACAGCTAGGTTTCCTAGACAGTTCAGGTCCACCTACCAGTCCAGGGAATAAATAGTGCCACCCACTGTGGGCTAAACCCCATAAGTCAACACCTAAGACAATCCCGTACTGAAATGCCCACAGGCAAATCGGACTTAGGAAATTCCTCAACGAATACGCTCTTCTCAGATAAGTCTAGGTTGGATCAGGTTGACAGCTGAAACTCACCAGGGCAATCGCCTACATGCACATGCACTTAAACATCCACAACTCATCTCTGTAAATGGCCCAAAATGATGCCACAGAAGATGTGCAGGAAAATGTTACACATATCACCTGAGGTCATTAATATTCAGAGCTGAGTGAGGGGCATTCTGCTAAACTCAGCCAAACTCCTTTTAAGAAACATTTATCTCCAGGCAGAGCCTAGATAGCCAAAAGTAGATAGCCCATGCCCGAAACAGAAAGGACTGTGAAGAAGGTTTCTCTGCGTAATTATTCAATGGGGGTGTTATCTGCATAATGGGATATTTATTAACAACACTGGATTGGAACTCTACCTTCCAGATGCTTTTAGCAATCTCACAGCTATGGCAAACAAAATCACAAAATGTTCTACAGGTCAGGGAAGAGGGTTGAGGACCACTGCCACAGAACCATGACCACCCTGGTCGCAGATGCAACCCCTGGGGTAGCAGCTGATTTCCTGCCTTTGGTTGCAGAACAAGCTTGCCTACACCAAGGTCAACCCTAAGTGAATATCACACTTCAGTTAACAGAACCAAGACTGGAGGTGTTAGGTGTGGGAAGAGCCACAGTCATCTCCTCCAAGTGTTATTTTTCAGGGGACGGTTCTCTCTTGCAGCCTACACTGAACACACCGTACCAGGAACAGTGAGTGGGTTTGACATTTCGCTGGGGCAAATGACTCCTCTCAACGCTGACAATATTCTTGGGACAAAAGTATATCTCAAAGCAGTTTCTCTTCTCCCAAGTTCACATTCATTGAGAATTTACAGAGTGCATTTTGACTGAAGGATCGATAAGTGTCAAGAATTTTACCAGGAGTTGAAGGTGTCTGCTCTGGAGGTACAAAACCTCTCTCCCAATCTGCAGTACTAGCAAACCCAGAATTCTGAAGAGGACATGAAAATTGAGCACAAAGCTCAAATGCGAAGCTTGGAGCCACAGTCCCCAGACTCCTTTGGAGGAAGTGTCTTGGAGAGATCTTGTCCATGAGGCATACTTGCAAAATTCGAAGACTTGTCCCAAGACTTTAAATCCCACCTTAGTGGGTGATGTCTGGGCAGAGAGAAGAGGATGAGAGGGCAGCCATGAGCAGAGGCGACACCTGATCAGACACAGCTTCTAGATATGGGAGCTGGTACAGTTGCCTCCTTTTGTCTCCTAGTGACAACACAGTTTTGTTGTTGTTGTTCATTTTTTAAAAATATGTCATTATTATTTTTTTTTAATCATTACTAATCTTGTTCTGAAGACCAGGAGTTTGGGATATTCTTTCCAAATTTTTGTATTGTATAAATTAGCCAGAAGTAGCTTTGCCAAATGCATCTACCATGCTACTCGCTTCTGGTAGCATGCTCTACACACGCATGCAATTAGGCATGAATATCTCCCCTGCCAGACCACCACCTTCCAGAGAACCAGACAATGGCTGATTCCTTTCTGAACCTTCAGAACCTGGAGCAGTGACTGACACATAGCAAGAGCCCAGAAATGCAAAGGGAATACGACTTTGTACATACTCAAAACTCCTAAGAATTCAAAAGATGTTTAAATACCAAGAAAGGGCTCAATTAAGTTAAAAGGTCTCCCCTACATTACTTCAATTTTATATTAATGCGTAAATCGGTAGGTTCTCAATCATCCTCTCACATTACTTTTTTAAAATAAATTTTTTGAAGAAAGCCTATACTTCCATATACCCATGACATCCTTACTCTCGATTTTTCTGTCTCTCAGAATTTTCCACCACTATAGTCCCAAGTGGATAGACAAAAGGTGCTGAAGTTAGCAGGTCCATATACACAACCCAGGAGCCAACTCCACTTACCCCCTCTCCCCTTACCCACCTCTAGGGCAATCCACAAATTTTAGTAGTCAGTCAGTGAAAGTGAATGTGGCTTCCAGAGAGAACACCATCTGTTTTTCTGCCCCCCAATAAATAAAGTAACCCTGCTCTATAAATCTGTATTGCTCATGTGACGGAGACCCAGAATGGAAGGACAGACAGAATCTTTGCCCTATTTTAATGTCTTTAAAACAAATTCTTGGGTAACAATCTCTAAGGATCTATGAGCTGCACAACACTATGAAACTGATCTGGTATAAATACTGCTACCATGCACTAAACTCATGGGAATTATACACTTTCCAAATGTACACTGTCATCAAGGTCTTATGGCATTTCCTACGAAAACTCAATAGTCAAGCAGCACTTCATCAGCTGAGGTTGTTTTCAGGTGTGGGAACAGAAGGCCGAGGCTGCAGAAACGACCGCTGCTAGTCTGCATTTGGTGTCGCAGCCAGCAGACAGTCACAACCCACTTTTCATACATGTATAATTTCGTCTCCTACTAAAATATTCCCTTCTCTGGCATCTTGGAGTGGAGGCAAAAATCTGCCATTAGGGCCGTAAGTCCATCCTAGATAATCTGTTTCCCTAAACCAGGTCGCTCAGGGCTGATCTGGCACTGAGAGTTCTGTTTACTCAGCTTCGTTCCCTTCTGTTGACGACATCAATGTCTATCTACACAGCATACGGCGGAACACACAACACTCCAGGGACTCAAGGCTCTGAAGGTCAAACTGACAGACTAGGTCCGTGGGCTAGGAAAGGAGCATGCCCATTGTACTGGCACCAAACCACAGCGCAGGTTGCCAAGGGGGTAATATTGCAGCTTTGACATTAACCAGGGGTTTATTATTCTTCCACGCCCACACACCCTAATGCAAAGCTTGTGCTGTTCCAATCCAGGCCTGCTCTATGGGAGACAATTACGTTGAATGTGGACAAAACCCCACAGAGTCTCTGGCTCCAATGCTTCACTTGAGCCCTGGCAGCTGTTACTTCCACATTTTGAATCAGTTTCTGAATTGTGAGAGTCACTTCTCTGTAGATAACGTCTTATTCCAGGGCTAATTGAGATCTTGCCCCCCACGTTGCCAGTGGCTCCACTACTTCCTCAAATGTGTCCTTAAACACTCAGGAAGACATGTGGGCTAGGAGATGGCTCGACGGATAAAGTGATTGCCAAACATGAGGACTGGAGTTTGGACCCCTAGAACTCAGGCAAAAGCCAGGTGAATCTGGAAGCCCACTTGTGACTGTAGTCCACGGGAGTTGGAGACGGAATCCCTGGAGCAAGTGGGCTAGCCAGACAAGACAAAATGGTGAGCTATGGCAAGAGAGCCTGCCTCAATACATAAGGTGCAGACTGAACAACAAATGTGCTATCGTCACACAAATGTGCATACACACATACACCCTTACATACATGGTATATCCACACACATGTGAACACCCATGATACACACCCATGTACCTATAAGAAAATAAGAAGGAAAGAAGAAAAATATGTCCTAAAATGAAACTGATAAACCTCTTTAAATTTCCAAATCCATTATGTACTTGATTTAAACACATAACATTATTATATAATATATGAATATCATTCTAGATTGTAGAACTTCAAAACTGGTACTCAAACATTTGAGTCTGGGGGAAGGTGTAAACCTTTGAGTCTACTGGAGGGGGGAAGGTGTAAAGTTCTGCAAAATATGCACAATAGTCAAAGTGGTTATTTGTTGTTTAGACATTAGAAGTATCATCTCAAAATTTTACTGACCAATCACTGTCATTTATTACTCAAGAATGAGAACACTTAGTTTCAACTCCTGGTAAACAGATATTCTTCCTCATCTCACTCACATACCTGGTGTCATAATCATAAAGAATAAGGTCAAAAGAAAAATGAAGTTTACTTAATTTGCATTATTCATTTTATTCTATAATCAAAGACAAAAAAATACTCTAGGTTACATGACTTTGAGAAAGCTTACCATTTAGCCCAATTCCTCAGTTCCTTAGGTTAATACTTGGATGCAGATCACCAGGTTAGGGTCAAGAGTAACTAAACAGCACGTAATAGAGTATCCAACACTCAGCATTCAATACTCAATACATCTAAGCTCAAAAGACATCAGCTTTGGTTTTCATTCATTGCCAAGAGTTTTAAACATAAACGTTTTTATGGTTTGGATCTGAAATGTTTCCCCAAAGGCCATGTGCTTGGTCCCCAACTAGATGTACTTTTGGAGAATGGTGGAAGTGGTGGAAACTTAAGGAAGCTGGAGGAGGAAGCATGTCTGAATATGTCCTGGAAGGGTCTATCTTGTCCCTGGCCCCTTCCTCTGTGTTTCCTGGCTGTCATGAAATGAACAGCTCCCTCTGCCACACTCTCTAGCTACCACGATGCTCTGCCTCACCTCGAGACCCAAGCAATGGAACCAGCCAACAACAGATGGAATCCTGTGGAACTATGAGCCAAAATAAATATTTTCTCCCTTAATTTGATTTTTTCAGGTATTTTGGTCATAGAAACAACAAGAGAAACTAATAGAATTTTCTTTTGAATCCTTAGACAGGTTCTAGCTCCTGTTGTATGACAATCTCTGTTAGTCCTGCTTTCCGGACACAGGTCCTCCATACAAGGGTGATTAGTTACCTCTGCACAGGTCTCTTCTAACCATCTATATCAATTATCTGATGCTCTGAGATGGGGATCTAGTGGCCAAGGCCCTGTCTGTGACTATCTTAACAAAAATGAATTAGCAATACAATCAATCAAAAAACCACTATCCCAAGAGTTCTAGACAAATGCTTTCTAACCTTTTTTCGAGTCTCAATGATTTAATGTAACTTTATTTTGTGAAATGAAAGTCACATTCTTCTGTGCGTGAGTGTAAAATTTAGGTTTCTGGTTGAGCATGACAGAACAGGAATACACTGGAAGAGTATTCCCATAGGATGGCAGAAACATGGAATGGTGATGGGGTCTAGATACTAGAAGCTCACTGATAATCTCATCACAGAGTGCCGACTGTGGTCATCTTTGTACAGCTCTGTTCTTGAGTCAAACTGGCAAAGCTTTTCCTGCTGATAGGAGATGGGGGTGAAACCTAACCTTGGCCAATCAAACGCTCCTGTTCAAGACTTTAACTATGGAGTAAGTTTATTCACTCATTCATTAAATAATTATTGAGTACACCTTCTGTGTGTTAAAGATACGGCAGTGTAAAATAGTACAGCTCAAATCCTGGAATTTAAATTCTGATAACAGGAATGAAAAAACTTTAAAGTATAATTTTTCTGACGGTGATAAGTTCTACTTAGAAAATTAAAATTGTATGGGGGAAACAGAGGGTTGGAATGTGCATACGCCATTTTATGTTCAAGGGGCAAAGGTCAAAGATAAAGTGCCATTTGAGCAGAGACCCATAAGAAGCAAAGCACAAACCATGCAGATATTTACGACAGGTTGGTCCAGCAGAAATATAGTGGGAGTCACATATGTAATTTTAAACTTCCTAATCATCACATTAACAAGCAAAGTTCTAGGGTTAGAGAGATATCTCAGCAATAAGAGCACTGGCTGCTCTTGCAGAGGACCAGGGCTCAGTTCCCACGACCCACATGGTGGCTAACAACCATCCATAACTCCAGTTCCAGGAGATCCGATGCCCTCTTCTGGCTTCCGCTAGCATTGCATGACATAGGTGTGCTTATACACACAAGCAAAACACTTGCACCCATAAAATAAAAACAAATAAATAAAAAGTTTAAAGGTAAAGATACAAGTAGTTTTAAGAATATAATTTATGCACATGGTATATCCAGAATATTTTCATTATCAATAATATAGAAATTTCTGATGAGTACTCTCAAATTCTGCTTTTCATGATAGGTCTTCAAAATCTGGTATGCTTTTCACACTTACAACACATTTCAACTCCAGAGCTTAACAGCTGATATCTACCATAATAGGGAGTGCACATCCAGAACGTGTGCCACTTAAAGTAAATGTCGGAGCTATGAGAGAGAACGCATGTCTCTACAGAAGGGCGCACAGGCCACAGTGACCAATTTAACATGAGTGAAGGGAATTTAACATGAGGAGGCCCACTCATACAGTGTACTATGGATCTCTGTAAGGACTCTACTGTTAGTCTCTGTGAAAGTAGAAGACACTTGGATGGATCAGCTTCATGGACCTGTGACCTATGCAGCTCCACCGGACCCTGTTTCATCCCTGGTTTAATGATCTATTATTACTATCCTAAAATTCCCAATTTGGGGGCCAAAAGTTCCACATTTTTACTTATACTGGACCTAAAATTCATATATATAGTTGCAACTGGGAAGTTTTAATGAGAGAGTGCCATAAATTGTTTTAGGGTCTAAAAAGAAAACAGGCTGCTATATTAAGAACAGAGTGTAGGAACCACAAGGGTAGATGTAAGAAAACATCTGGTAGTGTAGGCCAGGTGCGAGATGGTGGCAAATGACACCAAAAGGAGAGGACAGTTAGTTCCATGTGTCTATACTTGCAGCATGGGGTCCAACAACATGCTATCTACAGTGACTTCCTGGTGCCTTCCCATCTCCCTCTGCTGACCACCTGGCTTCCATGATAGCTCTCTAGTACTCTGAAAGCTCTGTATAATTCTAACACTGCTTTTTATAGGAGAACAGGAATGGACTTCTCTTTTTGCTGACTCTTTTTCAATAAGACATACAAAACAGCAAATGGGAATTCTCCAAAAGTAAATTATGACGATGTTACAAAATCAAGGTCCCCTATATAAAATGGGCCACTTAAAGAAGGGAGAAAAGATGGGCCCTAATGAGGCTGAACATCTTGTTGGATCATTGTGCCAGAACTTCTTGTACACTCTCTCCACTGATTCCAAATGAGTAAAACATAAATAGTTTTACATGGATTTGGTTATTGCTATAGTCTGAGTGTGACACTCAAACCATATACATCCAAACAGTCTCAGTGTGACTGTATTAATAGGTGAAGCCCTTGGGGGAAAGACTATCTCATGACTTCCTTAATGGTATTAAACCACTATAAAAGGGCAAAGGGAGCTAGCTTGGCCTTTGCACCCCTCCATCCTCTCCATTCTGTGACAGTACAGCATTAACCCCTTGCGGGGGTTGCAGTGACAAGGGGCCAACTTGGCAGCAGAAGGAAGACCTTTACCAGACACCAAACCTGCCCACAAATGATCCCTGACTTTCTAACCTCCAGAACTATGAGAAACTGAGTGTCTGTTCTTCATCAATTACTCGGTCTCAGATATTTTGATAGAGTAGCAGGAATGGATAAAGACGACAGGATATAGTCCACCAAAGTTTATGTAACTATAAAATATATATATATATACATATCTGAAATGCATTAAAAGACACTGAACCCCCCCCATATATACTATTCAGCCCTCAATAAGGAAAATAAAAATAAAAATAAAAATTAGCATGTTGGACTTTTTATTTGTATATCTGTCTCGTCTTTTCAGTGGTGGAGACTGAACTTGGGGCCCAGCACATGGCTACCACATGCTCTTAGTGCTGAGCTTAGTTCCTGCTCTCCCCTACTGAGCCCTACTATTTTAAGTTTTTGCATATAATGTTATATAATTACCTAGTGTTACAATAACAAACAAAAAGAATTGTCTTCATTTAGTTTTTAGGTAATCAAATAGAAAACGCATGGGGCAGGCTAAAAATAATATTACTATTAGTAAATTAAATACCAGCAGGCATAAGTTGATACTTTCTAGTCTAAATTTGTAAAGATAATTTTCTACAAATCTCTCTGAAATGTTAAAACGTACAAAATACCAACCCTCACTTGGGAGAGTTTGTATCAGCATCTCACCTTTTTCTGCAGAACATTGATTTTCCTTTCCTTCACTTCTAACATATCTTTCATGTCTCGAATCTCTCCAGCGAGGGTCCCCTTCTCTTCTGTGAGGTCTTGCAACTGTTTTGTTTTCTTATTGAGAAAGGATTCTTTCTCTTCCAGCCGTAATCTCAGAGCATCTACCTGAAATGAGGAAAAAGAAAAGAGGTTTTGGTTTTACAAGGAGGTTGTCCATAACCATCAGTGGTACCCTGGGGATGGGGGTGGCATCCTGTGGCACCTGAGCATAGCACGACTAAACTTCTGTTCTGCTCAGCACTGTCTCAGTGCATTTTAACAGCCTATGATCTGCCGTAATGTTCCCCTGTGCATATATGTGAACACTGATGCCTTTTAAAAGAGACTATACGGTGAAATAAGGCATGATGAAGCAGTAGCGTGTTCCCACATTTACTTCTCTGATTATGGAAAACAACACGTTTGCTTAGAGGGGGAAACAAAGCACACTAATTCTCCATGTCAAGAGCCCAGGGAGGGAAAAAGGCTGCTCGTGTTCTGCAGCATCTTCCAGGAATACAGAGAACATGATGAGCATTTGGAAGAGCATGATTGACACTAGAAGAACGCTGCTAAATCAGAACAGCTCATGGTGCCACGAACAAGCTCTTCTGCTGGGGTGAGACCGTGATGGGGAAGGCAAACACCCCTCCTCCAGCTGCAGGGGAACTGCTCTGCAAGCGCTTAAAACAGACAAAGCATAGCAAAACATCCCCACCGCTACCAGCACTCAAAAAAAAGAAAGAACTCCAGTTTCCAAATGTCATTATTAAAGGAAAAAGCATAAGCTTTATGTATATTTGATATTTGCATGGGGAAGGATATATGTGTTTGTGTGATTGTGTGTACATGTATGTGCAAGTATGTAGAGGCCAGAGGCTGAGGTCCAGTATCTTCTTCAACTGCAGCTGCTCTCCACCTTCTTCCTCCCCCTCGACCTCCCCCTCTCCCTGCCCGTCCCCTTCTTCCTCCTCCTCCTCTTACTTCTCCTCCTTTTCCTCCTCCTTCTCTTCCTCAACACAGAGTATCTTACTAAATCTGGAGTTGAAGGAGTCCTCTGGACTGATTGGCTGGCCTACAAACCCCAGGGATCCTCCTGCCTCAGCCTCCCCAGACCTGAGATTACAGGTGCATTCTGTCACTCATGACTTTCAGATGGACACTGGGATTACAAACTCGGGTATTCATGCTTATACAGCAAGCAATTTTCTGATCAAGTCATCTTCTGAACACCATGCACAAAGAAAGTTTTAGTTCTAGACTAGACTTCTTCTGTGACCAAATCATAGAAGAAAAACCACTGAAGTGATAGAAAAATAAGAGAAAGTAAAGAATACGAAGACTATTAAAAGATCATTTTAAAGGAAATGGTTTTTTTTGAAATTCCACCTTAGTAATTTACATCACATTTTGACCCATATTTACAAATGCACACTATGCTAGTTTCTTAATGCAACTATGACACATTATATGAAGTCTTAGTGTCCATAATTATTATCAATAACAAGCTATGAGTTTTCCAAGGAAATTCGTGGCTGAACATTGATATATAATATGTAACTCCTAAGACATCTGTTTCCTTATTTGGAAGTTAGTACTAAAATCACTGTGCTTCCATTT
Organism: Nannospalax galili; assembly: GCF_000622305.1. Lineage (NCBI taxonomy): Eukaryota > Metazoa > Chordata > Mammalia > Rodentia > Spalacidae > Nannospalax > Nannospalax galili. The sequence continues at coordinate 3,792,710 of NW_008354534.1, forward strand.
TGGCAGATGGCACCACTGTCATCAGAAGGTTGTTACAATGACATCCATCTCCAACGTAGTAATATTAAGAGGAGGGTATTCGAGGGGATGTTCATGTTGTTGGGGACAGTACTTATGAATAGGGTTAGCTCCCCTATAAAACAAGCCCAAAGGAGATCAATAGATTATTGCACCATGTGAGGATTTAGCACGAAGGTGCCAAATGTAAGGCAGAGAGAGAGAGAGACAGAGAGAGAGACCTCACTACACACTCAGCCTATCAGCATATTGATCTTAGACTTCCCAGCTACTAAACTGTTAAGAAATACATTCTTGTTGACCATAAGCCACCAGAGATAGGTATTTTGGTATGTCAGCTAAGTAGATTTAGCTAAATAGGCTAAGATGACAACCGTGATTCATTTTCTCTGGTTCAGTGTGCTGGATAGCTTTAGTGTCAACTTGACACACCTGGGTTGAGGGAGCCTCAGTTGGGAAATTTTCTTCATTGGACTGTCCTGTGGCCATGTCCGTGGGACATCTTCTTGATTACTGAGTGATGTGGGAGGGTCCAGCCCACTGGGGGTGGTGCCATCCCTGGGCAGGTGGGCCTGTGTTGCATAAGCAAGCAGGCTGAGCAGGGGCCAGGAGATCAAGCCAGTAAGAAGCATTCCTCCATGGTCTGTGCTCCAGCTCCTGCCTCCAGGTTCCTGCCCTGAGTTCCTACCTTGGGCTCCCTGATGAACTGTGACCTGGGAGACGTAAGCTAAATAAACCCTTTCCTCCCTAAGTTGGTATTGGTCAGAGTATTTCCTCACAGCAATGAAGAGACAAACTAGAACAGAAATTGGTACCAGAGAGTAGGGTATTGCTGTGACAGACCTGACCCAGTTGTTTTGGGAGGACTGTGGAAGTGTTTGGAACTTTGGGCTGGAAAAGCCATTGAATGCTCAGGGCTTGTAGCTGTGGAGCTTGGAACAGTTCTGCTGAAAGAGTTGTCGATGAAAGCCTGGCTTGTGAAGCTTCAAAGGGAAGTGGAGACTATCAGGGCTGTTCATGTGATATTTTGAATTGAGAATCTGTGGGTTCTGGTTGGCTGGGGCTGAAAAATCAGCTGTAAGTAACAAGATATCAGCATCACTAAGGTGAAATCTTCTGGGAGGTATTTCCTCAGAGTCAGAACGTAGAGGGGACCCAAGCTAGAAGCAGGACTTGGTAATGTGTAAGAGTCTCCTGCATGTTTCTGGTGTTGAAAGCATGAAGGAGTCACAGAGAGCAGCTGAGGCTTGGCACTCTGAGAGGCCAGGAAAGGCCATGGTGAAAGTGCAGCTTCAGTTGCAGTGAAGACCCCAGGATGAAGGGGTCATGGAGAGAATCTGGGGCTTTGCACCCTGAGAGACAAGAAGAGGCCATTGGTGAAGGTGTAGCCTCAGTATCAGTGGAGACCCCAGCTTTTTGGAGATGCTAGGACCATGGGACAACCATCAAGGACAGCAGGAGGTGTGGAATGGAGCTGGCCTGGGTCTGCAAGACGAGCTCTGTGTGCTGAGGATGGCAGAGTCAGAGAAGTGGAGCTGCCAGAACCCTTTGGAGCCCAGAAGATTGGGAGTAAATCCCAGATGTCCAGCCTTGAGCTACTTTGCTGGACTTCAGCTTTGCTTAGGTGTGCCTGATTCTTCCTTTTTTTAATTTTTAATAATTACATGATTAGAAGAAGCATTTCATTACAGCTTTAACATATTCAGTAACATACTCCACAGCAAGAGTACATCTCTTTCACAAATGGCTGTAAGCTTCTAGGTTCACAGTTGAATTAATACAGTTATACAATGTGGGAAGCGAGCACAGCCGAGCCAGCCAAAGATGGAGCCCTGGCTGGCTGCCAAACCTTGTGCTGTTTACTTCAACTCTTGGCTGATTGCCAAGGCTCGTGAATCCCGCTTGTTTACCCCAACTCTGAAGTATGGTGAGCCCAAAAACAGGTGCTGCCAGCCTGATGATCTTGCTACGTGGCTAATGAGCTGCACTCTGCCTGCCCGCTGCACGTGTGTGTGCCCTGATTGGTCCTGGCTAGAGGGAGGGCTGTTGGAAACGCTATATGAACAGCTGAGGTGTGTAATATAGAACAGAACAGAAAAGAAGATAACTACAGCAACAACGAGACAGCATCATAGTGAGAGAGAATGAGATAAGTGAGAATGAAGTGAGAGAGAATGAAGTAAGAATGTAGTGAGAGAGAATAAAGTGAGAGAGAATGAAGTGAGAGATATAGGAGAACAGAACGAAGCAGCATCATAGTGGGTGAGATAGTGAAGAGAATATGAGAAAGAATAAGAGAGAATAAAGGAAGAAAGAGAAACAGAAGCTTGAACCTCACCTTGGTGTCTGTGTCGTTTTTCCTCGGCTCTGCTGGACAGAGTCGTGGCTTACGACAATACAATACTGAACACAGTATAAGCCCCATAAGACATAAAATTGAATGAGTTTTTAACCTTTGATAAAGATCTCCATTTCATTTTAGAAAATATGGTTCCTTGCAGAAAGACTCATTATTTTTGCTACTAACACTGAGATAACTGGCACATGCATCTCTAATCTGTGCGTATCCGATTATTACTAGACATAATCGGTTGCACTTGGATCCTTGGCACCTATATATGTCTATAAAGTCATCTGGTAGATTTCAATGGTAATGTTTATCTCCTTTACTGATTAACATGACATATATTTCCATGCTTCCTCCTCAAATATAATGCATTTTTTAAAATTTGTTGATTTTTTGTGTGTGTGTATATCACACAGAACATCCCAAACCATCTTATTCAACTATACACCCACTTCCCAGATGGAACCCTCCCATAGCCTCCCTCCCCCCACTACAGCCCTTACACTCTGATATCCCTGCTACTGTCTGCTGTGTTGTCAGCACCCCCAGCCAATCCCCACTACTTGTACATCTGGTGAATCTAGTTGGCCTAGACTAGAGCTCTTTGTTTAAGGAAGGTCAGCTGTTCCTCATCTAGCAGCAATCAGTTGTCAATATTCCTTTAAGTAAGATTGGGGTCTGCTGTTCATTTTCCCAGTT
>NW_008354534.1:3795828-3798547 GCF_000622305.1 Nannospalax galili
TATCTGGCATTGTTGCTTATTATGTAGCCTTTAGCTATACATATGGACTCTTATGAAATTATGTTGGCCCATTTAATCTTTGGTTTTACTTTCTTTTGGGTGTTTAAGGACATACAGTTGGCAGAGATAAACCAATTTATTTTTACTCTTAAGGCTGTTTGAGGATCTGTTCCTCAAGAGTCACATGGGCTTGGGAGGAGCCCCTGGCTCCTTTCTTTTACCAGTTCCACCTATGTGAAGATAAGTAAAAGGTCCTGCTCAACTATGGTTGGCTTCACTTGGGCATGGAGGAAATGATTCCTCTGTGTTGACCCTCCTCTTTGCACACTGTGACACTGGTTCAAGTCCATCTCATGGGATCTCCTCGGCCTCCTTATTCAAGAGGACAGGTGACCCACCACAATTACAGGACATTTTGAGAGATGCTCATAGTCTCCTGGAACTAGTTGATCTAGGAGGGCAAGGAGCAAAAACTTCCCTTTATGTCCCTCTGACCAAATTATTATAGGCCTCAAAGAATATCTGTTATAAACCTTACATAGATTTCTTGATCTGGTATGTATAATTTGTCAGTAGATTGTTGGACTAATATGGTTCCCTCTGGTTTTTAAAACTAGCTGGGCATTATTTATCTCTCACATTGTCTAACCCCTCCATCATGGTTTCCCATCATGGTACCAATTAAGGTACCCCCATTTTCCCCCTTTCTCCCTTAACAATACCCTTCTGCTATGGTCCTACCTCTCTTGAGCTCTTTCTTTCCCTTTATCCCCTAGGTTCATGTACTATTGCTCATGACTGCATTTGTAAAGCATGTGGCATCACTGTTGCTGTGTCCAAGCATGTGATTTTATTCATACACATAATGTGTTTATGGATGTCCTGGGCTTAAGACACTAAGTTACAAACTGCCCTTAAATTAAAAGAACAAAAGTAGTTTCAATGATTAGATTGAAAAATAGTGAGTTTCTCTAATGATAGAGACCATATAATGTTCATTTTCTATAGAAAAATGTTCTTCCTATTAAAACATGAATATTAATCTTGCAAAGTGAAGGAATCTAAATGATTTACAGTCTGTAGAAGCTTGCGGTGTCATCTCTTTGTTCTGGAGTATGTTTTACTGTGACATGCCACGGGGGGTTTTTATCTGGTCTAACTGGTGTTCTGTGCTTCTTGTCAGTGTGTAAGCACATCTTTCCTTATTTTAGGGACGGTTTCTTCTATTATCTGTTGAAGCATTTTTCAGTTCCATCTTCATTTCAGCTTCATTCTTCTTCAATATTTCTATCTCCTTTTTCAATTCACTTTCCAAGTCCCGAATTGCTTTTTGTCATTTCATTCAGCCATGTATTTGTATTTTCTTGTGCTGCAGTCAGGAGCCTGTTCCTATCATCTTTACGTTCTTTCAGTTGTTTGTTGATGTGTTCGGTTTTAATTTGCATTTCCCTAATTATTAGTGATGTTGAACATCTTTTAAGATGCTTCATAGCCATCTTTACTTCTTCTTTTCAGAACTTTCTGTTCAGCTCCTTAGTCCATCTTTTAATTGGGTTATTTCTTGTCTTAAGTCTCTGTTTTTTTGAATTCGTTATATATTCTGGATATTAAATCTCTGTTGGATGTGTCGCTGGTGAAGTTTTTATCCCATTCTGTGGGTTTTCTGTTCACTTCCCTGGTTGCCTCCTTTGATGTACAGAAGCTTTTTGGTTTAGTGAGGTCCCATTTGTTAACTCTTGACCTTGTTTCCTGAGTAATTGATGTCTGGTTTAGAAAATTCTTTTCTACAATTATATTTGGAAGGTTTTTCCCAATGTTTTCTTCTAACAGTTTCAGAGTTTCAGGCTTTACATTGAGGTCTTTGATCCATTTGGAATTGACTTTTGTGCAAGGTTAAAGATAGGGGTTTAGTTTCATTCTTCAACAGGTGGAGATCCAGTTTTACCAGGACCTTTTGCTGAACATGCTGTCTTTCCTCCAGTGAACTTGACACCTTTGTCAAATATCAGGTGCTGAAATTGCCTGTACTTGGGTTTGGACCTTCAATCATGTTCCATTGATCTATGTGTCTATTTTTATGCTAGTACTGTGCTGTTTTTATGATTATAGTTCTGTAGTATAATTTGAGATCTAGTATAGTAAATACCCAGGGTTGCTCTTTGTGCTCAGGGTTTCTTTGGCTACCTGGGGTCTTTTGTGCTTCTGTACAAATTTAAGAATGGTTTTTGCTAATTTTGTGACATGTCATAGGGATTTTGATTGGGATTGTATTGAATGTATACATTGCTTTTGGTAGGATGATCGTTTTCACAATGTTAATTCTTCCAATCCACAAGCATGGGAGGTCCTTCCATTTTCTGTCTTCCTCAATCTCTTTCTTTAAGGATTTAAAATTTTCATTGTAGATTTCTTTAATGTCTTTGGTCAGGTTTATTCTGAGATATATTTTTTTTGCAGCTATCTTGAAGGGGTTGTTTCCATGGGCTCTTTCTCTGATTGTTATTAGTATATAGAAAGGCTACAGACTTTTGTAGATTAATTTTGTAACCTGCCACTTTACTGAAGTTGTTAATAATTTCTAGGAGTTTTCTGGTGGAATTTTTGGTGTCTCTTAGGTATAATATCATATTATCTGCAAAAAGGGAAATTTGATCTCTTCTTTTCCAATTAGTACTCTTTTAATTTCCTGCTCTTGTCTTATTGCTCTTGCAAGAGTTTC
>NW_008354534.1:3798688-3835400 GCF_000622305.1 Nannospalax galili
AGTGGCTATTTCCTTTCTGGATTCTTTGTTAGTAATAATCAGATGCATACGGATTAGAGACACAGGCACCAACATCTAAGTGTTACTAGCAAAAACAGTAAGTCTTTCTGTAACTTTTTTAAAGGTTAAAAACTCATTCAATTTTATGTCTTGCAGGGTTATACTGAGTTCAATATTGTATAACTGTATTAATTCAACTGTGAACCTAGAAACTTGTACCCACTTGTGAAAGAAATGTACTCTTACTCTGGAGTGTGTTACTGAATATGTTAAAGCTGTAGTGCTTCAGTGAAATCATGTCATTATTAAAAATTTTTTAAATGACTAAAAAAATAATTCTTCAAGGCATGAAAATTTTCTCCTTCATAATTGGTAGATGTGCAAAACATTACCATTGAAATCTACCTGACGACTTTATATCCATGCTCAGATGCCAAGGAGCTCAGAAAGTAACCGACTGTGACTAGTAATAATCAGATATGGAGAGATTAGAAACGCACGTGCAAACATCTTAATGTCAATTGCATTAAGAATGAATTTTTCTGTATGAAACTGTGTATTTTAATAATGAAATGGAGATTTTTTTAAATGTTAAAACCTCATTTAATTTTATGTCTTATAGGGTTTATACTGAGTACAATATTGTATAATTGTAATGATTCAACTGTAAACCTAGAAGGTTGCAGTCAATTTTGAAAGAGATGCATCTTAGCTCTGGAGGTTGTTGTTGAATATGTCAATGCTGTTGTAATGAGGTGCTTCTTCTAGGTATGTGTCTATTAGGTAAATAATTTTTTTTAAAGTTAAAAAAAAAGTTGCAATAAAATGTTGAAAAGAAAAAAAAAAAAAAAAAAAAAAAAAAAGCAGGCTGTAAACAAAGATTAAATGTTCACTTAACAATTCTTTTTCAGCAATATTTGAACTGTGACCTGGGAGATGTAAGCTAAATAAACCCTTTCCTCCCCAAGTTGGTATTCATCAGAGTATTTTGTCACAGCAATGAAGAAACAAACTAGGTCAGTAAAGACACCTTAATATGTGATAATATATAAAGGTCAGAAGTTCAGAGTTAGGACCGTTCATGGGTTCCAATGATCCACCCCAATCACTTTGGTAAGAGATATAGGAATTTACTGGTTGTAGTCCTCTCACTGTAAGAAAGTAATGTGCTGTTTGTAATGTAAGTGAGTACAAATGATATATTTACAAAATGAAGTCTATAGGCATGTTCACAATAGCAGTATTTTTAAAAGATCATGCTAGACACAGCCAAAATGTTTTCTATGAAGTGAATGAATAAACAGAACTTCTGTGTATTTTTGTGGACTACTAGCCTAGCCAGAAAAAGGGGTAGGTTATCGATAATATAACATAGATCAATCTTGAAAGTAAAATGAATGTAAAGAACGCAGAAAACTTTCTATATGACTCCATTTCCATTTCTATAAAATTCTAAAAGTAGTCTATGGTAATAGATATGAGGCAACGGTTCCCTGTGGTAGGGGATGGGGAGGACTGATAACGAAGGACCAGGAGGGCAAATTTGTTCACTATATTGATTAACTGAGTGACCTCACAATGTATAGAGTTATCAAAACTCACAAAACCATACTGTTTCATAATTTAAGCTTCCATATATTTAAAATTTATACTTCAATCAAGTTGAAAAATATGAGCATACCAGTAAGAATTAACGAACATAAGAACCTCTTTACTGAGTGAGAGATCAAACAATAGCAAAACCAAACCCAGTAGCCAAACTACAGTACAACCTCCTGTGAGGGTTGGGAGGACAACAGGGTTCACATGGATGACAGAGGTACTGCGGTGATGGATGATTTTTGTCTTTGCTCTCCACAACAGAAAATCAATAGGGTAGCAGCAACAGCAATAACCAAGAAATTAAAAGATCAAAACAACTATGCAAAACCCATGCAAAAGGAGTGAAAATGGATTGTCTTGTTAAAAATGAAAGGGGATTGGGAGAAATAAAAGGTTGTTGTGTCTCCTATCAATTGTCTTGAGCATCTTACCTCTTTATAGTACAGTATAGATTTTAAAAGAAAAAATAATAATTACAGGCTGCAAGAATACAATAAGCCAAAATAGACTTGTAAACATGAGGACACAAAAAGCAAGGTGCTGTGTTAGAGGACACATGTTAGTACCAGGTACAGTGTTAGAGGACACAAGTTAATATCAGGTCTGCTTTTAGCTGGCTGTGACGATCAGGACAAATAACCCTAGCTTCCTCACCCAGACTCCAGCTGCAGATTTTCCATGTGGAATAAGGGGGGTGGCAGAGAAGACGTTAGAAGAAGCATCTGTCTTCAGTAGGCAACATCGGGGAAGAAGGATATTAAAGACAAGGAAGTTACTTGACTGGAATCTTCTTTGCCTACCCTAAAAGGGACGCCAAAGTTGTGTTTTCAAAGGTCAAAGGTGATGGAAAGGTAGGCATGTTGACAGTGTCAGTTGTCAGCTTGACACACCTGGGAAGCGAGAGCCTCAACTGGGGAATCACCTCTACCAGACTAGTCTGTGAGGCAATCTTTGGGGCATTTTCTTGACTGTGGAGTGATATGGGAGGGCCCAGAACACTGTGGATGGTGCCACCCTGGGCTGGTGGTCCTGTGTTGTAGAAGATCACAGGCTGAGCACAGACTAGGGGAAGAGCCAGCAAGCAGTGTATCTCCATGGTCTCTGCTTCAGGTCCTGCCTCGGCTCCCCTCCACGACGAACTGTAAGTTGTAGATGAAATAAACCCTTTGCTCCTCAAGTTGGCTTTGGTCAGTGTTTTCTCACAGCAACTGAAATCAAACAAGGACAGTATGCAAGTAGAGTTTTTATGGATTCTGGTCCAGAAAAGAGGCTAAAGCTGGGACGGTCCCATTAAGGAGTGATGTCCAGAGCTCTAAGCCCATGAGGCAGAGTGGTGCTGACTGAACTCCCAGAGAGAGTAGACGGCCTGTGATCAGAGGCTGAAAACTGTAGCTTCCTCAAACACCTGGTAGCTTTGCCTCTTTCCACACAACAGAAATGGCTATGCGGTGCTGGCATGAATCTTCCCTTTTCTAACTGAAAATCCATGGCATCTACTTCAGCATCCCAGATTCTGAAGTGGCTCATCAGAGCTTAAAGTACACTCCATCTACCAAACCAGGAACAATGCCCCCATTTCTCTTTGGGATTTGACATCTGATGACAAAATATGATTTTCACTTTATGTGCAAAGCATAGCATTGGAGAACGGCAGGATACGGTGAATGTTTCTGATTAAAGCTGTCATGTGAAGCAGTTATAATCAATCACAGGTACTTTCACATGGGCTTATTCAATGGGATTCAGAGAAGAAACCTTTGACTGTGGTCACATTAATCCCATATCCCAGTGATCAAAGCAGGACAGTCTCTATGTGGACCCAAAGGAAAACCCCAGAAGTAAATTACAATGTGGGAGTAGAGGTGGAGAGAGTTTGGAAGAGGCTCTACAGTGATGAATAACACAGGTAACATGTACAGTGCCTTCCCACCATGTGTGATTTGGCAATGCCCTGTGGCACTGTCCTGAGGCCAGAGGAGATGAAAAGCAAGCCTCACCAGGAGAATATTTATCCTAGAATGAAATGGAGAGCAAAGGCAGCTATGATCTACACATTGCTCACTACACCCAAACTCAACATGGCAGGAGGGAGTCCATACCAGCTGAGGTATTCTGTTTGGGAGTTTATTTTCCATCAGCCAGAAGGCATGTACTTAAGGAATTTGGATCATGCCTTTCAATCACCTTCACTCTATCTGTAGAGCTTTGTACAGTCTCCTAGAATCAAGACACAAATCTTGAGGGTCCTTTTCATAAAATATAAAACTTTGACCTGAACTGCATCCAATTCTCAACCAACATTAGCTCAGTTTGCAGTAAGCAAGTATGACATCATTTTTGAAGTCAAACTTGAACTTCCAGATGGTGCAAAACCACATGCAGGCACACAGGCCTCAGGATGCACAGACGTTTATAGGCAGGGACGAGCAAGCGAAAAAAGAGCATGTGCTATACAGAATGTGTGGTTCTGAACTGGGTATCAATGACTGAGCTAAAGCTGCCCTCACTAACAGTCTGACATCCACCAACAGTGTTAAGCAACAACAAATAATCAGGAAAATTGTCCCATCTAAGGCATGACCCCAACATCAGGTAGAAAGATAAAAGTTAAATGGTTTGGGAATGTGGGATACCTTTCTTTGCCTCTTCACTCAACACCAAATAATTTTAAGAGCCTTTGCTGCTCTCTCTTAAACTTTGGCAGTTGACTCAATAATACTACTTGGCAAAGCAAAGAACACTATCATTTCCCAGAAAAAGAAAAGAAAAGGAGAACTGCACGGTGTGATCAGTGCACAAAGATCCAGGAGGTTGAATTCCCATCTTCCCCATATCTTTTAACCACATAAGAACAGTCACCTAGTGTTAAAACTAGGACCAGCTTTCCATTTTAGAATTGCTCATTTCCTGTTGATCAGGGTGTGTGTGTGTGTGTGTGTGTGTGTGTGTGTGTGTGTGTGTGTGTGTGTGTGTGTGTGTGTGTGTGTGTGTGTGTGTGTGTATGAGCATGTCACAGGAAAATTTAACCTTTTATCTGGCAGTATAAAACAAAGCATTGTTATCACTTCAGTTACAGGTAATAACTTGAAAAGAAAGGATTGTGGCAAAGAACTCGGCAAAAATTGCCAAGATCAGTGTTACACATTAATAATCTTCATTTCAGCACCCAGGAATTATGACCAGTTCCAAGAGTGAGGTATGCTTCTGAGAGTTCAAAAGGTTCCCAACCTCTCTTCCGTAGTTTACATGGTCCTTTAAAAACGGTTCTGACATTATGACAAAACACCAACTACTACTTGATGCGCCATGAATAATTTTAAAAACCAAGTGGTTCATTTTGATCTTAAAATGACAATGACAACACTTAAGAGAAAAAAAAAAGCACGAAAAAGGAGCCACTTGAAAACTTTCACAGATTAAATGCTACTTACTTGACAACCCTTCAGGAATAAAATAAACACTGTCATAAAGAACAACTTGAAAACAGAATGAAACTGGAACACTCACAAAAACTCCCAATATGGTTTTATTTCACATTCAAAGTTTCATTTGTTTGTTTTTCCTAATGGCAGAGTTGGGGTAAAAGTCTATTTGAATTTGATTCAACTTGCAATCATTCAAATGGGAAGAGAGTTTCAAAGTTGGAAGAATATATAACACACACAACTTCCAAAGACACAAACACCAAAATAACCTCAAGCCCCAAGCTTGCTGTGGTGGTGACCACCAGACCACATTCACATCCATCTCCTTCCACTCCCAAATGGTGGGGACCATTGTGATTTTTCAACTCCCTTGCAGAAAGACGAGGCTTCCAGTTTTATTCATGAGTTATAAACCTAAGTGTAGCTTATCATGTCCTGTCAGTGCTGCACCAACACTCTGCCTTTCCTTGGAGATTCTAGAGGCTACATGGTGGAGGTATGAGAGGCCAGATCCTCTGAAAATCTGTATCTTCAAGAGACTGAGGAGCAGGAGCTCCCCACCAACCCCCAAACCCCATGGGCTGCACAAACAGTATGCTGTATTAAGTAGCTCAGAAATTGCTACTGTAACTTCTTAATCTGTAAGAGCTCAGCATCTTAAAATTAGAAAGGTCCACTTGTTTTCCTTGTTTCACACATTATCACAAACCTAGAAGAAGCAAGTCACTGCTTCCATCTACTCTATCTACAGACAGGACCTCAAAACCTATTTCTCTCTCCTCTCTCCTTTCTTCCCTGCATTCAGTGGGAAAACAAAACCAAAAGCAGAGGTAAAAGAAGCAGAGTTGGAATGAGAGGGCGTGGACATCTGAGTTAAAGATCAAGGCCTGGGGAGGAGGAAGACAGACTAAACAGAAAGGATCAACCGCCTTCAGCCCATGTCATTGAGTTCAGTGGATAGACAATCAACGGGCTCAAGCGAACAACTCTTCCCTAACAGCCTCTGAGTTGCAAAAGCATGTTCACTCGACTGGTGGCAATGGCCATAACCTCACCTACAGATCTCAGGAGCACTAACTAAAGTGTGATGTGCAAACAGGGACAATAACAATACCTCTTTCATCCAGTTGTTTTGAGGATTAAATGAAATGGCACAAGTAAGGAACTTAGCACAGTGCCTGGCACCCAGAAACACTTGATAAATTTTTTTCTGTTGTGATTGTATTTTGTTATTCCACTTTCCACAGCTTCTAAAACAGTGATTTATATACTGTAAGAATGTAATAAAGGCAGAACAGCAATCCTCAGGAAGAGTTGAGAACTGACAGGTAAGGTTTTGTGCTCCAACAATGCACCAGAGTGTTATATATAGTCTGACACTGACTTTAAAATATTTCAGCACACAATGTATGATACGTGTGGAGGTGTGGGAGGTGTCTGGGTAGGTGGATGCATGTGTTTCTCAACGGGGAATAAATTCGCCAGGATAATTAATTAGCTTGTGAGAGATTTTAATTAAAAATTAACATCCCATAGTCAGCTACCAAAAGTACCTTGCTATTCTCTGTGTTCGATGAACATTTGAAAATTGGTCAACTAACACAACTGATGTGAGGAGTGATTTTCCTTGGTAAAGTGAGTGGTGTGTGGAGTGTGTAGACTGATTAGAGCAGGCATGACTACTCATCCCATAACAGTATTTAGGCCCATGTGTCTGCAATAAATATGATGTAAGCCATCTCCGGAACTTTAACTTTTCTAATAGTTTCATTAGTAAACAGTGAATGTAATTTTAATAAGAATGTAACTCATTATACCTAAAATATCACTATATTCAACATATTATTGATACAAAAAATATGATTTTTTGTACTTTAAAAATATTTTACTGATTCTTTGAGATTCATACAGTGTATTTTAATCATATTCAGATCCCCTCCCCATCTCTGCCTCCACCACACTAACCCTCCCTGACTTCATGTCCTCTACTATGGAGTCTAATATGTGCTCCCCAAATGTTGTTGGGCATGATTCTATCCCTTGGAACCTGATCAAACTACCTGGAATCACACTCTTAAAAAACACTGATACCCCCTCTTCCATCAGCTACTAATTTGCCAATAGTTCTTCAGTTAGGACTCAGGCTTCTTGCCCATCCCCCTGATCCATGATGGATTTTGGGCTGGCTTGGGCTTACGCAAGTCTTGTGTATGCTGTCACAAGACATGTGTGCAACTGCCTTGATGTGTCTGGAAATTATAGTTCCCTTGTATTCACCCACCACCTTTGGCTCTTATAATCTTTCCACCCCATCTTCCTCAATGATCTCTGAGCCCTGGGATGAGAGGGTGTGATACAGGTGTCCCATTTAGGGCCATGCACTCTGCAGTCTCTTGTTCTTAGAGGTTGACTAGTTATGGGTCCCTGTGTTCACTACCATCTACTGTAAGAGGAAGCTTCTCTGATGAGAGCTGAGAGATGCACTAATCTAAGGGCATATAACAGTAAGTCATTAGGTGTTGGTTTAATACAATGCACATTTGGCAGAATAGCATTTGTATTCTCTCTTACAGCCTGTGACCTGTCTAAACATAGGTTCCTAGGCCCGATTACAGTATTTCATGTAGGCTTCATCTTGTGAAGTGGGCCTTAAATCCATGCCCAAAGTGGTTGGTTACTCCCATAACGTTTGTGCCACTACTGCACCAATAGGCGTATCTTGCCAGGGCAGCTGCCATTGTACCTTGCAGGGGGTTCACACCTGGCCAAGGTTAATGATTACTTTTCTCTTCCTGTAAGATACTTTCTGGCACTATGAAAGCTGGCATAGAGATGAAGTTTCAAGATCAATACCAGCTTGATTTCTCCTTGTTTGTTCTATGACTCATATATGTAGTAACTCAGCAATAGGTTCCTACTGTCAAGTTTGGTCAGATAACTGCAGATTGTCTTCATAATTTAACATTTTGCACTTTTCATGCACCTCAATTAGGACCAGCCATGTGTTAGGAGCCCAGGATCATGCATAGCCTATGATTGCCATACTGTCAGGACAGGTCTGTGATTCTAATAAGACTCAAAGTTTCAGCCCTTGTAACAAAAAAATGGTGTAGTTAGGATTTTGATCTCCTTTGCACTGAAACGTTTCAGGCAGGATTTCTGTCCAGTCATATTGACTGAGGGTGAAACTCGAACTTCAAGTCCAGGAGGATAGAGAATGGGAACATTAAGGAGTGCTTCAAGAAGCTGTAGACTGGATGGGACCATCAGAAACGACTGAGCTCTAAAAGAGAGCTGAGAAACTACCAGTAACCTAATTTTCTTAGGGATTCAGTTAACATGAATCTCACTGGAGTCTTGTTGAGAAAAGAACTCAGAATAATCACTGCTTTAAACTTTCAGACAAATCCTTAATTACATCCAAAGCTGCTTTTCAGGAATGTTCCTCCACAGCTACACTATCAAAAACTGGCTCTTCTGGCAAGAGCATACCCACTGATTACTCATAGCTCAGCTGTGACTTTGACTTCTGCAGTTCTTTTGATTTTAGATCCTTCTCCTCTCTTGGTGCCCTTTTTATGTCCAGTAACTAGAATCACTTAGTCATCCATTTGACAAACATAAAGAAATGGTTCTGTGTCAGTCACTATTCTAGGTTTTTAGGAATGTGACCTTTTAACATGGCAGCTGTGTCTGTGACTTTCTGAACTGCATATCTGTGAAGTTGGGGGTGAGGGTAGAGCAAGTATTATGTCCATACCATTAATACAAACAAACTCCAGGATAATAGGGAAGGATGTAGATATGAAGCCTTAGGACTTAAGGCCTTGTCATGCTAAATTCCTATTGGAAAAAGCAGTACAAACTCAGAATGTACGTTCTCTTTTAAAAACTTATTTTCTAGTTTTGTGCATATACTAAATTAGCTTAGAAAAATCTGTCCACTTCAACTGTAGTGAGCACCCCCAGATTATGTTTTTTTAATGAAGCAAAGCAGTATATTTCATAAAGATATTTCTGTAGGTTTAAGTACAGAGGTTAGGAGAAGGAGAGGTGCTCAGAAGCAAGCAAGGTCACAAAAGGAAGAGGCATGGAAAGTAAGGCATGCCCAAGCACGGGTATGGGACCCTCAGGGAAAGCTTGCCAGATTATGGTTGTGAAAAATCATTTCTCACAAAAATAAACTGTTTTCATTGAAAAAAAAATGTTTGATTTAAGTATGAGGCAAGAAATGTTTAAGGTGAAGACAGAATATTTCTGTGAACCAAAAAGTGTGTTGAGAAAGGTTAATAGAGTCTGCTTATTGGCCAAGATTGGGATAATTTGAATTAATTTTTCTTAAAAAGTCCCTCAGACTGTTCTAAAGGAAACATATAACAAGGGCATGAAAGGATGCTGGCAACAGGTATCCAGTGTCCTGGACCACAGGGAGACTGTGGACACGAAGAAGGAAGCAACAGGGAGAGAGAAAGTGGCTGTGTGTGAGAGGCATCCTCAGGGACAGACAGCAGAGCTGCACTGAAGGCCTGTGCATGTGGGGAAGGAGGGGAGAAATAAAGACCATTCTTGAGTTGCTGATCAGAAGAAACGAGAAGATAGTGGAATTACTACCTGGGTGGGGAGAGCCTGGAGAGAACATAGAAAGGCAATTTCGAGTTCAGGATTGATATGATATGGCAGGAAACAACCAACAGACAGGGCTATGTGACCCACAGGCTCCTGGCACGAAGAATTCCCTGGAGCTTAAGCTGTGTATAGACAAGCAGTCTAAGAGTGATGTGAGTGCTTCTCTAGAAAACGGATCAGGACACCTTCTGCACATTTACAGACTTACTCCAATATAGTCATGGAGACCAAGTTCAGAAAATGTGTAAGAAGAAGACAACTCTACAGCTGACAACCAAAAGAAGTCCCTTTCCTCCAAGCACCTCTGGCCTTCCATCTTTTGTTTCAAGTTACAGTCCTGAGTAACAGGAGGTTGGGCCATTCTGGTTAGGCCTTTTAAGGCTGTTAGGTAATGCCAGTGAGGTGTGTTCATCTTCTCACTGGCCACAGCAGTCAACACTACTGCCACCCACAGAGAAAAGGACATATAACCCTACCCACAAGTAGCTTTCAGCTACAGCAGGGGCTTATAAGTGAGTAGGAAAGTCCTGCATTATATTTCAAAATATGCAAACAGCAAAAAGGAGAAACAACGTGGCCATTATAGAGTACTTCCTAATTCATAGTTTGCCTTTTATGATATGTCTGTTCTCTTACATAATTTCAAAATATAAAACTAGAATTCAGAATATAGCCACATGTTATGCTTATAAAAGCTAAGTTCCAGTCACCAGCTTATTAATAACACAAGTGAAACTCTCACATTATAAAGATGCATTTGTCTCACCTCCCTGTCAAAAAATTATACCCGAGTCCCTCACATCACCTACTTGAAGACAATGGGGGTTAAGAGTGCTTTGCAACAAAAAAAAAGAGTGCTTTGCATCACCCACGTGGAAGAATTCATATCATATTGGTGAATAATATAGCCAATGCTTTATAACGCCTGTTTTCATACTTAAGTTTTTGGCTACTTCTTACACTAAAATTAGGTGGTTTTAAGTGACTAGTCCAAAATTCAAAATTTAATGTTCAGCTCAGTTTCAGCAAATTTCTGAAAACACATGGGATTTTTAAGTCATATGTTAATACTTAAAGTTTTTGTTAATAAAACTTCCAACACTAACCTTACCTCACTGAACTTCCCTCACTGGTTTCTACACTAACTAAAACTACAGCTGCCATATTTTGAGTAACTACAAAAGGAAGTAAGCCATTCCCAAGTCAATGTTATTTTGCAACATGATTATAGTTATAAATTCAAAATACTTAAAACCAATTTGCAAAACTATCAATCTTAGTATCTTCTAACATTTGAAAGCCTAGCTTCCAAACTTTTATTCTTACTAAAAACTACATTTAAAAAAATAGGTGTTTTTCGTATTATATTTCTCTACAATTCAAACACAAAATTACTTTAATATAAAAATTTGAAATATTGATTCTGTTTAGAAATTCCATAAAAATTCTAAACTATTAGCATGTTTAAGACCCTGGGTTCAAGTCCCAGCACCAGAAAAATTTCTAGACTATTGCTATCACTGATAATTTAGTACTGAAATAATAACTTTGTGCTCCCCAGGTCAGTGCTTTTTAGTTAAGTCCAAATCACCTAATGTATGCTTGAAATGTTCGTAAATAGGTAACAATTAGGCACTGTCCTTGTCTGATTCAATCCCATATTTTAGAGTTCTATGTCTCAAATACTCCAGGAGTATGGGAATCTAGGTTTAAGTACTCATGAGATTTTTTAAAATTTTTCTTTTTTTATGCTGTCTTATCATTTCCATGATTATCTCAAAAGTTGGATGAACCTGTTTTGGAACATTTAAATAACATTATGTAACTGGGAATTGTGATATGGTTCAATTTATTATTTCTTGACTTTACGGTAGTGCAAAAGTGGTATGTGTTTGCTAACATCCATGCAGTGAACCTTGATCTTTTCCCAGGACAGCAACCTAACAGTCTCATGATTCTGAACAAAGCCAGCAAGCCACAGCTTTCAGGCAGCCAGACGCTCTCACAGAGAAATATCAACACTCTCGTGCTCTGGTGTTAGGAGTTCAATGTGTTAAATGCATTTCCCACTTACCGTGTTTCCTTTCTTGTTAACAGAATAATTGCACAACTTAAGGAGTCTTACTGAGGCTTTTCCACACTAGCTCATCAGGTACTTTGATGGCAGATATCTCTCTAACAGCCTGTTTGCCAGGTATCCTCTTCTTCCATGTCCCTACTACGTTTGTGCTCTATATTTTCTCCCCTAGTGTTCTAGTTTGTGTTGTTGTGATAAAATACTATGACCAAAACTAACTTGAGGAGGACAGGGTTCATTTGGCTACAAGCTATCATCCATCTCTGAGGGAGGTCAAGGCAGGAAATCACGGGAGGAGCTTGAAGCAGAAACCATAGAGGAATATTGCATATTGGCTTGCTTCTTCTGGCTTGCTCAGCCACCAGGGACGGCATCACCATGGTGGGCTGGGCCCTCCTACATCAACCAGCAATCACAAAAATGCCCTACACTCAATGCCCACAAGGCAATCCGATGGAGGAAATCCCCACTGAAGCTCTGTCTTCACAGGTGTGTCAACTTGACAACCAAGATCAGATTAGACGTCAGAGCTAGATTCCACATATAAGAAAAAACGTGATACTTGTCTTCATGGGGCTGACTTATTTGACATTATTTTATTTGTGTTCATATCACATTTTCTTTATCCATCTATAAACTGATGAATACCTAGGCTGATTCCATAACTAGGCGATGGTGAAAAGTGTTGCCATAAACATGGGTGTGCATGTATCTCCATGTATGCAGATTTTGACCATTTGGGGTATATCCTCAAAAGTGATACACCTGGGTCATATGAAAATTCTATTTTTTAATTTTTTGAGAACAGCATTTTCAACTTATACTGGGGTTATAGGAACTGTTCTATTTTGACTTAACTCTCCCTCTCTGACCAGTTCCAGCCTGGGGAGGAAAGGGTCTATTTCGTTTACATCTCCTGGGTCACACAGTTCATCACTAAGGGAGCCCAAGGTAGGAACTCGGGGCAGGAACCTGGAGGCAGGAGCTGAAGCACAGGCCATGGAGGAACACTGCTTACTGGCTTGCTCCCCTGGCCCCTGCTCAGCCTGCTTTCTTATACAATACAGGACCACCTGCCCAGGGGTGGCACCACCCAATGTGGGCTGGGCCCTCCCACATCACTCAACAATCAAGAAAATGCCCCACAGACATGGCCACAGGCCAGTCCAATGGAGGCAATTCCCCAATTAAGACTCCCTTAACCCAGGTGTGTCAAGTTGACACTAAAGCTATACAGCACAGTTGACCCCTTGTCAACATGATATACAAACACATCACTATTAAACCACAACCTTTCCATTTCTTGTCCCTAAAATATGTTAACCATATCAGAACATAAGACAGGACAACCCTAAAAAATCTAAATACTTAAAGGTTCACAGTCTCTTTTAAAAGTCTTTTAACTGTGGGCTCTTGTAAAATCCAAAACAAGTACTATCTTATTTCAAAAGGGAAGAATTGGGCACAACTAAGCAAAACCTAAGTCCAGCAAAGTAGCTCAAGGCTGGACATCTGGGATTCACTCACAATCTTCTGGGCTCCAAAGGGTTTTGGCAGCTCTACTTCTCTGACTCTGAAGTCCACAGCACACTCAGCTTGTCTCACAGACCCAGGCCAACTCCATTCCACACCTGCTGCTGCCCTTGGTGGTCACCCCATGGTCCTGGCATCTCCAAAAAAAGGCTGGGGTCTCCAATGAAACTGAGACTGCACCTTCACCAATGGCCTCTTCTGTCTCTTGGGATACAAAGCCTCAGATTCTCTCCATGACCCTTTCAATCCTGGGGTCTTCACTGCAACGGAGACTGTACTTTCACCAATGGCCTTTCCTGGCCTCTCAAGAGTGCCGAGCCTCAGCTGCTCTCTGTGACTCCCTCATGCTCTTACAACCACACAGGAAACTCTTACACATTACCAAGTCCTGCTTCCAGCTTGAGATGGAGCCTTGGGTTCCCTCTGAACCACAGCTTCTGTGTGCTGACCCTGAGGAAACAGTTTCCAGAAGATTCCACCACAGTGATGCTCGTCTCTTGTTACTTACAGCTGATTTTTCAGTGCCAGCCAACCAGCATCAATTGTCCCAGCAAAGCAACAGTTTCACTTCAATGGTTCTGGTCTCTTCTTAATCACAGCTGATTCTTCAGCCCCAGCTGACCAGAACTCACGATTTCCCAGTTCAAGATATCATACGAACAGCCCTGATAGTCTCCACTTCCCTTTGAAGCTTCACAAGCCAGGCCTCTATCGTCCACAACAGTTTCAGCATAACTGTTCCACGCATCACAGCAAAAACTTCAAGCACTCAGTGGCTTATCCAGCCCACGGCTCCAAATGCTTCCACAATCCTCCCAAAATCAACATGGTCAGGTCTGTCAAACCAATACCCCTCTCTCAAGACCAACTGCTGTAACAAAATACTCTGACATAACCCCACCATAAACCAGGAGCATCTGTACGTGTCTTTGTGTCTGTACTTAAGGTTTGGAATGAAATGAAAGGGCTTACCTATTCAATACAGTCACTTCAAGAATCAGTGACAGGACACAATGGAGACCCTGAAAACATAGCTCTTCAGCAAAATAATCAAGAGGAATCTGAGTCATACACAGCACAGCAATCCACAGACCTCTAGAAACAGCATCTGAGTCATAGCAGTTGGAACTATATTCATATCAAGTATGTTCACGTCCAGCAAACACTGTCCCTTTCCACATTCAATTAATACTATTAATTTAAATGTTAACTTTCTAAAGATTAATTTTTATTTTACGTGTATGAGTATTTTGCCTGCACATATATATGCGAACCATGTGCCTGTCTGGTGCCCATGGGGACCAGAAGAGGGTGTCAGATCCCCTGGAACAGGACTTAGAGGCAGTTGTAAGCCATCATGTGGGAGCTGGGAACAGAACCTGGGTCACCTGCAAGAGCAGTAAAACAGGCTTGTCAACATGTCTGCTATTTCCAAAGGGCCCACCCTGCTCACCACACTCAAAGGAAACAGCATGCATGACAACACAGGAATGAAGAGTGGTAAAGCAACTAAATGATAACAGCCACGTTATCCTTCCTGGTAGTGCAATGATACACACAGATACGTAGGGAGGTCAGTAGATTGATGTTCTCATGTAACAAGTTGGTGTTATTTGTAGGTGAAAATATTAAGGCTTTGAGAAGTTCTGAGCAATAAAAATAGAATTGTGACATGTCTGTCTGTACACATATATTACCTGTGTGCTAAATAGTTTCAGTTGTCAACTTGACCCACCGGGGAAGAAGGAACCTGAACTGAGGAATTTTCTCTATCATACTGACTTGTGGTCATGTCTCTGAGGCATTTTCTTGATTGCTGAGTGATGTGGGAGGGCTCAGCACACCATGGGTGGTGCCACCCATGACAGGCTGGGTTGTGTAAGAAAGCAGGCTGGGCACAGACCAGAGGAGCAAACCAGTAAGCAGCATTCCTCCATGGTCTATGCTTCAGTTCCCACCTTCAGGTTTCTGCCCTGAGTTCCTGCCCTGGCTCCCCTCCATGCTGAACTGTAAGGTGTGAAGGTGAAAGAAACCCTTTCCTCCCCAAGTTGGTTTTGGTCCATATTTTATCACAGTAATGGAGAAACAGATTAGAAGATAACATGGTACATGTGTCTATGTATGTGTGTTAGTATTTGCTGTCTTATCCCGGTAGATAGATAAGCACACAGACATGAATACATACGTACATACATAGAAAGATAGACGATAGACTAATAGCTACACGGAGCCACAAGCAGCAGTTGCACTCTTCATCTAGTCTACAATGCACCAACCAGGACATCCTACAGAACGCCACCCACAGATGTATGCCTCCCATCTGTACATTCCTGCATACAGTGAGGTTGCAACTTCAGCCAAGTATTTAATTCTGAAATCCTTTCCACAGATTTGCTTTTTCAAAGTAACACAAGCACTTTTCCTGGTCTCAGATGTTCAGAAAAAAATTTCAGACACAAAAATAGCTGAAGGAAAGGTCCACACTTCGGTTCCACCACACACGTTCCATGGAAGCACGTGTGAGACTCAGGAACACACATGTACGGCCATGTTGGAGCTTCACATTGAGGCATAAATGATTTTGACACAGGTGGTGACATCTAACCCTGTGCAAATTTACCTTGGCTGGAGAAAATAATTGTTTCTCTGTTGGGACTTATTACAGTTGCTTCCAACTTGGAAGGATCTCCTACTAAGGAACAAGGACCTAGGGAAAAAATACTGAGCCTCATGAGTAAAAAGTCACTATTGAAAAAACAAAATAAAACAAAACAAAAAAAACAGTTAAACCAGAGCAGGAACTGCCACGATGTAGAACAAAAGTAAAGTCGCGATACTTAAGGTCTTTTTGTCATATAAAATGTATTATTATTACTGTACGTACACATGATGTTGGCAGGGGACAGTGGTGACGTGTGCCATGTTGTACCTGTGGAAGTCAGTAAACAACGTTGTGGAGTTGGTGCTTTCCTTCCACCTTTACATGGCTCCATGAACTGAACTCAGGTAGTCAGGCTTGGCAGCATGCACCTTTACCTGCTGAGACCTCTCACCAGATCACCTTTGGCTGTTTTTGTAACGTGTTTCTGGGTTTACTATCATAGCTCCTGAAAACATTCAGCATAATCACAGCCCTGTGAAAGCAGTCAACATTTGAGTATAGAAAATCTGTTATTCTGAAGTCATTCATTCTCTCTCTCTCTCTCTCTCTCTCTCTCTCTCTCTCTCTCTAGAAAAGTGGTCAAAGAAACTTAAACATGATTTACCATACCTGTGTGAGCAGTGGCTCAACCATATTCTTTTACTCTTGCAGCCATGGAGGCTTCAACAACAATCCTATAATTTTTGAAAGAGATCAAAACTGAGCAGCTGGAGGAGCAGAGTGCCCCACCATGTTCACACCCGTAAGACGAGGAAGTAGAACTCACTGAGTCAGTGTCAACTGCGATATTCTGTGACTTTATGATTCCATTTTGTTATTCTTATTCTGTAATGCAAGAACCCATTAAGCCAGCCACAAACTAAGTGACTGTTGTTTCTGAGCAGTTCGATATCCTATCAACGAATCTGGTCTCAGACATTCACCCATTTAAACAACAAGCATTTTCAAGGCAATCAAAGGGCACTTAAGACACTGAGCAGAGTGTCTTGGACTGAAAACCACTAAAATTCATGGCTCTACCTTTAACAATTACCAATTTTACGGAGAGGGGAAATGTGCTGACGGCATCCTATCTAGGTGAAACAGAAGAAATACCCAGAAATGAGAGCCGTAATCTAAAGGAAGTCGTGTCTGAGCCAGACGGGGAAAGTATGTCTAGAAACTAGAACTTTCTGATGATGGAGAAACCAAATGCCCCACACTGAACCTGCCTCACCACTGCTTATACAGAATCAAGATGAGTCAAGATACTGTTGGGGAAACATACTGCCAGACATCCTTTGCTCCCATCTAGGAAGCAGTATCTAATCACCTTAACTACAAGAGGTCCCATTATCTACCATAGGTATCAAAGTGACAGGGAGAAAACTTGCCTTTCCTCCAAAAATTCTTCCTACCAGGTATGTTAGCTTGCTCTGGGAAGCACATAAAGAACTTGGAACATGGAAAATCATCTTCATTCCATCCCCTAAACTCTCCTTCTGAGGGAGAAATTTTGCTGCATAAAATGTGTTTACGAACCAGTCCCCTTAAGCTTGAATTTTGGGACCACTTACGGAAGCCTGGCAAGGAGACTGGGTGTTCTTGCCTCTTAGAAAGTCTGTGCTGTCTTCCTTCTCAGGTACTTTTTCTTTTTCTCACACAAGTCAACGGGAAGCAGCTTCAGAAAGCCTCTCAGAAAGGAAGAAGCAGAGAGAAGAGATGGAAGAGAAGGTCAGAAGATGAAGGAAGAGACTGGAGTTATGTAGCCCAAGTCAAGGAACCTCTGCAGCCCCCAGAAGCTTCCTTAAAGTCTCTGGAGGAAAAGCATCCTTGCCAACACTGGAATTACTGATATCTGGACTCCAGAACTGTCAGACAATAAATCTCTACAGTTGGAAGCCACCGAGCCACTACAGTGGTAATCTGCTAGAGAAGCCCTAGACTACTAGGGGCTGGTAACATGGCTCAGTCAGTAAAGTGCTTGCCACTCAAGCATGGGGATCAAGTTCAATCCCCAGCACCAATATAAAAGCTGGGCACAACAGCAATTGTCTGCAATTTCAGCATTGGAGAGGGAGACAGAAATAGACAGGTCCCTGGAGTTTGCTGGCCAGCCAGTCTAGTGAGCTCCAGGTTCTATGAGAGAAACCAGTTAAAAAAAATAAGAGAAGTGATTGAAGAAGACATCCAACATCTAGAGAGAGAGAGAGAAAGAGAGAGAGAGAAAGATCGGAAACTAAAATATTGTTATCTTTCATCTAGTCATTCACCACCAACAACGAATATTTATTATTTTTACGGGGATGCAGAGATACTGTCCTTGTTTCCAAAGACTATTATTCTAAAAGGAGTGTTGAAGAAAAAGTACTGTAAGCATTCTCAAAGGATGTAACATTCAACCAGAGTCAAGAGGCTAAATTCCCAGGATAAGATGGGGAGACACACACAATGTCCCTAGTGTGGGTAAGCAGGACATAGAGAATTCCCCAAGAATACAGCCATAAAAATGAGATGCCAGATCCTTAAACTGTGTGGTGGTTTGAGTGAAAATGTCCTCCACAGGCTCCAAGTATTTGGACATTTTTGTCCCCAGTTGGTGGCACTGTTTTGGGAGGTCTTAGAAAATATGGCCACGCTGGAGGAAGCACTTCACTGGGGGCAGGCTTAGAGAATTCTTAAGCCCTGCCAGATCTCCAGGCACTCTCTGCTTCCTGTACCTGCTTAAAGATGTAAGTGCTTAGCGTTCTGCTCCTGCTCTAGCCACGTAACCATGCCTCTCGGCCATGATGGACTCTAATCCCTCTGGAACTGTAAACTCAAATAAATTCTTCTTCCTTTATCTTCCTTTGGTCACAGTGATTTATCATATCAACAGAAAAGTAATTAATACACTCTGTATACAGAGTATATATAACTAATAAGTCTTTCCTATAAGAACTATAAAGATTATGTAGAAAATTCCATTTGTAATGAAGTAAATGATAATGAAGGCTTCTTTTCCTGAATGAGTCATACTCAAGAACTCAAAGTTCTGCGCCCACATCAACACAGGCTTTCTAGTCCCAATCCTGGATCTTGCCATTCTAACAAACTAGTCATGTTTCCAGTTTTCTCCCTCTAAAACCTCTTCGCTATATATAATCTCAGCATCCCCAAAGTCTTTCCAAAAACCTATGTCCATAAGCATGCTTGGAAAAATAAGTGATTAGGGGCCAGAGAGAGAATGTCTCACAGTCAAAATAAGATTGGGAAATACTCTCAGGAAGATGCAAAATGTTCTAAGAAGTGTAGCTGAGTTTTGTTAATCAGATTTCCCAATCGCTCTTCTTTGTAGCATCCTATTAACATCCTGGGAGGCACACGGTGGGAAATGCTTACTTCTCAACTCTAAGATTGCTACACTGGATTCTGCATTCCCTAGGTTCTCCTGTACTCGCTGGCTAAGCTCACAGTCTGCATGTTTTTCCACTTCCTGCCCAGAAGACCACATTTTACCAGAGAGCAAAGACGTTAGCAAATGCCCTCTGGTAAGCAGGGAGAAAGCCTGGAGTGAGGTCCAAGTCCACAGCACAGTAGTGGTCCCTGAGAACGTACTTGATTTTGATGGGTAACTGTGCTAGAAAGCTTACACAAGGGGTAAAATAGCCCACAAAATTCACTTTTTCTTCACTTTTTCTTCACTTTTTGCAAATGCTGAGTTTTGTCATATTTGTAAGACTCTCCATGAACTTGGGAGGAAAAAGAAATTTCTGAAATGCCCTCCCTCAGATCAGGATTAGAGTGATTAAACACTAATCTTTTCTCTATCCCTTATCCCCGACAGTTATTTTCATTAACACTAGTAAATTTCAGTATACTTAAACTTGTACCAAGATACAGCAAAAGCTGAAAAAAACCTCTTGGTTATTTCAAGACTGCACATGCTAGAAAAACTAATCAGAAAATGGAATTACAAAAAAAATGGGGAGATCTAAAAAACAATATTCTCAAACATCTGTCACTTGTCCTCATCACAGACATTGTGGGATAATTAAATTAGGGAGCAAAAAAAAGATTCTTCCTCTGTTTTTCTCCTTCTGGTACAGTTCTAAGCACAGAGTTATTTTCCAGGCAAAGGTGAATGAAATTCTGCTGTCTGTAATCTCTGCAAAGATTGTAAAAATAAAAATTCGTTTCACGGGCTAGGAGGATGCCTCCCCTGAGAAACAGTTCAGGTCCCCTGTGTTCAGGGCTGACAGGCAGGACCCACTCCCTGGGTCTCTGCTGTGGATGTGAAGGCCCCCTCAGTTGCTTTCACACCTGAGGGAGACAGACACCCCAAGAGCAGCTTTTGTCACTGAGGAAGACAGGAGCCTCTGTAAGCTGGACAGTAAGAATACATAAAAGACAACAACTGTTTTCCTTCAAAGGATCCACATTATTCCTGTGCATGTGGTCACTAACCTTATGATAGTTTTTGAGGGACTCCATTCTAGCCTGTCTTTAAAACAACATCAATGTAATAATAATAAACACCACTATTGAATGCCTTAGGTACACCTCATCATTTCTGATGATAAGATAGAAAACATCTTTCTTCCTATTATCGGGGTGGAAAGTGAGCCTTCGGGGAAGCAAAAGACTCAACCTAAGGCTTCACACCCACTGTAAGTCAAAAGCAAGGCTAAAAAGGCCCATCAGAAGAGACTGGGAATGGGGTGGGGATGTGGAGAACACTAATGACAGACCAAAGTTCCTTCTAACAACTAAGCTTGTCTGCCTCCCAAATCAGGGCCCAGAGAAGCCATTAAAGATCCACGTCTCCAGAACACAGGGAGGAAGTCATTCATTAGAGAAGAAAATACGCTAAATTGGAAACCCTCCATCTAGCAGGAGGAATGTAGATTGCTCTGAGCCACAGAGGAGAGCATCGCATAGAAGGGTTTGTGCTCAGACTGCAGAGCAGATGAAATCAAGCTCCATGTCTTGGCCAACAATGCTGCTGATGTTGGGAGCATAATATGGATTTTGAGTGGGCTTTCTTTCAGAATTAAACTCTGAATCCATAAAAATAGGACACTTGCAGTAACAGCTGTCACCAGATCCTCATCACTTGGATGTTCTTACACTCATGTTTTATTCACACACTCACCGGCTAACCTTTCCTTCCTTTTACCTCACGTCTCAGCCTAAACACTGCAGTTAAGAGTGCCTGGCTTTGGGAGACCAGGCAGGCGAAGCTAGAGTAATCCGGAGGGAGTGGGCTGCAGAGCACGCTCTTACCCCACTGGCAGTCAGATTGCCCTTAGACCCTGCTGATGCTACCAAGAGCCAGGCCAGGCTTTCTCTAGAGCTTCCTGTTGCTCAAAAGAAACTAGAAGTCTATACTACCACGTGAAATGTCAAGGTCATTTTGGGTTTTTTTTTCCCCATTTTGACTAGCTTCTTTTGGTTTCTTTGATTTGTAAAAGTAATAAAAGTTAAAAACATAAAAGGAACAGTGGATGAGTCTAGTAAGCCAGCTATCTGGAAAGGATTCATTCTTATGTTTTCTTCTGATAAACATAACAGGTTTTTTTTTTAATGAAGACAAGTACACTGAGATTATTCCATTTGAAAGGACAGCAGAGAGAGTCAAAGTAAGAAAAAACTTACTTTGAATCCACAATCAAAAAATGCTACTCTGTGTCCTAATAAAGTAGGCAGAAAAACCCTGAATTTCTAGTTAATGAAGGACTTAGCCAACAACTCCAGCCGGCTTCTTCTAGGACCCATTAATACTGATAAGTAATTATTTTTTATTATTTTTTTTTACTTTAATTGAAACCTTATCAAAAAGCACAAATGTGGCTTGGGCTGTACCTCGAAGGTACAGCATTTGTCTAGCATACTTAAGACCCAGGATTTCATTTTCAGCACCACATTAAAGGGGGGGGCATTATTCATCAAATACATATTAACATTATTTCAAAGGTGTGACAATGTCTTTTTTTTCTAAGCACTAACCACAGGCCAGGACCTGTGTTGAGCTCTGAGGAAAGAAACAATAGAAAAGGAGAACTCTACCTTTATCACTGAGCTGATAATCTAGCCAGAAAGGTACACAAATAAGCAAATCTCATAAAAATTGGTTGTCTATTACCACAGAGGAGTTAGAGGGTGCTGCGGGGTGGTCACCTATGTTCACCTCAGATGAATGGGGGCTACTGCCTGTAGGAGTGAATACAGAAGCCAAAGCCCAAGGGACACAGGCCAGAAAGATAAGAGGATTACCAGAGATAAAGATTTCAATGCTAGATGCGGGACATGGCATGACTGGTTTGAGAACATGAAAATAACTGCTATGAATGGAAAAGCAGGTGAATCAGTAAGTTGGATCCCTTTAAATGAGTCAGAGTAAAGAACTGAGAACCAATACGTCTTCCTCACCAGGGATTTACTGTGACTATACACTGCTATGTCAACATCTCACTTATTTGTTGCTATACGTCTTTACCCAGGACAAGGCCATAAACCAGGAAATAAACTAACTTTTTTTTTTTTTGGACTTTCTCAATGGGCACTTTACTGGAAAGAGTAATCTCTCCTGGGGAAAACATACTAAACATCAGTGATGTTTAATTTGTCACATCTTTCTTCGGGACCCTCACTTCGCTGTGCCCACCAATGCTAAATTCTTAGGTCACAACTTTGACTAATACTTAGTATGCCTAAAGGCCCATCTTAAACTACCAGAGACCAAATCCCAAAGTACTATAAATATTCGCCCTCAGTTTCCCCTCTGAGGCATCGCTAAGTGTCTATGAAGGTGGTATGCTCCCTCATTGTAGTAAGTTGCAATATATCTAGCTGGTGATATTTTGGGGAAGTTCAACAAATACAGTTACTTTTTAGTTACTTCAGTGATCAGACTATGTCCTTGAATATAACAATACTTGGGATCCTAGAAGTTTTTTGCATTATATTTTAGGAAGCACCTAGGATTTTGAACCAAAGCCAGCATATCCAGCCATGTCATGGCTTAAAACTTTCCAGCAGAACAGCATCTATTTATTTAAAAATATCCACAGGGTTCTTACCATGTCCCAGGGAGTGGTCTAGATGTTGGCAGTATCAGGGAATAAAACACCCTTCAGTTCAGTGGGAGAAGCAGGACAGACAAAGACAAATGCAGTGAACAGTTTAGGTAAAGCACTCGACAACGCCACCAACAGGGGAATCCTGCAGTTAGAAGGGTGTGTTTTAAAGGGTGACCAGGATAGGTCACACCAGGAAATGAGACAAGAAACTTAGCAATGTGGCAAGCTGGAATGAAAATATTCTGGGTAGAAGGGAGAGCCGTGATGAGAAATCAACTCCCAGTAAAAAAAAAAAAAACAAAAAACAAAAAAACATAGTATTGCTACTAAAGAAACTCTTCAGACACAAAAGTGGGATAAAAACAGATTTAATGCTGTTTGGAAGTTTAACTATTACATAAATACACAAACACAAGATTTTCAAAGCAGGAATAGTAACAACAAAGAAACATTATTTGTCTTAACATATAACAAGAAAATTGAAATGACCAATTACTCATCATAAACTTAGAATAAGAGTGATCTGGGTGCATTTAGATACACACACAGTTCATATGCATACACACATTTTGAAAGATTACCTTAAAAGAAAAAGCACTTGGGAATAAAAGTATGCAAAATAGGGGGCTGGAGAGATGGCTCAGCGGTTAAGAGCACTGGCTGCTCTTGCAGAGGACCCGGGTTCGATTCCCAGCACCCACATGGCGGCTACAAACTGTCCTTAACTCCAGTTCCAGGGGAATAGGAAACCCTCTTCTGACTCTTGTGGCATTGCAGGACACAGGTGCGTTTACATACACACAGTCAATATACTCATACATATAAAATAAAAATTAAATTTTTTTAAATGCATGATAAAAAGAGAAAGTAAGGGAGTACCTGACAGTACAGAAATGAACGAATGAATCAGTTCTCCCCAAGTCAACATGCAGATTCAACACACTTGGTAGGTAACATTTTCATGAATTTAAATAAATTCTAGAGATAAACTGAGGAAAAATTAAGCAAGCATACCAAATACTCTGAAATGGCAATTTTGTATTAAGAGCAGCGGTCTGTCTACCTAGGGTACAAAGAAGGGAGTTTGCTGCAAGACACAGCGCTAATAACCAAGCTGACAGAAGAGAGAACCCAAAAGAGAGCTGATTACTTAAGAAAGGAAATAAGATTTTAAAAAAAACTGAAGACCCTTAAACAGATTATATCTAGACGAATTCATAAAATGGAAATAAATTCACTTAGATTTATACTTTGTAACCCATGCTAAAATAAATGCTGGGTAGGTTCTAAGAAGTAAGTTTGTTTTTCTAAATAAAGTTAAACTGGCTACAAAATTTTCACTCCATACATGTAACAGAATATAACAGATGACTGAAAACCGAGAGGTCTGCTATCTCCTTTGGATGGAATGAGCTCTTAAGTACATTCCTAAATAGCACTTTTGTATGCAACTGTGGACATAAGCTAAGTCCAACTGCAATATCCAAATTATTTTGACCTTGTACTTCTACTGTACTTTCAAAAGGAACTAAAATACTCTAAAAAGTATCTAAAACTAGCAACCTGGAGAACAAGTTCAAAGGAGAACAAGGTCCTTCTCTCTGATCTTTGGAAAATCTTAAGAAATGAGTGATGGAATTCAGCTACATTATAGCCAACAATGTAAAAAAAAATCACAAAAACAAAAACTAAAAGGCAAATAATAACAGACTATTTGCCTTAACTCAATGAAATAGCTAATCTCTCTAATGCCTAATTAAACCAAATAATAATCTATTCGATATTTAAATCAAAAAGAAAATATTTACAGCAGAGTATGGAAATATATTCAACTCTGTTTAATAACTAAAATTGTACCAAAGTGCAATAATGATACATTGAATGCTTTAAAGGCCCAGTGTTGACAAGATTGTAGGGAATTTGGTGTCAGTCCTTTGCTGAGGCCTTATACCAAGTATATGCACATACCTCCAAAGTACACATGAATAAAACATCACATCATACTTCATAAATATGTATAGTGTGTCAATCAAGACAATTAGTTTTTAAAACGCAATTTAGAAGTACACATAAGATGCCATAAAGGTAGCCCTTTGATCCTGCAGTCCAAACATTCATGACACTCTCCTGCAATATTATTATCAGTGGAAGATTTTACAAACCACTACAGTGACCAAAAGTAGACGTGCGGCCAGGAAGATCATGCCACACAACGTGATTAAGAAAAATGTCAAGTAGCAAAATGTAGTGATGCACATCTATAGCCTAGCTCTCCTTAGACTGCAGCAGGAGAATCAGGAGTTCAAGGTCAGTCTACATAGGGGGTAGGAGACCAGCCTGAGCTCCATGAGACCTTTTCTCAAAAAAAAAAAAAAAAATTAGCTAATTTTAAAAGTCAGGAGGTTAATAGCTGCATGGGTAGCATCTTAATAACATTAAGTTAAAATTTAAAACTAAAAGCCCTAAATTGTAAGTTACAGAAGCAATTATGTCAAAAGTTTTATATATATATATATATATATATGTGTGTGTGTGTGTGTGTGTATGAACACATATCAGAAGGGAACTTGAAAACAATTTTCTAAATTCTGCCATAATAGTAACTGATGCAAACATTAGCATAATAATTAGAACATATTAGCAATGCATCCAAAGTAGGAGGAAGAATTTTTGGAAAGTGGCCTATTGGCAAGAGTGAAATACATATATTTCAAAAACTTTCTCAGAATGAAATTATACTCCAAATACCATGCTATTTGATTATACAGCCCTAAAAGCACCAAGGATCTCCACCCTAGACTTATCCAGCATGAAAAGTTAGAGGAAAAACGCCTCTGGACTTGTTAGTCTCACATCTAGGTCCCCCACTTGTCTCTCAGGGTAACTCCTGCCTTTTTTGACTGCCCGCCTAACCACTTCCCCAGCCCATGATCTCACAGGACCAGGAGACTCAGCACTCCAGGCTCTCTCCAAATGAAGGCTTAGGGCCTCTATGGTCCCATTTCCAGAAGCCTGAGCACATCCCTTCACATCCTTCCAAATAAGAGAAGGCCTCAGCTGAGCAAAGCTGGATATACAGCATCCTCACACACATGGCTTGTATGGCTTGTAGGGTGCCTGACCAGGGCACATAAAATTTGTTTTTCAGGCATGCACTGCAAGCTGGTGGCCAGGTAAAGGAATGTATCCTTGGTATGCCTGTGAAGCTGAGGTCTGTGAACTCGAATCCTGCACTTGACTGCCAGGATGGGCAAGAGTCTCTCAAGGAAGCCCAGCAAAGCACAGGCAGACACAAGCACACAAGCACCCAGTGTAATGTCTAGCTCTATTTCCCCCTCAACTCTGAGAGGGCACCTCCTTCACATTTATTGTTGCTAACACCTGAAAGTATCACAGGGCAAAAATCTGTCCCATGAGAGGAAGTGTTAAAAAGTAGCAGGTTCAGGGCCCTGGACCACATTGCAGAGCAGGCCGCTCTGATAGCACCAGCACAAGGCATTCAGGGGCTCTACTAGACATCAGATCATCTAAGGGGGGAGAAAACCAAGATGGCGGCCGAACTTCATTCAGAGAATTTCAAGACAAAGCTGGTTTTACCTAACTTTACAACAGCCAGTTTCCACTGAACCATGTCACAGCTCCTCAGGAAAGGCCAAATGGCTCATTATATGAAAAGTTTCAAGAACTGTTTCTTAATGCTTAGCAGGAGTTGCGTGGCTTGGTCACTGCAACAAATATTGCTGAACTGTTTAACTTACGAGAGACATTTAAAAGCAAAAAAGCCCAAATTCTAAATATGTAATTCATAAAACAGCATATTTTCTTTAATTCATTTTCTCAAAGTTTACAATATCTGTACTAATTCTCTGTAACTGGATATGTTCTGGATACATTCTCAGAGAATCTGTGCAGAATAA
Organism: Nannospalax galili; assembly: GCF_000622305.1. Taxonomy (NCBI): domain Eukaryota; kingdom Metazoa; phylum Chordata; class Mammalia; order Rodentia; family Spalacidae; genus Nannospalax; species Nannospalax galili. Next base: position 3,825,571 of record NW_008354534.1, read on the forward strand.
AAATTTGAAACATCTTAAAACTAACTAAAAACATCTTTCTAGTATGCTGCAAGGCAAATGCTTTTTAGATGTTTTGCATTTTTATGCTAAACAGTGCAGCTGTGATTGATAAAAAGCAATCAAGCTAATTTAAGTCAATCAACTCCAGGAGGTTCTCATCGCTTGGATAAAAATGCTCTCTCACTCCTTAGAAAATAAATAAAGATTTAACAGAGTGACTGTATTTTCTTGACTCTCCTTTCTTGCCACTCCAAAGGCAGCACATAACCAAGAAATCATGTTAAGCAATTTCTGTCACTACTTTAAAGCAGAATGCAAACTTTTAAGTCATGTTTAATTAAGCAGTCCTGGGCAATAGGATAAATAGGATATTCTCAGAGTAACAGAGTGAGAAAAACTCTCTCTCTCTCTCTCTCTCTCTCTCTCTCGCTCTCTCTCTCAGTTTAAAATTGCTGTTAGAAAGGCTATCAATTCATTTTCCATTTCTAAAGAGAGTATCATGTTAAACAATTTAGTTCTGGCTGGTTGTCCTTATTAAAAGACGATCCTGGACTTTTAAATCACCATGTAAAATATGTAAGTTGGGGGATGAGATGGAAAGCAGAGTCCTGCATCTAGCCAGCTTCGTACATTATGAGAAACCCAGGAAGGCTAACAAAGTGCTTTACCATGATAAGGGAAGGGTGCTTAGGGGAGAGGAAGAGCCTCCGTCTTTCCCAATCCCACCAGCAACTCAGCTCTACGCTCCTTGGACACCCGCAAACAAAACCTAAGGATCCTGAGCACTATCCAAAGGGGCCCTTCTACAGAGAAACAAGCTACCTGGGCAGGAAAACAAACCCAAATCACGTGTTCTTTCAGGTAGATCACCCCCCAAAGGCAAACTGATAAATCCTAAAAGGTATTTCTGCCTCTTGTAGTACAGAACCCGGGATGTTAACTACCAAGAATACATGTGTGCTATCTAATAGATGAGGATGCAGACACCTGTTTGGAGAATAATCAGCTTGAGGGAGCACAGCCCATGCTGTTTGCAGACAACAATTGTGGGCTGTACTACAGCCTTGCTGGAATACAGTTCTCTGTGTTAATTTCTGAAATATGGGAAGAAGCGGCACGTTAAGGAAAAGGTCATAATAAACAAATCAATGGGGTTGGAAATCTTAAGCTGAAGTGCTTCTACGGAATTAGTTATGTGACTAGCACTAAAAAGAGGGATCGGGTGGATGTTTTAGGTTATCTCAGAGCAGAAACAAGCAGCATCAGTTTCCTATGACATGAAGATGTGCCCTACGGCTACCATAAAGATCCCTCACAACTGCAGTTGACAAAAATTCGAGAAAATTCTACATTAGTCTGCTGCGATTCACGCACATACAATCTCTCTCCAGAAATAGAAAATGTCATATTAAAATTAAAACTCTTTCTGGGCTCACACTTCTGACTTCTTCAACAAACAATCCTCCAGTTCCCTGTGGACATCAAGTGTGTGTGTCACATTTGATGTCAGTTCTAATTGATGCTATCAACAGAGAGTCAGCACAAACCCCACAATTAAAGCAACTCAGTCTCATTAGACTAGCCGGTACTACAGATGTGAGCTCCATGTAGTGGGTCCCCAGGTCAGCCACACTTCCATCCATCCAGCTTGGCTACAAGTTAGGGGTGCCTGCAACCCCTCGTCTCACACAATAATTTGCTAAAACTGCTCACAGAACACGGGAAAACATTTTACATGGGGTTACCAGTTTTCTCTAAAGGACACAATTCAAGCACAGGTGAACAGAAGAGACACATACCAGACACGAGGGAAGGCATAGAATGCACCCATCACCTGAAGGGATTCAACGACCTAGAAGCTTCTGAGCTCCATCTTTGAAGGGTATTGCAGAGGTTCCACTGGGCAGGTATGACTGACTCAGTCACAAACATGTATCAGTGTCTCGAAATTCCGAGAGGACAGACTTCTTTGTTACCAAATAATTATCAAATACTGGTGTATTAATTATGCCATTTATTTTCAGTATTTCTTATACTTTGCCATCTGGGGCTTGCTGACACTAAAGAGACTATCCCTCCATGGGCTAGCCAATTCCTAGAGAGAGTAAAGGGCTTGTTTTCATGAGTCTTGCAGTTGCACACCAACCACCCCGGCCCCAATCCTGAGACCTCTTTCATCAGGAACTAGAGCTCAGGACCACCACTGCCTTTCAGGACCAGGTACCAAACAACTAAGGTCAGTTCCTCTGCCTCCCTCAGACACTCCTGAAATTATTCCAACTAGTAACAGCACTCTTAAACCTGCTTACCCTGACTCACATCTTCCTTCCCTGAAAAACCAGAGCAAAGGTCCTCCCCGTGTTTTCCTTGAGCTTCTTCAGCTGACCCCAGCACTTCCCTGTGTGGCCCCCACGTGGCATGACACCCATGGCCTTTTTGGAATGGTATCTTCTATCTTCTCAATGGCCGTGGTCTCTGGATCTGTTGGCCTGACCAAATCTGAATGAAAATAAAATCTCTGTTCAAAAATATCAAGAAAGCCACACTTACTGTATTGTACCCTAGCCCAAGCAAGAGTGGTCCAGAAGCCTGACTTCAGGAATGTCAATAATCAGAGGCCTGTGTTCTACCATGGATTTCATGTTCTAAAGACAGATGGACCTCTGGTTCAGAACCTGGGAGGGACCAACTTGTCCTGCAGGTAACATGGAGTCAAACCTTCTGCTTTGAGAGCAGAAGAGCAGACTCTGCACCTTCCTGCAGGGAAGATCACTTTGCAGCAGCCAAGATGGCTGGCATCCACAGAAGGCACATTTGTTGGACAATTCTGCATCCTCGGGGCTGTCTGCTCCATACGGGTGGTATTCTGTGTTCACACGGTCAAGGCTCTTCACAGCCTCACTCTTGCCCTCCTCTTTCCAGCTACACACAGTGAGGAATTCCTTGACTATATCCCATGGTGCTCTGCTTCCAAGCCTTACTCATTGTGTTCCTGGCCTGGAATACCTTTTCTCCCCCTAGCCATTTCTGCCCATCATCAGGACTCAATTATCTTTGAGTCTCCATCTATCTCTATAGCAGCGCCTTCCCACATGCCACCCAGTCTGAAAGGATTGATTCTTCCCCTCCTCCCTCACACCTCTTTCACATTCCTCTCCTTTGTTGGAGCCTTCTTGGGGGACCTCATTTATCTCTATTCTAAATAACAACTATTAATAGTGAAGAGTTTATTGAGTGTTAGGTGCATGACAGGCATTGTGCTGAGTATTTTACCTGCATCCTGTCACTGACTCCATGACGCAAGTATTCCTATCATCCCTGTTTTATAGCTGAGGAAACAGATATTCTAGAAAGTTAGGCAGGTTGCCCAAGATCACGTAAGTCAAGTGATAAAGTCTGGATTTGAACCTCGTTCCTCTGACACAAAGCCTGTGCTCTGAGCAGATGAAGCCATCCTCCTGGGATGCACACCGCCCAGGCCACTGGCAGCTGCCCTTGCTGTGTTTGGCTCAATGCTCACAAACAGAGGACAGGGGTGCTTAGTGTCTATTAAGCTGAACTAATCATTCTGGTTTTGTTTGAAAATTATAAACTGTCATTGTTCATCCACTGTGCTTTACCATTCACCTGGAAAGCAGCCACACCTGCATTCCCTAGGTCAATACAAATTTGACATAATCCTCAGGAAAAGAAAAAAGAAAAAACTACTTGGTCCGCATTCCATATGAGTAGCTGGTAAGACAAAGCTAAAGGGTCTAATGGACATTTCAGTGGATTTCCTCCACAGTCACCAGGTGCATGGGTGGACACCTTGGCCCCAGAGAGTACTCTGGCTCTGGTCCCTCACACCTCCTTTCCCCTTCCCTTATCAAGGATCCTCACAACTGTAAATTAGGATATCAGAGGACTCTCTTGAAGGGGTGTGGTGAAAAACTGCAGGCAATGCAAGTAGAATGTGCCCCTAAAGCAGGGCGAATGTAGACTGCTCCGTGAGCTACTCAAAGGGAGAGGGAGACAAACGGCAGTTACAGCTCCCTGAGCACGAGAGCAATCTATCTGCACAGACTCGTCCTCAGCCATACTGAACTGTCAGCCCAGCACTCCAAATGCCCTACCAGGCATAGTGACAAGAGAGCCGGATTCTCCAAAGCACAGGGTTAGAGTGGGCAGCACGAGGTAGTGGGAAGACTCATCTCAGCAGAAGCTGTACAATAAAGCAGGCGCTCCAGGATCAAACAACAGGCAAGCCAGGCCACAGGGATGGCTGGAGCAATCCTTTAAACTGTTCTTTCCTAATTATCCATGGGACATGGGCCAACCCAGTAAAGAACAGTGTATTCGGGGCTGAAGAGTTAGAATTCCAGCTCTGCTAATCCTGAGCTTGGGGCCCACTCTCTGGTCTCAGCTTCCTTGTCTACAGAAAAGAATGGTTTTATAAGGTTCTATTACTCATATGAGCATCATGCCAAGCAGTGTCAAATCTCAGTTAACGGTGGCATCTGTTACTAACACAAAGTGTTCCTATAAATGGGGCTAATTCTACATCATAGAATCATTGTCAGAATTCAAGGATACACTAAGCTCCTGGGACAGTATATAAACACCAGAGGAAGATAATAAACATGATGTCTAATGGTTAATAGTAATATTAATAATACTGATAATAGCACGCACAAGAGTCAGCAATTAGAGATTTCCAAGAAATGAGTGAAAACGAAGAAGGGAGTATTATGGCTAATGACAAATAGCAGCTGCATTTACCACGTGCAAGCACTAAGCCAGGTCCTCTACACAGGAATCTGGTCCCTTATGCAGCCCCACGGACAGGCTCACAAGGAAGCTTCCACCAATACTCTTAAGCAGTTCTTGACATTTTTGTTTGTTTCTGTTGAGTTGTTTTGGGGTAGAGGATTTAAGGCCAGGTAGCTAATATTTTTGGCTTTCAGATAATGCTGTCTCTATAGGAACTAATCAACTCTCCCACTGTAATGAAAAGTATCCACACATACTACATTCTGAATGGCCATGGTGGTGTTCCAATAAAACTTTCTTTGCAGAAGCAAACAAAAACTAGATCTGGGCCATGAGTGGTAGGCCAGGTGCTTTTGACCTTGACATTATGCCAGAGTTGTTAATAAACCATACCCTAGACCATACTACCTAATCAAACCGCCACTACACTGGCAAAGCGAATCTTGTCAGTCAGGTGCAGGGAGACAATAGCACTATGGTATTTATCTATGACAGTATCTGTTAAACCAGAGAGTGTAAAGCTGACCAGGTTCAGATCATTACTTAATCTGGTTGAGCCATAGCCATGTGATTTCCACACCTTACAGAGGAAGCACAGAGCAAACCTTTGGCTGGAAATGATATTCTAGCCCCTTATTTAACAGCTTCCTATGACTTCACTTTTAGATTTTAAATCAAGCACCTCTCCCTCAGAGAGCCTACAGCCACCTTATACTCCTGCAGAGCATCTAACCTCCCTTTCTCATTACAATTTAATTGCTTAGATTTGACTGCTTGCTCTTCTAGCAGACAGTAAATCTCCAAGAACATCATGTAAACACTTACATGGTCTGGTTATTCACGATGGTATCTCCAATGCCTAGACAGTGGCTGGATACATAGCCGGCACCAAGAAAATATTTACTAAGTAATTAAGTAGTTAGGACAAATCATTACTAGTCACATTTTACTGGTGGCTTCTAGTGCATAACCTACCTAAGATACGAAACTAATTGTACGGCAGAGCTACACTGCTATATTTCAATCCAGGCCTGTTTGATACAGAAGCCTTACTGTTAAACATAACACTCCCCACTGCCTCTCAGGAAGATAGGGACAACCTTCGTGGGAAATAAAGACACCGAATAAATGACCAACTTAATCAAAAGGTAGAGAGAAGTATGGAAAGTAATGAACTGAACAATTGCCTTCAAAACCAGAAAGCTTTTTGTTGGTCTACTAAGAGATTCCAAGTAGTATTTTAACAGGTGTCTTTCATTTAAGCTCTAGTGCAAAATAATTTAGTTACCAGAATTTTTTAAAGAGAGAGAAGATGAAAGAAAGAAAAGAAAGAAAGAAAGAAAGAAAGAAAGAAAGAAAGAAAGAAAATGAATCCCAAAGGTCTGGATTTTCTGTTGCTCTTATAGTCAGAAGATCTAGCAACACTGAGCCTCTAGCCCCTGAGAGCCAGCTCAGCCAAGTTCTCTAGTTTATGAAAACTGCCTGTGACATCATTAACATGGAAATCCCTGGCTTACATGAAGAAACAATAGAGACAATTTAGGGGACAAGAGCTTCAAGCTGAGTAGAAGAACAAGAAGAAATGATTATTTAGTTCCCTTAGGAAAGATATGAAAAAGAGAAGGAAGCATGGAGAAAGGAGGAGCCACTGGAGTACTGAAATTAGAGCAAGGTGGAAATCCTGAGAAGGCGGAGCTTTTCACCACGGGGGCCATTTATAAACATGAACGAAGAGGAGCAGAGTGAAAAGAGCAAGTCTGCAAAGCCGTCTGTGGTGCTCCCAGTGCTAACGGATGTGATTCCTGCTGGAATGTTCTGACCTAGCATCAGGGGACACAAGGGATACTGAGCATCTAAGAGAAGTTATCGCTGTGTAAACCTCAGTGCCCATTTCATATAGACCATCCACACCTGCCGGCTGCAACTGAGAGCAGGATCAGAAAAGCACCTTCTGAAAAGGTGTCTAGTGTTCTGCTTGCCAGGCCCTGTGAGAACCAAACTTCAGGTCTTACCTAGGGTTGAGATCAAGGCGCCTTACATCCATGAGGGAAGGATGGTTGTTTTCAATTCCTGGCAGTGGTAGTTCTGGTAAACCCCAAGACAGAAACCAAACAAAGAAGCAGCTTGAGAATCATGCAGCTGAGGGAGCAGTCAAGAAAGACCAGCCCCCGGCAGAAATCGAATGTGGCTGCTTTCAGGCCTCTGGATTTGGGAAGCTGCCTCTCTGAGCCTCAGCTCTTTCACCTGATGGGGGTGGAGCCAACTGTTCTGTAAAAATACTGTCAAGTCACCAGGGCAAGGGTGTAAACTGTATAACAAACACGTCAGTCTTTCCTGGGCTTTCCCATCTCCCTGAATTAGGCACAGAAAGATTAACTGCTTACACGAACTCTTTTATTTTGAAAATACTGGGAGAATACATAGAATATAATTTTAAAAACAATTAGTAAATATCTTGATTTTCATTAGGGACCATGCCTTTCTCTAAAACCAAGGCATATTACTTGCAAGATACACATAACTTCCCAGAACCCACATATAGAACCCATATGAGTACTCTTATGACTTAAGTAATTAAAATGCATGTGTGTGTCTATATGGGGGGAGGAATAATGTACAGTGAACCCACATGTGTGTGCAGGTGCCCACATTTGTTTATGCATTCACAGAAGTCAGAAGAGGACTTTGATGCCAAGCTCTATCACTCCCCACTTTATTCCCTTGAGTCACGTTATCTCCTTAAATCTGAAGCTGGGCTGGTAACCAGCAAGGCCATCCAGTTTATAGGCTTTTGTTACAGTAATCTGAATGAACTTCTAAAACGCTATCCCTCCAAAACTGATGGCTCATCATCATCCTCTCTCCACTTCTACTTTATCCCTGGGTCAAGACTAGCATTTCTTCTCAAGAGGATGTCTGCAGTGAACTGGAAGCCTCTACTCTGGCTCAATCACAGCAGAGCAGTGTTTTGGGAATGCAAATCAGTCCCCTACCTTCCGTTAATCCCTCCAGTGATTTCTCACTGTGCTGTGAACCAGACCTCTCCCCCTTGCTGCGGTCTGGCCCCAGGTACACTGCTTTTCTGTGTCCAGTGGCAGTCGGAGCCCACTCAGCCTGACAGCCTGAACACTTGCACCCCCCCACACACCACTGGAATCTGTCAGGTCTCTCACACATAACCATTAAACGGACCTTTCATCTTCATTGTCCTCCCCACCCCATCTGCAACACACACCCGCAAAACTCCAGAACAGAACACAAGTGCCATGAAAATGGAATTCTGCCTGGTTTTGATTCCTCTATCCCCTCTATTTAGAAAAGCAAAAAGTCCATCAAGGATATCAGTTAATGCCTGTTGAGTGAACAAATGAATGAACAACTTTCCAGTTACACACAGCAAGAAAGACACAGGCTTTGGGCTTCTGTTGTCAAAGCTTTTGAACTCGACTTCTACGCTACACAGTCTTCTTACACATGTACACGCGCACACACTCCATTTCAAATAGGACCCTCCAGACACAGGGTGAACTACTATTTGACAAGCTACACTTTTCTATCCCCTGTAATATTTCTTTCCCTTTCTCTCTTTTTTTATTCCTTTTGGCAACTGTGTATTTGTGTGATATATGTGCATACATGTCGGGGCCAGAGGAATGGGGTGTCCTCTGTAACTCTCCTCCTTATTCTTTTGAGACAGGGTCTTTCCCGGAATCTGGAGCTTGCTGGGTCACCTAGACTGGCAGCCAGCAAGGCCCAGCAATCTGTTTATCTCCCCCTCCCATAGCACTTGGGTTACAGACACATGCATGGCCTGCCCAGCCTTTTACTTGGCTGCTGGATATAAAACTCAGGTCCTCACACTTGCTGCACTGAGCCATCTCCCCAACCCATTCTGTTTTTCTTCCTCCTCCTCATCTTCCTCTTTTTCCTCCTTTTCCCTCCCCTCCCACCCTCCCCATTCTCATAAACAGTTTTTGTTTGTCAGGATCTACACCAAGTTTCCCCTCCTCTGTGAAGCCTCTCTTGACTTCCTCTCCACCGGTCATGCTAATCCTGAGTCTGAAGCCATCTTTGTCTTTGCCTGCAGGCGGAACTCTATAGTGTTATCTTTTACTCCAGGACTGCATGTGGAGAGAGCCTAGGAAGAAGTGCATTTTGTCTAACTCACCCTGGGCCTTCTCAATCAGTACACGTGCATTACAGATGATGGTACTACCCAGCCTAACTGCTTTGCACATATAAAAGTTGTTTGGTTTTTTTTTAAATTTAATAACCACATGATTTGAAGAAGCATTTCATTACAGCTTTAACATATTTGGTAACACATTCCAGAGCAACAATACATCTCTTTTAAAAGTGGCTGTAAATTTTTAGGTTCACAGTTGAATTAATACAGTTATACAATATTGAACTCAGTATAAACCCTGTAAGATATAACTTTGAAGGAGTTTTTACCCTTTAAAGAAGAGCTCCATTTCATTTTAAAATATGCTGTTTCCTACATTTTTAATGCTCTAACACTTAGATGTTTGCACATGTGTCTTTAATCTCTCTGTATCTGATGATTAATAGTCACAGTTGGTTACACTGGGATCGTTAGTACCTGAGTATGGGTATAAAGTCATCAGGTAGATTTCACTAGTAATGTTTATCACCTCTACTTATTTAACAAGAAGTAAAATTTTATGCTTCCTTCTCAAATATGTCTTTTTCTTTATTTGTTGTTTTTTCTGTGTGTATATCATACAGAACATCCCACACAATCTTATTCATCTATATATCCAGCTCCCAAATGGCACCCTCCCATAGCCTCCCCCCTCCAACATACTGAAGCCCATATACTCTGTAATCCCTGTTTCTGTCCACTGGGTTGTCAGCATCCCCAGCCATTCCCCAGTGCTTGTCTGAATCTAATGAACCTATCTAGAGATCCTTGTTTTAGAAAGATCAGCTGTTTCTTATTTAGCAACAATCAGTTGTCAATATTCCTTTAGATAAGATGGGGGTCTGCTGTTCATTTCCCCAGTTCTATGCTGGGTTACTGTCTGGGAGTCTCTTGTGCCACCTTGGCCAATAAC
>NW_008354534.1:3835506-3838431 GCF_000622305.1 Nannospalax galili
TTTGGGTGTTTAAGACCCTACAGTTGGCCCAAATAAACCAACTTATTTTTACTCTTAAGGTCGTTTGAGGTTTTCTTCCTCAGGGGTCACATGGGCTTGGGAGGAGCCCCTGGTTCCTTTCTTTTACCAGTTCCACCTATGTGAAGATAAGTCAAAGGTCCTGCTCAACCATGGCTGGCTTCGCTTGGAAGCATGGAGGAAATGTTTCCTCTGTGTTGACCATCCTCTTTGTAGACTGGACACAGGTTCAGGTCCATATGGTGGGGTCTGCACGGCCTCCTTGCTCAAGAGGAAAGGTGACTCACCACAGTTACAGGACATTTTGAGAGATGCTCATAGTCCCCTGGAACTTAGTCGACCTAGGAGGGCAAGGAGCAAAAACTTTCCTTTATGTCACCCTGACCAAATTAGTATAGGCCCCAAAGTATGGCTGTTAAACATCCAAAAAGGTTAGTTCCATCAGTCTGGTACTTTTAATTACCATATGTCATGTAGACAGAGCTTGGGCAAAGACCAAATGCACTCAGATAAATCTTGCCAAGGGGTATACTATATTCTTTGATCTGGTTGTACATATAATTTGTCAGTGGTTGTTGGCCTAATGTGGTTCCCTCTGGCTTTCTAAAACTAGCTAGGCATTGTTTATCTTTTACATTGTCAAACCCTTCCACTATGGTTTCTCCATTTAAGGTGCCCCTGTTTTTTCGATTTCTCCCTTAACAATACGCTTTTCCTATTGTCCCACCTCTCTTGAGCTCCTTCTGTCCCGTTATCAGCTAGGTTCATTGTATAAACTTCCCTCCCCTTAAAATAACCCCATTATTGTCCATATCTCCCTTGTTAACACCTGTTTTCTACTGTTCTTCTCTTTCGGATTCTTAATTTCCCTTTACTTCCTTGGTTCCTCTTCATTATCCTGGTTCCTGTAGTCATGTCTGGATACATATCACTTATAAAGATTTGGTGGTAGGATCCACATATGAGGGAGAACATACACCTTTTTTTTCTGAGTCTGCGTTACTTCACTTAGTGTAACAGTTTCTAGTTCCATCTATTTAACTGCAAATTTCATGATTTCATCTTTCTTTACAGCTGAGTAAAACTCCATCGTATAAATGAACCACATTTTCATTATCCCCTTGTCAGTTGACAGACACTAAGGTTGCTTCCATCTCTTAGCTATTGTGAAAAGAGCAGCAACAAACATGGATGTACAAATGTCTCTGCAACAGGATGAGTTCTTTGGGTTTATGCCAAGGAGTGGTATAACTGGGTCAAATGGTAAGTTCATTTGTAGTTTTTTTTTTAATTATTTATTTAATAACCACATAATTAGAAGAGACATTTCATTACAACAGCATTGACATATTCAATAACAATTTCCAGAGCTAAGATGCTTCTCTTTCAAAATTGGCTGTAAATTTTTAGGTGTACAGTTGAATTAATACAGTTATACAATATTGTACTCCATATAAACCCTATAAGACATAAAATTAAATGAGGTTTTAAACTTTGAAAAAATTCTCCATTTCATTATTAAAATACAGTTGCACACAGAAAAATTCATTTTTAATACAATTGACACTAACATGCATATGCATTTCTAATCTCTATATATCTGATTATTACTAATCACAGTCAGTTACTTTCTGAGCTCCTTGGCATCTGAGCATGGATATAAAGTCATCAGGTAGATTTCAATGGTAAGGTTTTTCACATCGACTAATTATTAAGGAGCAAATATTTATGCTTTGAAGAATATTTTTTATACTCCCGCGTCCCAGTTAGCACCCTCCCATAGCCTCCCTCCCCCAACTAGAGACCTTATACTCTGATATCCCTGCTACTGTCTGCTGTGTTGACAACACCCCTAGCCATTCCCCACTACTTGCTCTTCTGGTGAATCTAGTAAGCCTATCTAGAGGCCTTTGTTTTAGGAGGGTCAGCTGTTCCTCATCTAGTGGTAATCAGTTATTTATATATTCCTTTGGATAAGACTGGGGTCTGCTGTGCATTTTCCCAGTTCTATGCTGGATAACTATCTGGGAGTCCCTTTGGCCACCCTGGCCAACAACTCAAAAGAAGGTATCGCCTGTCTGGCATTGTTGCTTGTTATGTAGCCTTTAGCTATACATATGGACTCTTAAGAAATTATAATGGCCCCTTTAATCTTTGGTTATACTTTCTTTTGGGTGTTTAAGGCCATACACTTGGTCCAGATAAACCAATTTATTTTGACTCTTAGGGTCATTTGAGGATCTGTTCCTCAGGGATCACACGGGCTTGGGAAGGGCCCCTGGCTCCTTCCTTTTACCAGTTCATCCTATGTGAAGATAAGTCAAAGGTCCACCAACCACCACAATTACAGGACATTTTGAGAGATGCTCATAGTTTCCTGGAACTAGTCAACCTAGGAGGGCAAGGAGCAAAAGCTGTCCTTTATGTCCCTCTGACAAAATTATTATTGGCCTCAAAGTATGTCTGTTAAAAATCCAACAGTCTGGTACCAGTCTGGTACTTTTAATTACTGTGTGTCATGTAGATAAATCTTGGGCAAAGACCAATTATCCTCAGATAAACCTTACCTAGACATTTATTTCTTGATCTGCCATGTATAATTTGTCAGTAGGTTGTAGGAGTAATATGGTTCGCTTTGGTTTTCAAAACTAGCTAGGCATTATTTATTTCTCGCATTGTCTAACACCTCCATCATGGTTTCCTCAATTAAGGTGTCCCCATTTCCCCCCTTTCTCCCTTAATAATACCATTCTCCTATGGACCTACCCCTCTGGAGCTCCTTCTTTCCCTTTATCCCCTAGGTTCCTTGTATACCCTTCCCTCCCCCCTCGGTTAAACTAACCCAATTTTTATCCATATCTCCCTTATTAAGGCCTGTTTCCTACTGTTCTTCTCTTTCAGGTTCTT
>NW_008354534.1:3838578-3838831 GCF_000622305.1 Nannospalax galili
ATAACAGTTTCTACTTCCATCAATTTACCTGCAAATTTCATTTCATCTTTCTTTACTGCTGAACAGAACTCCATCGTATAAATGAACCACATTTTCATTATCCATGCATCAACTGAGGCACACCTAGATTGCTTCCATCTGTTAGCTATTATGAAAAGAGCAGGAACATATATGGATGTACAAGTGTCTCTTCAATAGGATGAGTTCTTTGGGTATATGCCAATGAGTGGTATAACTGGGTCAAAGAGTAGGT
>NW_008354534.1:3838857-3839899 GCF_000622305.1 Nannospalax galili
ATGATTTCCATAGGGGTTGAACCATTTTGCAGCCCCCCCAGCAGTGAATGAGTGTTCCCCTTTCCCCACATCCTCACCAACATTCGGTATCATTTGTTTTCTTGATCTTAGCCAGTCTGACTGGGGTAAGATGAAATCTTAAAGTGGTTTTAATTTGCATTTCCCTAATTATTAGTGATGTTGAACATCTTTTAAGATGTTTCATAGCTTTCTTTACTTCTTCTTTTGAGAACTCTCTGTTCAGCTCCTTAGCCCATCTTTTAATTGGGTTACTTCTTGTCTTGGTGTTCTGCTTTTGAGTTCATTATAAATTCTGGTTATTAAACCTCTGTTGGATGTGTTGCTGGTGAAGATTTTCTCCCATTCTGTGGGTTTTCTGTTTGCTTCCATGGTTGTCTCCTTTGATGTACAGAAGCTTTTTGGTTTAAACAGTTCCCATTTGTTAATTCTGGCCCTTGTTTCCTGAGCAATTGATGTCCAGTTTATAAAATCCTTTCCTATGTCTATATCTTGTAGATTTTTCCCAATGTTTTCTTCTAATAGTTTCAGAGTTTCAGGCTTTACATTGAGCTTTTTGAGCCATTTGGAATTGCCTTTTGTGCAGGGTGAAAGACAGGGGTTTAGTTTCATTCTTCTACAAGTGGACATCCAGTTCTGCCAGCACCATGTGCTGAACATGCTGTCTTTCCCTCCAGTTGATGTTCTTGGCCCCTTTGTCAAATATCAGGTGGCTGAAATTGTATTTACTCATATTTGGGTCTTCAATTTTGTTTCATTGGTCTATTGGTCTATTTTTGTGCCAATACCATGTTGTTTTTATGACTATAGTTCTGTAATACAGCTTGAAATCTGGTATAGTAATCCCCCTGGCATTGCTCTTACTGCTCAGGGTTGTTTTGGCTATCTGAGGACTTTTGGGCTTCCATATGAATCTCAGGTGAGTTTTTTCCCATTCTGTGAAAAATGTCATGGGTATTTTGATTGGCATTGCCTTGAATCTATAAGTGGCTTTTGGTAGGATGGTCATTTTCACAATATTAAT
>NW_008354534.1:3840468-3842514 GCF_000622305.1 Nannospalax galili
TTCTCTGCATCTATTGAGATGACCATGTGGTTCTTGTCTTTGAGCCCATTTATATGATTTATGATGTGTACGTATATTGAACTATCCTTGCATCTCTGGGATAAAGCTGACTTGATCATGGTAGATGATCTTTTTGATGTGTGTCTGTATGTGGTTTGCAAGTATCTTGTTGAGAATTTTTGCATCTATGTTCATTAAGGATATGAGTCTATAGTTTTCTTTTTTGGTTGTATCTTTACCTGGCTTAGGTATTAGAGTGATGCTGGCTTCATGGAAGGAATTTGGAAGTTCTCCCTCCATTTCTATCTTTTTGAATAAATTAAGTGGTACTGGATGTAGCTCTTCTTTAAATGTCTGATAGAATTCTGCTGTAAATCATCTGGTCCTGGGCTCTTTTTAGTCAGGAGGTGTTGTAATACTGTTTCAATTTCTTTTTGTGCTAAGATTCTGTTTAAGATGTTAATCTCTTCTTGGTTTAGTTTTCATGGTTCCCATGTCTTTAGATATCCATCCATTACTTCTAGGCTTTCAAATTTAGTAGCATGTAGGTTTTTAAAGTATTCCCTCATAATGTTCTGTATCTTTCTGGTGTCTGTTGTGATGTTTCCCCTTTCATCTCTGATTTTGTTGATTTGGAGGTGCTCTTTCTTTCTTTTGGTTACCTGGGCTAAGCGTCTGTCTATCTTGTTTAGATCTTCAAAGAACCAGCTCTTAGATTCATTGATTCTTTGTATTGCTTTCTTTGCTTCAATTTCATTAATTTCTGCCATATTTTTTGTTATTTCTTCTTGTCTGCTGGGTTTGGGTTTCATTTGCTGTTGCTTTTCAAGTGTGTTGAGTTGCAATGTTAAGTCACTTATGAACAGGAAGTCAACTGAATTTTGATGTAGGCACTTGGAGCTATAAACTTCCCTCTAAGGACTGCTTTCAGCATGTCCCAGAGGTTTTGTCATGTTGTATTGTCCTTTTCATTTAATTCCAGGAATACTTTTATTTCTTTCTTAATTTCTCTTTTGACCCATTCATCATTCAGGAGTGTGTTGTTTAATTTCCATGTGTTCATGTGGTGATTAGGGCTTCTTCTGACGTTGATTGTAAGCTTTATTGCATTGTGGTCTAATAGAATGCATGGAATTATTTCAATCTTTTTGTCTTTGTTGAGGTTTGCTTTCTGCCCCAGTATATGGTTGATTTTACAGAAGGTTCCATGGGATTCTGAGTAGAAAGTATGTCCTTTGGTGCTTGGGTGGAATACTCGGTAGATGTCTGTTAAGTCCTTTTGATATATGGTATTGTTTAATTCAGATGTCTCTCTGTTAACTCTCTGCCCTGTTGACCTATCTAATGGAGACAATGGGGTATTGAAGTCACCTACTATTAATGAGTTGTGGTTAATCTGGGTCTTAAAGTCCTGTAGTATTGTTTTTATGAAGTTGGGTGCACCAGAGTTTGGTGAATATATGTTCATGATTGTAATATCTTGACTCATTGTAATATCTTGACTCATTGATTCATTGTTCCTTTGATCAAAATGAAGTGGCCCTCTTTGTCTCTTCTGAACAGTTTTAGTTTAAAGTCTATTTTGTCAGATATTAGGATTGCTATGCTTGCTTTTTTCTTGGTGCCATTTGCTTGGTACATTTTTTTCCATCCTTTCACTTTGAGATAGTGTCTCTCCTTAAAAGAGCGTTGAGTTTCTTGCAGACAACAAAAAGATGGGTTTTGTTTCTTAATCCATTCACATAGTCTGTGTCTTTTGACTGGGGAGTTCAGTCTGTTAATATTTAAAGTTATTAATGAAAGATGGGTATTGAATCCTGTCAGTTTTATTTCTGTTTACATTCTTGATATAGCTGTACTTGTCCACAGTTAATACCTTCATTGGATTTCTTTCTCCAGTCCCTTGGGTATAGTCATTCCTTTCTTCAGCTCTTTGTATTGCTTCCAGAACTCCATGAAGGGCTGGTTTTGTGGACATGAATTCCTTCAGCCTATTTATGTCATGGAAGATTTTTCTTTCCCCTTTGACTATAATAGACATTTTGG
>NW_008354534.1:3842862-3843503 GCF_000622305.1 Nannospalax galili
TGAGGCCCCCAAAACCCAGGTGGTTAAAGCTGACACTAAAGCTATCCAGCACAAGAATTGTCTCTTTGTTTTGTATGTGTAGTGTTTTTAGTATGATGTGCTGTGGAGAGTTTCTTTTCTGGTCCTGTCTGTTGGGTGTTCTATATGCTTCTTGTATTTGTATGGACATATCTTTCTTTAATTTTGGGAAATTATTTTCCACGATTCTGTTGAAGATCTGGCCCATGCCATTATCTTGGGATTCTTCTCCTTCCTGTATGCCTATGTTTCGTAAATTTGGTCTTTTTATGGTCACAATTCCTGCATATTCCATTCTTGTGATTTTTTAAATGTTTCATAATCTTTGCTTGAGTGGTCTAGTTCTTCCACTTTATCTTCCAGTCTTGATACTCTGGTGATTTATAAGTTTGGTCTCTTTATGGTGTCACACAATTCCTACATATTCCATTCTTGTGATTTCTTAGATTTTTCATAATCTTTGCTTGAGTGGTCTAGTTCGTCCACTTTATCTTCCAGTCTTGATACTCTGTAATTTATCCTATTGGTGAGGCTTTCTCCTGTCATTTCTAATTGGCTTACTGAGTTTCACTTCCTTCTTCATTTCAGCCTGAAATTCTTCAATATAAAAATATCGAATATTG
>NW_008354534.1:3843517-3868155 GCF_000622305.1 Nannospalax galili
TCTTCCTTCAGCTCTATGATTACCTTGTTTGTGTGTTCTTTAAATTCACTGAATTCTTTTATCATATTCATCATTGTTCTTTTGAGTTCCGTGTCCTGCATTGTCTCTAGGGGGTTCTCATTGTGCTCCTCTAGAGGATTACTGGTATTTGGTGGGGATATATTATTTTGGTTTTTCATGTTATGATTTTTTCTTTGTGGCTTTGACATGTGAATTTCCTTTATAGTTTCTGATTCTTACGTGAGACTCAAGCCTTCCTTTGTTGAGTTTAGATCTGCTTCTTTTTGTAAACTTTATGTGCCTTTGTGGTTTACTTGTTGGCTTTACTTGTCTAGGCTTCAGGTTCTCTCTTTTGATTTTATATTATAGTGGCTTAATTGCTTTTGTCTTCAGGAATTCCCACAGAGGCCCAAGTGAGATGAGGCTCAGATGATATCAGGCTTTCTCCTAAGGTATGGGTCTCTCCAGGAAAGATGCTGCCCTCAAGAACTTGGGGGCTGGGCTAGCCTGGGAAAAGGGCCCAGGATAGATGCTGGTCTCAAGAAGCTGGTGGCTGTGCCACCCAGGGAAGTAATGGGAGGTGAGGGCAGGACCAGTCCTAGAGGGTTCCTGGGGGCCACAGGGAGGAAATGGATTGGTCCGGATGCAAAGGATCAGGCAGCGGTGGCAGCTCTGGGCCAAGAGGTTAGCCTGGTGTCTGGGGTGCCAAGACAAGAAATGGGCCTTTACCCAGCCTAGGAGGAGAGACTCAGTGGGGGGGAACTGGGAGGGTGAAAGAGGCTGGGAGAGTCAAGGCAACCTGGGCACTGGATGTGCTGGACTTACCCAGGGAAGGTCCTGGGACCAGGACACTGGAGGCTGTGCAGCCCAGGAAGCAAAGGGATATGAGGGCGGACCTGGTCCAGAGGGCTCCTGGGGACCAGGAAAAGTGCTGGCACCAGGTGGCCCAGAGGCTGTGCAGCCCAGGGAAGTAAAGGGAGGTGTGGGTGGGTGTGGGGTCACTCCCTCTCCTCGTGGGTCGTTGGCCACCATTCCAGGAGGACAAAGGGAGCAGAAGCGAGAACGGGGTCAGGATTGCCAGTGAGCACTGACGGAAGAAAGCCCTTCCAGGGAGGCAGGTTCAGTGATACAAACGGCTCCAGACTCAGTGAAACAGCTCTAGATTCAGTCAAACAGCTCCAGATTCAGTGAAAGAGCTCCGTTTATTTAGTGGGGGTTAGGGAAAATATAGTATGGAGGCAGTAGCCAATGCTTCAGCTGATAGGTGTTCAGAGTATGCTTTATTTACATGTGACAGCAGGCTCCTATCCGACCAACTACTGGGCAATGTCTAATTAACATATAGAAAAAACCTGGGGGTAGTTTTTACTCCAAGTAACTATGCCAAAGGTCATGTTAAATGAGGCCAAGCATCAGTGCTTGGCGGCACTTTCCAGGTAAGTCAGGCAGGAAGCTGCTGCTGAGAAGGGAGCCGACCTTAACAGCAGGGTTCCCCAACAGGTGGGACTGGGCCCAGATGGTTCCTCCATATAAAAGTTTTATAAAATGAGAAAACTTGTCAGAATCAAGTACTACAAACCTCAGGGGATGGCTTAAGGATTATTTGGCATTACAAATGGGCTATGGCATCTGTCAGTGTTTAATAAATGTGATATGATACTATTATTTTAGTCTTGATGATATATAATATTTCCTTTTGGCAAAAATGTGTTAAATTGTATTAACACCATTAATGACTTCATTCCACTGATTTTTCCAGTGATGAGCACTTTAATTATGTTAGTCATCAGTAGAAAGGAAAAATAAAAACTATGAACTATCAAATAGTCTTGAGTTGAACTATAATTTCCATCTTGTAGGCAGTACAATCTGTACCAAGCTCAGAAGAAAGGCTTTATGTAAAAATTTGAAGGACTGGCATTCTAGCAAAGTACTGTAATCATAAAAGTCATTGTAAAGCTACATTCACTTTGTTTTTTCATGTCATTACATTTTTAGAGAACGAATACAGAAAACCAGGCTTACTTCTTCTGGATTGAGATTTGGATAAACTCAATTTTACAAAGCACTCTGACCCACTCCAGCAAAACCACAGGGACTGTGCATCAACACAGAGGAAGAAAGAAAATGAAATCTACAGGGGCTGACTACTTACGGTACATTTTTTGTATGCTTTCTAGAAAGATGTGTGATAAATACTTGGAATTCTTTGAGTCAAACTTATACTTTACTAATCAGAAAACACCTAGATTATAAGATTAATGGGAGAACTCAAGCAGAGAAAATAGTTGCCTATACATTCAAATGGAGAGTAAGACAGAAACTAGATCATTTGATGACTGATACCCACAAAGTGTGGATAAAAGAAATGCTTTCTGGCAAAACCCACAGGGCTAGGCAACCTAGCACTTTCTAGAAACTTTATCAATGAGGCACCTGCAAAAGCCTGACACCAGCCAGAATCTTACAGTAACTACAGAGATGGAACAAAGATTTCCAATGCTTCAACATAAAAGGCACCCCTCTCAGATTTCCCATTGTTTTCTTCTGGGTCTTTTACATCAAAATGATTCCCCCTTAAAGCAAAGTCAAAAAGGTTAAACGAAGTTAAAATAAAATTTCTCCTTCTGAAAGTGCACTTTAGTAGATTTGATTAAAAATCTGAGATCATCCTCATGGTCAGAGTCATCTTTGGAATGATTTAACACAACAGAGTCTGTATAACTAAAGTCACCATATCCCCGGGTAGATAGGAGGCTTCCTGTGGCTTACCCAAACCCAGGGTCATCAGGAATGAACCTCCAAGAGTCTATGCAGACAACTGACTCATGCGTTTCTATTTCATTTTTTATATTTTAGCACATAAGTATCAAGCATCTATAAAAGTAGTAAAAATAATGCAATAAACTCCACTCTCACTTCCCAACTTCAACAGACACAAACTCAGGCTACTGCTTTTTAATTTCTCCCTCTGTAATTATTTTAAATAATTAAATAACATTTTTTTCTCTCCCTCTATAATTATTTTAAATAAAATTCCAAATGCAACTTAATCTCATCTATAAATATTTTACTATATATACTTAAAAAATAAGGATTCCTTATTAAAATCAACTCCATCATCAGACCATAGGAATTTGGGGAGGGTTGTCTTTTTAAGACAGGGTCTCCCTGTAGCCCCAGCTGGCCTAGAACTCTGTATGTAGATCAGGCTGGCCTCGAACTCAGAGAAATCCACCTGCCTCTGCCTCCCAAGTGCTGGGATTAAAGACATGCACCACCACACCCAGCAGACCACAGGAATTTTTACCAATTATTCCTTAATATTTATCAGTTGAACCTTTAATTAAAATTCCCCAGTTGGTTCACAGATTTTTCATCTTACTTACTTGAACTAGGACCATAATAAGGCCTGTACATTATAAATAGATGATATGTTGCTGAGTCTTTTCAATCTATAAGTCCTTTCCCTGCCTCTGTATTTCCTTAAAAATTCTTAAGGAAAACAAAACAAAACTAAACTAAATTAAACTAATTTTTATGCTGGGTAATTTCCCACAATGAACAGCTTATTTACTGTGTTCAAGGATTTTTCTCTGCCAAGTTCTTCCCAGTCTTTAGTATTTCCAATAAGATTCAAGTGTGTGTTTTAGCAAGACTGCTTCATCAGCAATGGAGGATACCTTTTGTGTTACGAGAGACAAACAGGCTCTCACTATGCGGCCTACGCTGGCCTCAGATTCATGATCCTCCTGCTTCGGTCTTGGGAGAATTGGGATTACAGGCATGCTTGCAGTACCATGCCCAGCTCAAGTGGCTACATCTTTTTTATTTGCCCAGGTCTTTTCCTAGGGCCTTGCCAGTGACTGACAGCGCCCCTTCTCCAGCATGACAAGCTATTCCAGGTTCCCATGGAATCAGTCAGTTCTGCAAAGACCTTGAGTGGGAAAACAGAAGAATTTGGCAGTAGGTATGCTCACTGCTACTAGATTGCCCTTATTTCTAGAATTTTCAGGAGGCATAGGTAGAAATTGGTGTATATGCCATTTACTTGCAACATATATCATCCAATATATTATTTATAATACATACATATATCACCCTATATATTATCTATAGAATGCACATTTTTTTCAATTCTTTGAAAAGTTCATACCTGAATTCAATGTATCCTGATCATATATACCCTCCACTCCTGCCCTCCAACTCCTGCACCCCACAACAAATCTTCTTCCCAACATTACATCCTCTTTAAAAGTGAGGTCATCTGCTAAGGCATGGGCAACCTACCTACAGTCACATCCCAAAGAAAAGTGACTCTCCCTCCCTCAGCAGCCATCGACTGCCAATAGTTCCTTAGGTAGAGGTGGGGCCTCAGGAGCTCCTCTCTCCTCCATGATGGAAATTTTTATTGGCTTGATCTTGTGTAGGTCTTATACTTTTAAGAATGAACTATATCCCGAGTTGACCGTGAGGCTCCAGTTCAAATCTAATCCACAGTGCTGATTAGGCTACCATGTGCATTTCTTCAGTCCTATGCTGACAATTCCGGTCTCGATGGTACCAACAGAAATACTTCCTTGATCTGGCTTTTCAAACACATCAATGTAGAATAACAAATTCCCCACTACAACCTATAATATAATGACCAAAAGAGTTTTTTCTTTAAAAAAAAAAAAAAAAACATTTTATTTATTCTTTTTATTCTGTGTGCAGGAGTGCATTGCCTGCATGTAGATAGGTGCATGCGTGTCCTGAAATGCCCATGGAGGTCAGAAGAGGGTGTCGGATCCCGTGAAACTGGAGTTAAGAATGGTTGTTAGCCACCGTGTGGGTGCTGGGAATTGAACCCAGGTCCTCTGCAAGAGCAGCCAGTGCTCTTAACTGCTGACCCACCTCTCCAGCCCCATGACAAAAAGAATTTTAAGATTTTTTTTTTTTTTTACACTTCTTTCTGTCCTGAAGCTCACTCACTAGAAGTGGACACACAGAGAACTCTGTTCTAAGGTACTTGGAATAGATCTGCTCTGTGGTTATAACACCATTTAAACAGCAGAGGCTTGTTTCGTTTTCTTTTTAATCTTCTAGGGATTGCATTTCAGGATTTAAATTTGCCTTGAAATTATGTAAAATATTCTCATGACTCAATGACAAATCTATATTTAAAATTCTAGGTTCTATCTCTGTCAACTCCATCTTGTGGCCACCACTATTTATTCATCAATCTTATGATTTTTTTTCCATCACTTTAAAAATATAAGAAAATGCATTCAATCATTCACGCGTGTTCACGGCACTTCAGTCCTTAGAAAACAAGCACATACTGCTCTCTTTTAATCGCCTTTTCTTTTTCCATTTGACAAAATATCTCAGCAATCCCTCTTTACTGATACATTGAGATCTATTTCATACTTTAAAATTTTTTAAGAATGTTTATTTTCACTTACATGTTTGGGGTGTGCAGTATATACATAAGAATATGGGTGACCAAGGTAACAGAGGTACTGTCTCTCTGGAGCTGGATTACAGGTGGTTGTGAGCCACTCAACATGGGTGCTAGGAGTTGAACTCAGATCCTCAGAAGAGGATCCTCAGATCCTTTGGAAGAGCTGTATGTGATCTTAATCACTGAGCCATCTCTCCAGCCCTAGCTCATGTTTTATACAGGTTCATGGTGTCCTGTATTATGGATCACCATAATTCATTCAAATGTCTTGGATATTTCCAGTACTTTGTGGTTATTTTTTTCATATTTTTTAAAAAATATTTTACTTATTATTTTTATTTTATGTGTATGAGTATATTGCCTGCATGTATGTGAGTGCACCCGTGTCATTCAAGTCCACGGAGGTCAGAAGAGGGCCTTGGATTCCCCTGGAACTGGAGTTAAGGATGGTTCACAGCCACTATGTGGGTGCTAGGAATCGAACCTGGGTCCTCTGCAAGAGCAGTCAGTGCTCTTAACCACTGAGCCATCTCTCCAGCCCTGTTTTCATATTTTTGCCAGTGTATTTTTGAGATCTATTTCTAGAACTAAGATTCCAAGACAAAGGTAAACATACAAAATTTGGTAGTTGTTGCCAAATTCTCCTGAGGGAATAAACCATTTTGCATTAGGACTATCATTATTAGAGGGTTATTTTCCCCCACAGCTTTGCCAACAGAAAATCTTTTAAACCTTTGGAATTTTGCCAATCAGGAGAAAACACTTTTCAATGTAGTTTTAATATGCATTTTTCTCATTAGAGTACACATTATGCATCAGGTATATTTACATTTATTTTTCTTGTGTAGTCAGTATTTATTGGGCCTACTATTTATTTTCAAAACCTTTATTCATTAGAAACATGAACCCTTTAACTATAGCAAAACTTGCAAGTCTACTTTCTATGTTTCTATTTACATTTGATAATTTTTGTTATACAAAAATTCTTTGTCATCAAATTTTATACATTACTAATATAAAATACTTTGTAGGAGAATGGGGAGATGGCTCAGTCAAGCTGTAAGCATGAGGTCTTAAATTCAATCCTCAGCACCCCCATTAAAAGACAAAGCCAAGTGCAGCATTATAAGCTTGTAATCTCAGAGTTGGGGAGATAGATCCCAGAGGATCCCTAGGGCTTGCTGGCCAGCCAGTCTAGCCAAATTGGGAAGCTCCAAGATTCAGCAAATAGATCTTGTCTCAAAAAATAATGTCAACAGCAACTGGGGAAGACACCTAGCATCAACTTCTGGCCTCTGTATGCATGCACACACATGTGCACACACATACACACATAGATAGACAATGGATGGATGGATGGATAATAAATAAATAAACAAACAAAATGATTTGTAGTTAAAGATGTTTTCTCCAATCTATCTAGGGGTTAATCCACATTTTCTCCTAGTACTGACATGAAATATTGCCTGAGAGAGGGTACCTCTGAGATACAACAGCACAACAGTTCATTAATAGATCTATCAGATAACTTTTGAAGTTCCTACATTGTGCCAGGTACTGTTCTCAAGCTCAACTCAATGCTTATCCAAGATAGCATCCTTAAAAGAGGGGGATGGGGGTGCTGGAGAGGTGCTCGAATGGTTAAGAGCACTTGTTGCTCTTGCAAAAAACCCAGGTTTGGTTCTCAGTACCCCCCAATGGGCAGCTCACAACTATCTATAACTCCAGGGCCAGGGGATCCAAAGTCCTCTTCTGGTCTTTGCAGGCACCAGAACACATGTGGTGCACTTATATAAATATAGGCACACACACATGTGTTTAGGAACACACATATATAAAATAAAATGTCTTCTAAAAAAAAAAAGTAAGCATGGTTCTAAGCATCAAAACAGCTCTCCTGACCTGGAGAGATGGCTCAGCAGTTAAGATCGCCTGCTACTCTTGCAGAGGACCCAGGTTCTGTTCCCAGGACCCACGTGGTTGCTAACAATCATCCATAACTCCAGTTCCAAGTGATTCAATGCCCTCTTCTGGCCACTGAAAGCACTGCAGGACAAGGGTATACTCACACTGCAGATGAAACACACATATACATGAAACAAATAAATTTTTTTAAAAGCTCTTCTTTTCAATAGCAATGTTCATAGACTTCACCAAAGACCCTGTTAACATGTAGGTCCTGGTGGAATTTTCTGTCAGACAACCAACTTCCTGAAACCCAATCTTTGGAATATCCAAGGACAAACAGAACTATGGATTATTCTTAAACTGGTTTTTCAATGACTATGAGTGATCATATTTGTATGGTTTGTTTATACCCTCTATCCCTGGCCTAGCATCATGCCTAACACATAGTAGGGACCTCAGAGATAACTTGCTGGAAATCCAGGGAGATTACCAAAATAATGCTCTATGTTCATTTCCATATCAAAATGCTCTGTTGTTCTCATAAATGGGGAGAGAGAGAGAGAGAGAGAGAGAGAGAGAGAGAGAGAGAGAGAGAGAGAGAGAGATGTGGTTGGTTATCTGTTGAAACTTGCTGTTATTTTGTAACCATGGTGGGGATGACAGTGCCTACCCAAAGTTCTGGGGAAGGTGGCTCAGCACGTGGACCTGGCCACACAGTTGGACTCACAAATGGTTGCTTTTCACTGGCTTACTATTAGGGAGAGACACAAAATCAGACAGCCTGCCGATGTTTGACTGCCATTCATTGGAAGAGCAGAATAAAGCCTTCCAGTTACCAGCCAAATGAGAGAGAGAGAGATGTGGTTTAAGGTTTTCCAAATTAAGTATTTAAAGTTGAAGTTCTTAGTGAATGTACTTCCTGACTTTGGGTGGATGTGGGCTGGAAGCAGTCCTGTGCCCCTCTGGC
Source organism: Nannospalax galili (assembly GCF_000622305.1). NCBI lineage: Eukaryota > Metazoa > Chordata > Mammalia > Rodentia > Spalacidae > Nannospalax > Nannospalax galili. Next base: position 3,851,839 of record NW_008354534.1, read on the forward strand.
CTTCCCCTTCTTCCTGAAATGATCTCAGAAGAGCTGCAAAAGCAGGTTGTTACTATCATAGCTACTAAGAGGCGTGCTCCACCCCGGCAGCCAGTGTGGGTACCTGGCCAAGGACTCACCCTCAGTAAATGACTGAACAGAACCCTCTCTCTTTCTGTCACATGTGGACAGGTTCAACAGTTGCGAGTTATAGCCACTTCTTCAGTTTCAAATTAACAACTGCCAAGCAATATTGTAGGGCTAGAGTTATAAGGACTTAAGAAATCAAACTAGATATGAAAACAAAAAGCTAAATTTAGGCTTTTACTTCAGAAAGTAAAAGCGCTTGCTGCACAAGCCTGATGACATGAGTTTCATCCAAAGACCCAGGGTAGAATGAGAGAACAGACCCCTGAGAGAAGTCCTGTGATCTCCACAGTGAGCCCCAAGGCTCATGCACACCCCCTCCCTCCCTCCTTCCCTCCCTCCTTCTGGCCTCCTCTCCCTCCCTTGCTCCCTCCCTCCTCCACTCCCTCCCTCTCTCTCCATCCCTCCTTTCCTTCCTCCCTCTCTCTTTCTCTCCATGTATGTCTCTGTCTCGCTTTTCCATAAACACATACATTCACTAATAACAAATAAAATCAAAGATTTTTCTAACTAATAAATTTTATAGACTTCACTATACCAATTCTTGCAATAAAACTAAAATCTGTACAGCTCACTACTTCAATTGTTATTTTCTTTTTAAAAATAAAATCAGAGAAAGATAAAGTGTAAACTTATATATAATTTCAAGAAAAATAGTTCATATAAAAAGAGGTGAAATATTCTTATAGAAGCCATGATGTAATGTCACTGATCACATTTTGGGTTGTTGTATAAATAGTAAGAAACTTAACTACAGGCCCTGGGACCTTCCTCTAGGGAGGGACAGGAGGTGGATATGGGGCCTGTGTCAGGAGAGCAGTCACATTCTAAAATGCTTCTTCCCAAATAGAACCCAGCCCCTGGAAGATTAAAAAAATGAATAGAAAACATGATAAATTCTGATTTCCATAAAATTCTTTTTTTTTTTTTTTTTTTTTTTGGTCATTTTGAGACAGGGTCTCCCTGTAGCCCCAGCTGTCCTAGAACTCACTATGTAGACCAGGCTGGCCTTGAACTCACAGAGATCGGCCTGCCTCTGCCTCCAAAGTGCTGGGATAAAAGGTGTGCGCCACCACGCCTGGCCATAAAATTCATTTTTAAAAAGGAAAGAATGTGAGCTTGGGGGGTCAGGAAGAGCTCTGTGTGAGTCCTTTCCTCCTCTTAAATGCAAGGCAGCTTCCAACAGACATGGCAGAAAACCATTTACCAGTAAATAACACTCACCAGTGGATGTATGTTTTCTCCTAGATGATTGGTTAATTGGATACTGTCACTTCCAGTCACAGCTTGTTATAGGCAAGCCTTTTTCAAAACAGACCGATAACCAACCAAAGTGCTAATGACTCATTTCTTTTCTTTCAAAGACAATAAAGAACTCTGATTCCCCACCCCTACCCCAAAACAATGGCTTCAGATGACGAAAGGATTTTGGGTAGAAGTTAAAATGATTCAGTTATCTTAATTACATGTTTGGCCTCATGGGTCAAATAACATCCCCTGAGCTCAGAAAGAAGGGCCAAATTCTTTTGTTCCAGTAGGAAAATAAGTTGCTGAAAATACGCAGACAATGGTAAAGCTTGGAAAGTTTTTGATTAAAAAAGGATTTTTGTTGGAACACTTATAATGAGATTTGAGTTGCAGTAACAATATAAAATTGAAAGCAGAATTTCATACGAAAATAGTGTAAAATATCATTATTTTAGTACAATGGAAAATAAGGTGTTTGTGGTTTTGCTCCATAAATTCCATGTTGTCTGCTCATATGTACCCCTTCTCAGCCCTCCTCTGAATAGTCATTCTGATCTCCAAGCCCTGCTGCACCAGATTCATTTGTGGTAGGGAACCCCCACAATCAACATCTCCCAGGCTCCACTTTCTTCCTCCGTTTTATTGGCTTTTCAGGACTAATTCGTGTGCATGCATCACACTGGTGTTCAGTTACAGGGCAGACAATGAATTTTCCTAATCCATTTAGTGTGCTGACAGAGCCCTGTTCACAATTTATAGAATTTCCTTTTAGACATCTACCTATTTCACAGTTCATTAGGATTCAAACTGAACACCTGTGTTTATAAAGTCAGAAGCAATTTTATCCTAACAAGGTGTTAAATAAGGCATTCTCTGAAAATGTGAACAACAACTGTACTAGACTCTTGACCTGCAAAAGAAAATGATGTCAGTAGCTATCGGCACCATCTTTTAATAATCCTGAAACTTCCATGCAATAGTCCCAGAAAGCTCTCCCTGCAGGCTCAGGATGTTCGCCTGCATCCATTTTGATCCTCCATCCCAGGGCTCTCATGTTTTTACCTTAAGAAAGCAAGCGGCCGCCTGCCTAAATTTACTAGAAGAGTTAAAATCTACAAAGCAGCTAAAAAGTTTAGGAAGTCCAATGCAGCCTATTTAACCAATTCCTTCCCTGGCTAGATAGAGAAAGAGGCGCTTTCATCACTCTGAGCCACACAAAGCCTGACCTTGGCTCATTTTTATGTGACCCCAAAGTTTTCACATCATTAATAAAGAGAGAATCAAAACAAAGCCTGCAGACATTAGGGAAAGGAGAGTGTGGCGTTTGGCACGGTCATCATCCATGCTCTCAGAATGGGAAGGAAAAAAATAAATAAAATGCACGTAGCAGAGGTGCTGACCCCTGTAACGACTGTGGTTCCCAACCTTTTTTTTTCCTACTGGTAATAAAGCGTTTTGCAGACCTCCCAACCATGGCCACCACCATAGTTACTGCTTTGCAGGTTTATGTCTTTTCCTTGCAGTTAAAAGTGTTATCAATAAAAATGTCAAATGATGCCTTTCCCAGCCAAATAAAAACATTTTCAAATGTGGAGCCAATAGCGGACCGAAGTGGAAAAGTACAAGCGACCAGAGAGCTTGCTTTGTGTGGGTTTTCACCGCCTCCTAATTTACCAATTCTAAAGACATTCCTTGCAAGTCATAAAAGCAAGACAGCATACCCTAGATGACAAAGGGGTGATGTGACAAGCTAAGAAGTTGATATTGTATGTTACTGTTTGAAAAAGCACCTGGACTTTAACATGCAGTGATTATAAAGTGCAGTCAACAAAAGTCTATCTCAAAACAGACATTGACTATCATTCCTTAAAGTCTGAACTGAACTGACTAAAAAAACTTAGTCAAGCAACCATGGCAGGAAGTGAGAGAGGAAACGGAAGCTACTGTTCAGCAGTACAGGATTCCTGCCTGAAAATCCCACCTTATATACAGTGACAAACACTTCAAACCTTAAAGACAAAGAGGCACCCTTGTTCCAAAACAATGAATGTCAAAGACAGAGTAGTTCCTAAGTATCTGGAATTGTCTGTAAGGTGCCACAGCACATGCGCCTACTCTCAAGTACTATAGGCCAAACAGAGCTGCTGACTCCCAGTCATCCCTGCCATAGTGACCTTCATGCCACCAGGTGTGGCTTTGCCATAAAGTGGGCAGAGTCCACCTCCCTACAGATGTACTGAAGAGCAAGGCATGTGCTCTTTTCTCCACTTAACAGTTTCATTGTCAAAAGCGTGGTTTTCATGATTCATCTTGGAAAATGACAACCCGTTTGTTCCCGGGTCCTGTTAACACACTGAGTCATCAGTTACTCAGACACTGAGAGATGCTGTGACAGGCTTAGAAGACACCCTCTCCTCTACCAGCACCTTCTACAAGCTCCATAAAATAATCATGTCATTTCTGCTAAAAATCCATTTAACTTTTTCTATTGAAATGTGCAAAATGTCTGTCACAGAAAACCCAGGGAGCACCTGGGTTTCCAACACTCGGCAAACACAGTAACTAACTGTGCTCTATTCTTTTACTGTTTTGTACACAGAATCCATGCATGTATGCACATATAAACATCGCTAAAGAAATAGAAATTGAATATTATACAATATAAGCTTTCTGAAAAAAACAATAAAGTCCGTAAGACTTTGAGCAACAGCCTCATTTTATTGTCACAGTTACTGTTACAGCCACAAGTTTATCCTGAGGATTTATGCCCCCAAGTGTTTCCTTCCTATCATGCTTTCTTAGCCAGTGTCATGAGTAGTGAACTCATACGTTATAAGACAAATTGTAAAATCTGTCACAAGCTTTGCAATTAAGATTAAATGATAACATACACCAGCTCCCCCAACACAAAGGAAGCTCTCAATCCAGTGAGATTCTATGAAAAACAGCTCACTAGAACAGTTCAAAGCCTAGGACCCTAGAAACAGACATTCACCATTCTCTCTGGACCTTTCTTTCCTTACCTTAAAAACCAGAGCAATTTAATTAGAGATTTCATAGATGATAAGCCAGGTTTAAAAGTAAGTATGACATGGAAAACACTTAGCCATAGTTTCTGGAATTCACTGTGGCAGCCCTAGGACACTAGGCAGACATGTTGGCAATCAAACTACATTTAAAAGCCTAAGACCACCAACTCCTAAAATTATGGTTCTCCCTTCTTGACCAGCAACTTGTACATCATAGATGCTGAATAAAATATCCTCAAATCCCACCACACTGATGCAGACAAGTTGAGGGAAGGTCTGTGTGAATCAGCTGACGCATCACCAAGCATGCACAGTAAGTCCTGAAATACTGAGGCCGGGAGCCTTTGCACCTCCATATGAACAATGTCCTTTCTCAAGCACAAGAATCAAATGCCTTAAGGGTAGCCTCAATGAGGATCAGGTTTTTCAGAGCAATCATCTTGATAGTATTAGCTTGTAGTTTCAGGAGACATAAACAGAGATCTTGAACAGTTTGCAAACTCTAGACTCCAAAGGAGCTATTTGTTTGTCTTCTCTCCTTTTGCTTCCTGCTCTTCAACAAAAGTCCAGTTAAGAGTCAATACGCAGTTGCTAGAAACCAATAACAAAACTGCTGGGGACTGATGGCACTGTAAACCAGTTCTCTATGATGTAGCCCTGTGCCTGATGGGGGTAGGAACCATACGTGGTACAATACATGAAGTCCACAGAGCACAGATCATGAATGTGAAGTTCTTAGAAGTACCTTGGGGCATCTGTTGGCCACCTGAGATTATACACATTCCTGCCTGTGAATATGAATGTGATGGGCCATGGGGATATTTTCTGGAAAAAGGAGGTTCTCATCTGTGTCAGTTGCATTTTAAAAAGCAAAGCTATGCACCACTGCTATGGGGCTGAACTACCCTAGCCTGTATAACTGCCCTTTGCCTGTAGGAGCAGGAAATCCCTACATTCCTGATAAGTAACAAGTACTTCCTGACCTGTCTAGAACACTTCCCTGACCTGTCTAGAACATAAGCTAGTAAAAACTGAGCACTGCATAGCAGTATCATATAACACATCTTCCAGAAAGTATACATAAGAATTGTTATGACTATCAGTTTGGTAAACATGCTGGGTGGAGGAAAATGGGAAGGGGGAGAGGAGAGAGGAGGGAGGAGGGAGGAGGGAGGAGGGAAGGGGAGGGAGGGAAAGGGGGGAGAAAAGAAAAAAAAACATTCATGATTTAACAACCAACATCTTGGGGAGGGAGCTGGGCTGTGACTCAAAAAAAAAAATCTTAATTTGGGCTAGAGAAGATCACTTTAATACCACCTTTATTTCTCTGCATCAATTTAAGACAAAAAAGATGACTCGATTGAACTATGAAAGTCTGGGGTCTAAACACACACATTAAAAGTTTCAAAAAGAGACTCACAAAGCTAAAATAGGATAAGAAGTATTTATATTCAACGTGTCAAAGCTTTCCAATAACCAACAGCAATAATAATACCGACAAAAGCACCAACATAGGAAATGCAGTTTGTAGTTAGAATATTTTACTACATGCAAGACACTGTTTTTTGCACTTTGTATTTAGACCGTTCCGTATTTGTGTATGATGTACTCCCAGAGCACTTTTCCCAACACAGATATACCAGACTGGCCATTTTATAGACTGGCACTCAAGATGCTCACAAAAGCTCAGGTCTTGTCCACACCTTAAATTGTTAAACGGGGAGACTAAGGCACGTCCACATACCTTCCACTTTTGCGTTGTTGGGGTTTTTTGACATTTTACTTCCAATTTTGAAAGAAATGTTAGGCCTTTATCCTTCCTAGTCTCTGGATGTGTTGGTAATTCCTCACTAAAATCAAGAAAAAGCAAGCAAGAAAGAAAGCCAAATCACTGTTATTCTGCCTGCTGCTGAGGAACCCATGCCGTTTCTGAATGGGCTAAGTTGGAAACATCAAGGGAAGTAAGAAACTTGCCTGTGGGGTCCTTTGAAGCTATTTTAGAAGGTAAAATGTTATGTTAAGAGCTATGTGGTATATCTCTCTGTGTATGTAATTATTATTCCATTGATTTATTGCACACATGTCAAAAAACGTCTGGGCATTTGTACAAGCTAAAACAACCCAACTAAAGAGCCAAGCCACATAGCCACAAACCCAGACAACTTGCCTCCAACCCCTCACCCCGCCCTTCATTCCACCACCTCCCAAACACAAACTTCCTAGGAGCAGAACCTTCCTTAAAGAGAACTGTTCTGCGTTCAGCTGTCATTTACATTGTGTTCTAGAAAAGTAATCAATAACAGCTACCATTTATACTGTATTCCAGAAAAGGGGCTAAAGCCAGTTGCCAGCACAGGTGTTCCAGGGAAACCAGCAAGACCCTTCCCATTCTAGAAAATGCCCTCTTGTGAGTTCTGGCAAGAGCTTTTAAGAATGAGTCAGGAACAGAATAGCAAGAAACTGTAATGTGTCATCTGCTCCAAGGATGGTCCTCACATCCATCTAAATGCACATCTTTCAGTGTGGGACACAATGAAACAGAGCATATCTCACCCACCAACTACCCTCACCAAGCGCGCACACACTGGGCAAGGAGAGTTTCACTTCCCTCTGCTACTCCAAAAGCAGCTGTAACACCCTAACGCATTCCACCACGCTGGCTGCCAGAATTCCTTTGCCTATGATCCAACAATTAGAGCTAATTTCGACCTAAATTGCTTTCTTTAAGAGAAGGACATCATTAGGTAACTCACTCTTCTGTTTCTACACATGAAGAAACAGATCCTAACAGAAGAAAAAAGGCAAAAGAAAATTCCTTGGAGGTTTCAAGCTGATAAAATCATTCATCTCGCACTCTCCACTTCAAAGCAGAGCCTTAGAAATACCATCACTTCTCCATGCGGGGAGAGTAACTCTTTCTACTTCAAAGCACCTTCTCTCCACTGGGTCATTTAATTATCGAACATGGGACAGAAGCTATCCACATGTCACCACTGTCTTTGTCATGAAATATGCATGGGTCTAATTTGAACTGTATTAATTTGAGAGGAGTAAAAGAGAAGACCAGGTAGGCAGACTGCTGTAGGCAGTGACAGGAGAGGCCTTTCTGTGCTGGCTTTTCTTACTCTTGCCTTCTGGAGAGGAACCGTCAGGAAACCTGGGTGCCTGCTGGGGCAAGCAGACTGCCTTGTCCTATGTCCTCCCACCCAACCCACAGCAGCATAATTATACTAGCTTTAAGACAAAATATGGATATAACCAGGTGCTGTGTACAGCAACTGCACTGATCCTGGGCAGGAGTCAGCAAACTACCTGGTCCTGTTCAGGAGGAGGAATTGAGGAGGAGTCCTAGCTGGGCACTCCAATGCCCACACAATCTGCTTCACAAAATCATACTGTCACGGGGCAGCAGTATTCCCATGAAAGGCCAGACAGTAAATACGTTCAGCTTTGTGGACCGCACAGGCTCTACTACAACTGCACAGCCCTGCTATTTTATAAGAAAGCAGACACACAGATGAATGGATGTGGTAGGTTCTCACAACACTTTATTTACAAAAACAAGTGGAGGACCAGATTTGGTTTGCAGGCCAATCCCCATTCTAGACAACTGCTAGGTGGCAGAAATGTCCCCAATACGACAGGCATTAGCCACATGATACCATTAGATGTGTAAAGCATTAGCCATTGTGATCAAAGAACTGCATTTTAAATTTCACTAAACGACACTGAAATAGCCACGTGTGGCTAATAGCTCAGTATTCAACAGCACAGTTCTAGACAATCTGCACTGCTGTTCCTCAAATGAGATGTAAGTCACCTTCCAGTTTAGGACACAAATTCATACCTTAAGAATGAAACTATTGTTGGATGTGGTGGCACATGCTTTTAACCCAGCACTCAGGAGGCAGAGGCAGGTAGATCTCTTTGAGATCGAGACAGGCCTGGTCTACATAGTGAGTTCCAGGCCAACTTGTGCTACAGGGAGACCCTGTCTTAAAAAACAAACAAAAAAATTTAAAAAGAGAAAGAAAATGTCCATGCCTCCACATTCATAGGGATACTACACACAACTGAAAATCATATTTCATAAGTATGAAATGGCTACATCACTGAGGCCGTGTGACGTTTGACTGTTCATCTGCAGCAATACAGTAGTCACCTTGTAATCAATGAACAAGTATGCACAGGGACTGAGTCAGGGCCTGCACCCATCCAGTAGGGAAGCTGTTTCCTTTCTTCCCTGGACAGTGTCCTAAACTTGACTGAGGACACAGACTTACCCAACAGCCCCACAAACTCCTAAGGTAAATCTATACCTCCTTTTAAACCTTCAAGTCTATACATACAAAGACATGACCCAAAGAGCCCAAGAGACCACACATGCCAATTAGGCTGCCTTCTCCCAAAGCAACCCACATACAGCACTGTCTCATCACACAGAGCAGTCTGGCTCCCACCCCTGTACTCTACTGCCCATTGCTTTTGATTTTTTTTTTTTTTACACAGCAACGAGGGTGTGTTTTATATTTCTTAGAAGACAAAAACTAATATTCCATTGGGAGAAGCAGGAGAATGGGATAATAACATGTATTTTTTTTTCTTCTAACTATGAACCAGAAACAACAAATCAACATTCCTTTAAGAAGCACATAAAGACCAGGCATGGTGGCACACAGCTTTAATTCTAGCACTCTGGATGCAGAGGCAGGCACTGTGAAATCAAGCGCAGCCTGGTCTATATAGTGGGTTCTGGGCTAGCTGGAGCTATAGGAAGACCCTGTCGCAAAAATAAAGAAAAATAAAGAAGCACAGAATGCTAATTTCTTCATTGAAAGTTGAAGATATCCCTTAGTAAGAAACCCATGGAACCACACACGGGCACAGATCATGCAAACTAAGGTACTGCCTATGCTAATCATTTTGTGATTTTTGTATTAAATGTAATCGCTCCAGATCTATTACTTATAATTCACAAATCTAAAAGTCTCTGTCTGAAAAGTCAAAAAGAATTCTAAGTATGAAACAAACCCCTTGGATGTACAACACGACAAAAATCAACAGGAGCAACCAATATAGTCTTTGCTTACCCTGCATAGAGTTCTGTGTTTGCTCAGAAATGTTGCTGCACCGGGAGAGTCACAGAACTATGATGTGTGCAACAGGCCTCACCTTTGCAAAATCTAAAAATCTATGAATTCAAAAACACATGCGAACCCAAGAGTTCCAAGGAGGGGTCTTCTAAAAATGGCCGCTCAGGAAGGACATTTTCTGTCATTCGGTGTCCCTGGTGTCCATACTCCCAGCCAGCACCTTACCTCTGTCTGCAGGATGGCAGCTCTCTGCTCCTTGGCGGTAAGTGACTCCTTAAGCACTTCAATGTGTTGCTTGCAGTCTGAATTTTGATTGCTAAGGGTTTCAAGCTTTGTTTGTAAGGCAAGAAGTTCTGATTCCTTCTTTGAAAGTTCCTGTTTCAGTTGATCAATCTGTAAAACAATAAAACTGTAAGAAATGAGAAAATACTGTTCCGATTCTTTATACTTGACAACTACTGATTTTTCTCAATTTTCAATAGCAAGTGATTATTAACCCAACAGGACAAGCCGCCTACTAGACAGTCAAGTCTGCAGACGCCTTCCACCCCACTGAAGCCCTCATTTCACACTGCTTGAGAGTCCTGAAACCTACTTCTCTATGAAACTCCAAAGTCTACTGTCACAATACAGACAGACCATCAGGGAGGAAGCACAGCTAATTAACCCAAGATGCAATTCTCGAGTGGAGACAATAATTTAAGGGAATCATTTAAAGCCAATCTTCAAAAAAAAAATTTTTAAGGTATCAAGGCTCTTATTCTTGTTTATATTAAATAGACAAAAGAACACAAAATACACATGAGCTATAAGAAACAGTCATCATTCAATTCATCAAAAGTAAAAATAATAAAGATTAGAATTACTCATGTCCCATGCTTTCTCTCTCTCCCTCTAACCTTCTTTGGAAATAACTACCACACTAAAATTTGGGATGGTTTTTAGTTTTATTATATATTAATGCATTCATAAGTAATATATTATCTGCTTGCACATATTTTTAAACTTTGTGTTGTATATGCTTTAAGCATTTATGACCTAGAGATTAAATTATGGCCATATAAATCCACATATGCAGAATTTATTCATTTTTATTGAAGTAAAGTAGTCCATTGTAAAAGTTCAACACAACTTATTTATCTACTCTGCTATTTGATGATTTTTTTCCCAGGCTTTCTATTACAACAGTGCTACTCTGAAAAGAAATATATGTGTGTGTGTGTGTGTGTGTGTGTGTAGTACATATATAACAATCATTTTCTTTTTTAATTTTTATTTTATGTGTATGAGTGTAGTGCCTGCATGATGTAGGTGCATCCATGTTGTGCAACACCCACAGAGGTCAGAAGAGGGCATCAGATCCCCTGGAACTGATGATAGTTGTTAGCTGCCATGTAGGTGCTAGGAATCAAACTCTGGTCCTCTGCAAGAGCAGCCAGTGCTCTTAACCACTGAGCCATCTCTCCAGCCCCACAATCATTTTCTTGAATATCTATCGAGGAGTTAAACTGCTGAACCTGATAGCATGTACATCTTAATCTAATTTTAGTAGGTAAGACCAAAATGTTTTCCAGAGCAGTTATATTAATTTGCATGACCACAAGCAGCTTGTAAAAATGCGAGTCATTCCACAGCTTTTGCCATATCTGATGCCAGCACCTGCTACATGTTCCCGCTACATGTTTGCCCATCTGATAGTAGCTATGGTACATGCTCTTCAGAAACAACTTGCACCAACCCCTTCTCACTTGCTCACAAATGGCATTCCTCACTAGAGGCTGTGTCTCCTTGACTACTCCTAAACTTGCACTGAATGGGGACTCTGAATAGCATAAAGGACCAACACACCTGGTCCTAGCCTAATTTAGAGGGCACGGAGCTCTGCTCCCAGGCTTTAAGCCAGCCACCATGGAGTGAGTAACAACCCAAACTGGACGCTTCTGCCCCGCTCCAGCTGCAAGCCAGTGACCATGGTACCTGTCCAACCACCTGGTGACAATCCTACTTTGTGGAGCTGCACCACCAGCCACATTGAGAAGCCACTGAGGAGGCGTGAAGGGCCTAATGACAGTAGTCCCTCTTTCATGTCTGGTCTCCAAGAGAAAAACTTCAGTTTTCCTCATTGAGACTGACTGACATCTGTTTTATGCATGTAGAAAACAATTCTGTTTACTAACAAATACAATGATTAGATCTTTATAGATACTCATAAGTTTGAGAAAATTCTCTCTTATTACAACCATTTCAGGGGTTTCTTTAAATAATTAATGAATAATTAATATTACCAAATATTCTACCTCTATCCTATGACTGTCTCCCTTAGTATAGGATTATAGTAAGTAACATTGGTGGAATTCCAACATTAATCTTTCTTTGTATTACTATGAAAAGCTCACTGAGTCAGGATGTCTTCTGTTTTCCAATGTTAATGAACTCAAGCTTGCAGATATTTTGTTAGGATTTTTCAACTACATTCATCTACTGCTCTGTAATTTCCCTATCTTGTACTGTTGGGTTTTAGGACTCCCTTAGACATTGGAGCTGCTTCCACTGTATTCTGAAACAGTTTCTATAAAATTGGATTCTTTTGTGTGTGTGTGTGTGTGTCTGTGTGTCTGTGTCTGTGTCTTTTTGAGACAGGGTCTCCCTGTAGCCCCAGCTGACCTACAACTTGCTACAGAGACCAGGCTGGCCTCACTTTCACAGAGATCCATTTGCCTCTGCTGAGATTAAAGGTATGCACCACCACGCCTGGGTGGATTATTTTATCTTTTGATGTTTATTAGAAAACACAGGCAAAGGGTGAAGCGTGATGGCGGATGTCTGGGCCTCATGGCGCGGTGATGGTGTGACTTGTCCTGGTGCTCGCCCTGTGCCGTGCGGGGACCTGTGAACTCTACTTTCACATCCATGGAGAAGTGTTGTTTCATCAAGGAAATCCCCAGCAAGACCATGGTCATTGGCAACTATCAAGCCCAGATGTGGGACAAGCAGGAGGAGGCCTTCCTGCCTTCCACCCCCGGCCCGGGCACACATGTGGAGGTGAAGGACTGGAGGGCAAGGTGGCGCTTTCCCAGCAATACGATTCCAAGGGGTGCTTCATGTTCACCTCCCACACACTGGGTGACCATCAGATCTGCCTGCACCCCAATTCCTCTAAGACGGTGCTCTTCGCTGGAGGCAAACTGCGTGTACACCTGGACATCCAGGTTGGGGAGCATCCCAACAACTACCTTGAGATTGCTGGTAAGATTGAGCTTGGAGAAAGGTTGGAATTAACCTCAAGATCAAGTCATTTCTTTTGCCTCCAGTGATTCTCCTCTGTTCTCTAAGAACTGAGCAAATGCCCTTCTGTTTTCTGTTTGCTTATGTAGTAGGCAACTGGCATGCCCCATGGAGGAGGCCCTGCCTCACTGCTTCGGGGTCAGTGCTAGCCTTCCTCAACGGCTTTGTGAATGTAAATAAGGAGCAGGTCTCCTCCCTGAAGGAGGAGATGTTTTTCTATATATTAGAACTATTTTTTGATAAATTATATATTTTCCTTCCTGACTGAACTGTTACTGCCTGTAACTAGCTGAAAACACTTAAATCGAGACCTTGTGCACTCTGTTTATTCAAACTGTAATGACTGCCATGCAGTGCTCAGGATTTCAGCAGTCTGTGGGCTAGAAAGCACATATTATAGTTGCTCTCAAGCCATGTTAGAGGGCCAAGTAAGGTTCTCTTGGATTCCTGTGATTCCAATCCCACAGGGTCACAGAGTCAGGCAAGATAGCCACAGAGCTAATACCTCCGTGCACTCCTCCCTCAACTTTTACTTAAGCTGTGGTAAATGTTTTCTTCATGGGAACCAGACTTTGGTTCTTTGTATAGATTTTTTTCCAATGAAATAAAAGATAAATGTAGTAGCTATGTTTCACATGAAATAAAAGGTTCTGGGCAGAGGGGAGGCCAAAAAAGGGGGGGGGATTCTGAAGCCCTCCTCTGACTTCCGCAGCATTGCATGACACGGGTGCACTCACATACATGCAGGCAATACACTCATACACATAAAATAAAAATAACCTTGTCTGATAAAGACAGGAAAGAAGGAAGGGAGGGAGGGAGGGAGGGAGGGCGGGAGGGTTACTGGCTTGGATTACCATGGAAGAAACTGGAGTAGGCTTCGATGGGCACTGGGCACATATGCTATAGCCTGGCCTGGGAGTGGATGGGGTGACTGCGTTCTGAAAGGTCACCCAAGTAGACCGCATGTCAGCAAGGAACTGAGGAAATAAGAACTTACTTTCTTACCTTGAATTGTGAGCTCAAAAAGCTCTTAATATACATTCTTCATCCCTTCTGTATAAAACTTAAAACCAACCACTGCTTCCTGATCCTTTGCACCCAGAGGAACTCAGTTCCTTCTCGGGTCCCCAGGAGCACCCTCTGCTTCCCTGGACCTGCATGACCCACAGGCCTCTCTCTCCAGGGTAAGTCGATGGCTCCCTCCACTCCTTGACTCCCACAGCCTCATTCACCCTCCCATCTCCCCCATCGGTCTATCCTCCTACCCTGGGTCCTGTCCCATTCCTTGTCTTGGTCCCCAGACACCTGGGGAACCACCACGGCTTCCTGATCCTGTGCATCCAGAGCAACTCACTTCCTTCGTGGGTCCCCAGGAGCACTCTGGGCCTGGCCCCACCCTCACCTCCCTCTGCTTCACTGGGCCTGCACAACCCTCAGGCCTCTCTCCAACCCACAGGCCTCTCTCTCTGGGGTAGGTCGGTTGTGCCCTCCACGCCTTTACTCCCCAAGCCTCCTTCACCCTCCCATCTCCTCTACCGGTTTCTCCTCCTAGCCTGGGTCCTGTCCCATTCATTGTCTTCGCGGCCCAGGCACCCGGAGAACCATCACTGCTTCCTGATCCTTTGCATCCAGACCAACCCAGTTCCTTCTCAGGTCCCCAGGAGCACCCTGGGCCTGGCCCTGCCCTCACCTCCCTCTACTTCCCTGGGCCTGCACAACCCGCCACCCACTTTCCTGGACACCAGAGATGACCTTTGCTTTTCCTGGTCCTTTGTATCCAGACCAACCCAGCTCCTCAGTGCAGTCCCCAGGGGCCCTTGGGACCTCTTCACACCCCCCTCTTCCTTTGCATCTCTGGGTGAAACGGCCACCAGCTGCCCTACACCAGCATCTTTCCTAGGCCCGGGTCCCAGGCAAGTCTAACCCCCAAATTCCTAAGGCCAAAATCTTTCCTGGAGGGATCCAGACCTTCGGAGAAAGCCTGAGAACATCTGACCCTCACCTGAATTGAGCCTTAACCAAACAGCTTTTCATGCCCAACAAGTAAACCACAAAGATACACAAAGTTGACAAAAAGAAGCAGACCTAAACTTGAAGGCTTGACTCTCAAACAAGAATCAGAAACTACAAAAGAAATTCACATGTCAAAATCACAGAGAAAAAACAATAACATGAAAAACCAAAATAACATATCCCAACCAAATACCAATAGTCTTCTAGAGGAGTACAATGAGAACCCCCTAGAGATAATGCAGGACATGGAACTCAAAAGAAAAATTATAAACATGATAAAAGAATTCAGTGAATTTAAAGAACACACAAAAAAAGAAATCAAAGAATTGAAGGAAGATAGGGAGAAACTTCTAAATGAATTCAGAAAAGAGTTAGAAATACTGAAGAAAACTCAGGTTGAAATGAAGAACAAAGTGAAACACTCACTAAGCCAATTAGAAACAAAAGGAGAAAGCCTCACCAACAGGATGAATGAAATGCAAAACAGAGTATCAAGACTGAAAGACAAAGTGGACGAACTAGACCATTCAAGCAAAGATTATGAAAAATTTAAGAAATCACAAGAATGGAATATGCAGGAATTATGTGACACCATAAAAAGACCAAACTTATAAATCATAGGCATACAGGAAGGAGAAGAATCCCAAGATAATGGCATGGACCAGATCTTCAACAGAATAGTGGAAGAAAATTTCCCAAACTTAAAGAAAGACATGCCCATACAAATACAAGAAGCATACAGAACATCAAACAGACAGGACCAGAAAAGATACTATCCATGGCACATCATATTAAAAACCCTAAATGTACAGAAAAAAAGAGAAAATACTAAAAGCTGAAAAAGAGAAACAAGAAGTCACATATAAAGGAAAACCCAACAGGATTACAGCTGACTTTTCAGTGCAAACTATGAAAGACAGAAGAGCCTGGACCAAAGCATTCCCAGTTTTAAATGACCACAGATGCCAACCCAGATTACTATACCCAGCCAAAATGTCTATTATATGCGAAGGGGAAAGAAAAATCTTCCATGACATAAATAGGCTGAAGCAATTCATGGCCACAAAACCAGCCCTTCAGAGACTTCTAGAAGCAATATAAAGAGCTAAAGAAAGGAATGACTATATCCAAGGGGTTGCGGAAAGAAATCCAATGAAGGTATAACTGTGGACAAGTACAGCTATATCAAGAATGTAAACAGAAATAAAACTGACAGGATTCAATACCCATCTTTCATTAATAACTTTAAATATTAATGGACTGAACTCCCCAGTCAAAAGACGCAGACTATGTGAATGGATTAAGAAACAAAAGCCATCTTTTTGTAGTCTATAAGTAACTCATCTCACTTTCAAGGACAGGCAATATCTTAAAGTGAAAGGATGGAAATAAATATACCAAGCAAAAGGCACTAAGAAAAAAGCTGGCGTAATAATTCTAATATCTGACAAAATAGACTTTAAACTAAAACTAATCAGAAGAGACAAAGAGGGCCACTTCATTCTGATCAAAGGAACAAT
>NW_008354534.1:3868231-3869227 GCF_000622305.1 Nannospalax galili
ACTGGAGGGAACATACCTCAACATAATTAAAGCCATATATAACAAACCCACAGCCAACAACATTCTAAATGGAGAAAAACTGGAAGCATGCCATTGAATTTGAATTCAGGAACCAGACATGGCTGTCCACTATCTCCACTCCTCTTTAAAATAGTGCTTGAAACTCTTGCAAGAGCAATAAGACAAGAGAAGGAAATTAAAGGAGTAATAATTGGAAAACAAGAAATCAGATTATCCCTTTTTGCAGATGAATTGATATTATATCTAAGAGATGCCAAAAATTCCACCAGAAAACTAGAAATTATTATTAACAAGTTCAGTAAACTGGCAGGTTGCAAAATTAACCTACAAAATCTGTAGCCTTTCTATACACCAATAACAAGCAATCAGAGAAAGAGCACATGGAAACACTCCCCTTCACAATAGCTGAAAGCTTACAATCAACACTGGAAGAAGCCCTAATCACCACATGATCACATGGAGATTAAACCACACACTCCTAAATGATGAATGGGTCAAAAGAGAAATTAAGAAAGAAATATTTAAAATCCTGGAACTAAATGTAAAGGACAATACAACACGACAAAACCTGTGGGACACACTGAAAGCTGTCCTTAAAGGGAAGTTTATAGCTCTTGCTGCCTACATCAAAAAATCGGAAAGAACACAAATAAATGACTTAACATTGCAGCTCAACACACTTGAAAAGCAACAGCAAATGAAATGCAAACCCAGCAGACAAGAAGAAATAAAAATCAGGGCAGAAATTAATGAAATTGAAACAAAGAAAACAATACAAAGAATCAACAATTCCAGGAGCTGATTCTTTGAAAACATAAACAAGACTGACAGACCGCTAGCCCAGTTAACCAAAAAAAAAAAAGAAAGAGTACCTCCAAATCTACAAAATCAGAAATGAAAGGGGAAGCATCACAACAGACACCAGAAAGATACAAAACATTATAAGGGAATACTTTAAAAACCTATATGCTACCA
>NW_008354534.1:3870084-3871786 GCF_000622305.1 Nannospalax galili
TGGAATAAATCTGACCAAAGACACGAAAGAGCTCTACAATGAAAATTTTAAATTGTTAAAGAAAGAGATTGAGGAAGACATCAGGAGACGGAAGGACCTCTCATGTTCATGGATTGGAAGAACTAATATTGTGAAAATGACCATCCTACCAAAAGCCATTTATAGATTGAAGGCAATGCCAATTAAAATCCCCATGACATTTTTCACAGAATTGGAAAAAACCATCCTAAGATTCATATGGAAGCAAAAAAGACCTCAGATAGCAAAAACAGCCCTGAGCACTAAGAGCAATGCTGGGGGAATTACTATAACAGATTTTAAGCTGTATTATAAAGCTATAGTCATAAAAACAACATGGTATTGGCTCAAAAATAGATCCATACGTCAATGGAACAAAACTGAAGACCCAAATATGAGTAACTGCCATTTCAGCCACCTGATATTTGACAAAGGGGCCAAGAATATTCACTGGAGGAAAGACAGCATGTTCAGCAAAGAGTGCTGGCAAAACTGGATCTCCACCTGTAGAAGAATGAAACTAAACCCCTATCTTTCACCTTGCACAAAAGTCAATTCCAAATGGATGAAACACCTCAATGTAAAGCCTGAAACTCTGAAACTGTTAAAAAACTTTGGGAAAAACCTACAAGATAGGTATAGGAAAGGATTTTCTAAACCGGACATCAATTGCTCAGGAAACAGAATTCACAGCAGAATTCTACCAGATATTTAAAGAGGATTTACATCCAATACTACTTAATTTATTCAAAAAGATAGAAATGGAGGGAGAACTTCCAAATTCCTTCTATGAAGCCAGCACCACTCTAATACCAAAGCCAGGTAAAGACACAACTGAAAAAGAAAACTATAGACCCATATCCTTAATGAACATAGATGCAAAAATTCTCAACAAAAGACTTGCACACCACATACAGACACACATCAAAAATATTATCCACCATGATCACATTGGCTTTATTCCAGAGATGCAGGGATGGTTCAACAACCCAATTAAAAGATGGCCTAAGAAGCTGAACAGAGAGTTCTCAAAAGAAGAAGTCAAGATGGCTATGAAACATCTTAAAAGGTGTTCAACATCACAAGTAATTACGTAAATGCAAATTAGAACCACTTTAAGATTTCATCTTACCCCAGTCAGACTGGCTAAGATCAAGAGAACAAATGATACCAAATGTTGGAGGGGATTGAACTGGAGGGAGGAGGAAACTACCTCAACATAATTAAAACCATATACAACAAACCCACAGCCAACATCATTCTAAATGGAGAAAAACTAGAAGCATTCCCAGTGAAGTCAGGAACCAGACAAGGCTGTCCAGTATCTCCACGTCTCTTTAACATAGTGCTTGAAACTCTTGCAAGAACAATGAGACAAGAGAAAGAAATGAAAGGAGTAATAATTGGAAAAGAAGAGATCAAATTATCCCTTTTGGCATATGACATAATATTATATCTAAGAGACACCAAAAATTACACCAGAATTTCCTAGAAATTATTAACACATTCAGTAAAGTGGCAGGTTACAAAATTGACCTACAAAAGTCTATAGCCTTTCTATATACCAATAACAAGCAATCGGATAAAGAGCACGTGGAAACACTCCTGTTCACAATAGCTGCAAAAAAAAATATCTCAGAGTAAACCTGACCAAAGACATTAAAGAGCTCTACAATGAAAAATT
>NW_008354534.1:3873165-3873499 GCF_000622305.1 Nannospalax galili
CAGAAAAAAATCAACATATGTTCTCCCTCATATGTGGATCCTAGAACCAAATCCTGATAAGTGAGTATGTATCCAGACATAACTACAGTAATCGGGATAATGGAAAGGAAACAGGGAGGTAAATGAAAAGAAAGAACCTGAAAGAACAGTAGGAAACAGGCCTTAATAAGGAAGATATGGATTAAAAATTGGGTTAGTTTAAGGGAGGTGGGAGGGAAGGGTATAGAAGGAACCCAGGGGATAAAGGGGAAAAAAGGAGCTCAAGAGACATAGGACCATAGGAGAAGGGTATTAGTAAGGGAGAAAGGGGGGAAATGGGGGCACCTTAATTGGG
>NW_008354534.1:3873570-3875086 GCF_000622305.1 Nannospalax galili
ACAACCAACTGACAAATTACACATAGCTGATCAAGAAATATATGTCTAAGTAAGGTATATCTGAGAAGAATTGGTCTTTGCCCAAGATTTATCTACATGACACACAGTAATTAAAAGTACCAGACTGGTAGAACTAACATTCTTGGATATTTAACTGACATACTTTGAGGCCTATAATAATTTGGTCAGAGGGACATAAAGGACAGTTTTTGTTCCTTGCCCTCCTAGGTCGACTAGTTCCAGACTATGATCATATCTCAAAATGTCCTGTAACTGTGGTAAGTCACCTGTCCTCTTGAGCAAGGAGGTCATGGAGACCCCACCAGATGAACCTGAACCAGTGTTCAGTCTACAAAGAGGAGGGTCAACATAGAGGAATCATTTCCTCCATGCTTCCAAGCGAAGCCAACCATGGTCGAGCAGGACGTTAGACTTATCTTCACATAGGATGAACTGGTAAAAGGATCCAGGGGCTCCTCCCAAGCCCATGTGACCCCTGAGGAACAGATCCTCAAATGACCCTAAGAGTAAAAATAAATTGGTTTATCTGGGCCAACTGTATGTCCTTAAAAACCCAAAAGGAAAGTATAACCAAAGATTAAAGGGGCCAATATAATTTCTTAAGAGTCCATATGTATAGCTAAAGGCTACATAACAAGGAACAATGCCAGATAGGTGATACCTTCTTTTGAGTTCTTAGCCAGGGTGGCCAAAGGGACTCCCAGATAGTAAGCCAGCATAGAATTTGGAAAATGAACAGCAGACCCCAATCTTATCTAAAGGAATATTGACAACGATTGCTGCTAGAAGAGGAACAGCTGACCCTCCTAAAACAAAGACCTCTAGATAGGCTGACTAGATTCACCAGATGGACAAGTAGTGGGGAATGGCTTGGGGTGCCGACAACACAGCAGACAGTAGCAGGGATATCAGAGTATAAGGACTCTAGATGGGGGAGGGATGCTTTGGGAGGGTGTCATCTGGGAAATGAGTGTATAGTTGAATAAGACAGTTTTGGATGTTCTGTGTGATATACACACACAAAAAAAATCAACAAATTTTTAAGAATATATTATATTTAAGGAGGAAGCATTGAAATTTATGTCATGCTAATTAGTAGAGGTGATAAAAAAATACCATTAAAATCTACACGATGACTTTATAGACATACACAGGCACCAAGGATCCAAGTGGAACTTCATAATCAGATACATACAGATTAGAGATGCATGTGCCAACATCTCAGTGTTAGTAGCAAAAAAACCAAGTCTTTCTGCAAGGAACAATATATTCTAAAATGAAATGGAGATCTTTTTTAAAGGTTAAAAACTCATTCAATTTTATGTCTTACAGGGTTTGTACTGAGCTCAATATTGTATAACTGTATTAATTCAACTGTGAAGCTAAAAATTTGCAGCCAATTTTGAAAGAGATGCATCTTTGCTCTGGAAATTGCTATTGAATATGTTAATGCTGTAATGAAATGCTTCTTCTAATCATGTGGTTATTAAATAAA
>NW_008354534.1:3875390-3877974 GCF_000622305.1 Nannospalax galili
TATACTGAGTACAATATTGTATAACTGTAATAATTCAACTGTAAACCTAAAAATTTACAGCCAATTTTGAAAGAGATGCCTCTTAGCTCAGGAAAATGTTATTGGCTATGTCAATGCTGTTGTAATGAAAAAAAATAAAATAAAATTATAGACCATCAAAAAAACCCACTTCAAACCATGATTTGTCCATTCTTGATTATTTCATAGTTTTAGTTTTATTATATATTTATTTGGAATATTCATTAAATTTCTAACCAACAAAACTAAAAAAAAAAAAAAGATACACCTGGTGTTTCCTTTCTTTTTCCTCTACTAAGAATTCTACCTTGTAACTAAATTTTCGAATTTATTTGAAGGAAATTTTCATAAACCTATTTATCTTTTATAGCATCAATTATGCTGCCTGAGATTTCTCTGCACACAATTATTTCTTTCAGTTTTCTTTTCTGCCTCATTTTGAATGACTTTCCCCCTTCTTTTCTTGCCAATAAATTAAAAGTTATACTTGGATTTTTCTTTTTTTTATTTAATTTACTTTGAACCATTATGTTATTGCTCTAGAAGTTACAAAATTTACCTTTTTAACGTAATCATCTTCAATCTGTTATATTTATCTTCTTTCTGAATAACACAAGGATTTTGAGCTAGCTCAAGTTCAATGCCAGCCTCCTGACAAATTTCTGTTGCTGCTGTGGTCACATATTTTAGTTCTTTCCTACTTTGCTTTCAGTGCATTTTTAAAGATTTATTTTTCACATATATGTATGTGTACACGTTTGTGTGTGTGTTTGCATATATACAAGCAGGTACCTGTAGAGGCCAGAAGATGACATCAGAGCCCCTGGAGCTAGAGTTACAAGTAGTTGTGAGCCACCTGATGTAGGTACTGGGAACTCAGGTCCTCTGCAAAAGCAGGGAGTGTTCCTATCTGCTGAGCCATCTCTCCAGCCCTGTGCATTATTACTTTCTCACATTCCATTGTTTAGATTTACTCACAAATTAATCACTATGTTTGCTTGCTATTCATTTTCTTTTTTAAGGCAGGTTCTCTTGTAGCCCAAGCTAGTCTCAAACTCACTATGTAGCCCAACACTGGCCTCAAACTTGTGAGCTTCCTGAACGAGCCTCTTTACTACTGAGATTACAGACACACACCACTGTACTGGTTAGCTTTTGCCAACTTGAAACAAGCTAAAGACATCTACGAAAAGGCACTCTCAATTGAGAAATTCCTGCCATCAGACTGACCTGTGGATTTGCCTGTGGGATATTTTCTTGATTACTAATTGATGTAGAGGGTCCGGCCCACTGTGGGTGGTGCCATCCCTGGGCAGGTGGGCCTGGGCTGTATAAAGAGGAAGAACTGAGCAAGAAAAGGGGAAGGAAGCCAGTAAGCAGTGTTCTTCCATGGTCTCCACTTCAGTGCCTGCCTCTAGGCTCCTGCCTGAACTCCTGCCCTGGCTTCCCTAGATGATGGGCTGCATAGTTGGCTGAAGTCAACCCTTTCCCCCCCAAAATGGTATTGATCAGTGTTTTATAACAGCATGAGAAAGCAAACTAGAACAAGTACCATCCACAACTCAGTATTTGCTCCTACTTAAGGGATCTCCTTCTGCCTGAGTGCATGAACTATACATCTAACAAGCTGCTAATATCCAAAAGACATAAAGAATTCAAATAGCTAAGTGGGGGGGAATCAAAATTTTAAAATGCATAGACCTAAATAGATACTGCTCAAAAGAAGATATACAAGATGGCCCAAGTGTCATAAAAAACAATACTACAGGACTTTAAGACCCAGATTAATACCATGTCATTAATAATAGGGGACTTCAATACCCCATTGTCTCCATTAGATAGGTCAACAGGACAGAGAATTAACAGAGAGGCATCTGAATTAAACAATACCATATATCAAATGAACCTAACAGACATTTACCGAATATTCCACCCAAGCACCAAAGAATATACTTTATATTCAGCGCTCCATGGAACTTACTCCAAAATTGACCATATACTGGGGCACAAAAGAAACTTCAACAAATACAAAAAGATGGAAGTAATTCCATGCATTCTATCAGACCACAATGCAATAAATCTTAAAATCAAAGCTGGAAGAAACACTAGTAACCACATGAACACATGGAGATTAAACAACACACTCCTGAATGACAATGGGTCAAAGGAGAAATTAAGAAAGAAATAAAAGTATTCCTGGAACTAAAGGAAAAGGACAATACAACACAAACTTACCTCTGGGCCACAATGAAAGTGGTCCTTCAAGGGAAGTTTATAGCTCTAACTGCCTAAATCAAAAAATCAGAAAGAACACAAATAAACGACCTGAGGTGGCAATTCAAGACTCTTTTGACAAACCCAGCAGACAAGAAGAAATAACAAAAATCAGAGCAGAAATTAATAAAATTGAAACAAACGAAAACAGTAAAAGGATCAATGAATTCAAGAGCTGGTTCTTTGAAAAGATAAACAAGATTGATAGACTGCTAACCCAGTTAACCAAAAGAAAGAAAGAGCACCTCCAAATCAACAAAATCAGAGATGAAAGGGGAAACATCACCACAAC
>NW_008354534.1:3878310-3893668 GCF_000622305.1 Nannospalax galili
GGGATGGTTCAATATACGTAAGTCAATAAATGTCATAAATCACATAAATGGGCTCAATGACAAGAACCACATGGTCATTTCAATAGATGCAGAGAAGGCCTTTGACAAAATTCAACATGCTTTTATGTTTAAAGTTCTAGAGAGAATTGGACTTGAGGGAACATACCTCAACATAATTAGTGCCATATATAACAAACTCACAGCCAATATCATTCTAAATGGAGAAAAACTGGAAGCATTCCCATTGAAATCAGGAACCAGACAAGGCTGCCCACTATCCCCACTTCTCTTTAACATAGTACTTGAAACTCTTGCAAGAGCAATAAGACAAGAGCAGGAAATTAAAGGAGTAACAATTGGAAAAGAAGAGCTCAAATTATCCCTTTTTGCAGATGATATGATAATATATCTAAGGGACGCCAAAAATTCCACGCTCAAACTCCTAGAAATTATTAACACATTCAGTAAAGTGGCAGGTTACAAAATTAACCTACAAAAGTCTATAGCCTTTCTATATACCAATGACAAGCAGTCAGAGAAAGAGCACAGGGAAACCCTCCCATTCACAATAGCCACAAAAAAAATAAAATACCTTGGAATAAACCTGATCAAAGACATTAAAGAGCTCTACAAAGAAAATTTTAACTCTTTAAAGAAAGAAATTGAGGAAGACATCAGAGGATGGAAGGACCTCCCATGCTCATGGATTGGAAGAATTAATATTGTGAAAATGACCATCCTACCAAGACATATTTGGGTCTTCAATGCAATGCCAATCAAAATCCCCATGACATTTTTCACAGAATTGGAAAAACCATCCTAAGATTCACATGGATGCACAAAAGACCTTGGATAGCCAAAACAACCCTGAGCACTAAGTGCAATGCTGTGGGATTACTATACCAGATATTAAACTGTACTACAGAGATATAGTCCTAAAAACAACATGATACTAGTACAAAGTAGACCCATGGATCAATGGAACAAAATTGAAGACCCAAATATGAGTACATGCAATTTCAGCCACCTGATATTTGACAAAGGGGCCAAGAACATTAACTGGAGGAAAGACAGCATGTTCAGCAAATGGTGCTGGCAAAACTGGATCTCCACCTGTAGAAGAATGAAACTAAACCCCTATCTTTCACCCTGCACAAAAGTCAACTCCAAATGGATCAAAGACCTCAATGTAAAGCCTGAAACTCTGAAACTGTTAGAAGAAAACATGGGCAACAACCTACAAGACATAGGAATAGGAAAGGATTTTGTAAACCGGACATCAGTTGCCCAGGAAACAAGGTCAAGAATCAACAAATGGGACCACATTAAACTAAAATGCTTCTGTACATCAAAAGAAGCAACCAAAGAAGTAAAGAGCAAACCCACAGAATGGGAGAAAATCTTCACCAGCAACACATCTGACAGGGGTTTATCCCAATAGAGGGATGCTTTTGGAAGCCCTTGTCAAGAAATTCTAGTGGACTCTCATATGAACTTTTGGAAATTTCCCTGTTCTGACTTTTTACTAGCTCCCTGTCTAGAACTTGTAATGCGAATTACTCCTGCCTTACTTCTCCTTCACATTTCCTATTCACCAGTCAAGGACTTTCTTTTCCCCCTAGAGATAAGAGTTATGTAATTTTGGGGGTCTTTTAAGAATAGACCCACTGAAGGGGTACTCCAATTGCCTCACCCTGTGTCTCTGTTCAGCATGGAAGAAGCCAGAGTGATCTGCATCCCAAGTCCCTATGCACAAGTTGGGTAACCTCTTCAGAGGATGGTGTGATAAGAATAGGAGGTAGGAATTGGGTAGGCAGTTAGGGTAAAAAGACCCCAAAGAAAAGTAGCCAGTTTCTTGGCTAAAAGTCACAACATCCTTGGGCCTCTTAGCAACCTACTCCATTCCAAACGCCAAAAATGTCTAAAATATTTAGGAGCTTTTATCTAATCCCTACAAAAAGCCCCATTAAAAAAAAAAGAAGAAAGAATACATAAAGTTATGAGAGAAAAGTCATGGGGAGATATGGGAGGAGTTGGAGAGGAGGGAGTGGGCATGGATTTGATCAAAACACCTTATATGCATGTATGAAATTCTCAACAAAATAGTTTTTTTAAGTTCTGAATTCTTCACAAACTCACTAACCCTTGTTATCACCTTTTTAATTGTAGTACCCCATTGTAACCTGAATGACTAATGGTAAAGAGTATATATTTCTTTATATGTTTTCCCAGACTTCGTGGCCATCCATATAGCATTCTGGACAAGTGTTCTAGGTGCTCTTTTTAGGGACTTTTTCTTCACCTCTGAGATTCTGCTCTTCCACCTTGATACAGATACACAGGTTTCTCTGTATGCACCCTGCTCCTGGTAGCCTGGTCTTCCCAGATCTATAGGTATCATCAGTTTTGGAAAATCTGCAGCCTTTATCTCGTCCAACATGGCTTCTTCTGCATAGTTGACTCCGCCCCTCTTTGCCTCCCTCTCCCTCAGGAGCTGTGATTACATCCACGGAGACCTTTTCTGTCCTCTATGTTCCTCTTCGTCTTTCTTTTCTCTTTTATTTCATCCACTCTGTTTCCTTGTTTATTAACTCTTCTGCTGTGGCTGTTCCAATGTTAAACTACCAGCTAAGCTTTGAAATTTCTGTTTTTATATTCTCCCATTTCTAGCTATTTTATTTGGTTATCTTTAAAACTGCTTGATATTTTTATAGTCTCCTGCTTGTTCTTCATATTTTTAGCCACTTCTTCTGTTTATTTAACCATTAAATATACTTAATCCATATTTAGTTCTTTGTCTTGTAACTGTAATTTCGGAAGCCTCTAACTTCTGGTCCTATTGTCTTTCCTATAGTTTTTCTTGCAGACTGTGTTTATTTTGGTATAGTCACATTTTTTACTTTTATCTGGTGATATACATGAGACCGATGTCTGTCATGTGATCATTCAGACCATTTGCCTCTGCCAACCTAGGACCCTTTAAGCTATACCCCCCATTTGAAAATTCTGGATCATCTCACACAGCACATCCAGATACACTTGATCCAGCTATGGTTATGTAGTCTCAGAACTTGTTCAGACTTCTCTTGGCTCAAAATTTTGAAAGAGATAGTTTTTTTCATAGAACTGGGGAGAGTGGAGTAGGAGCTCACGCTTAGTTTACTCGTGCTTGAATGTAACGATCTGGAATCCTGACTTTGTGTGATGCTGGCAATAGGGTTTCTGTGAGATACCTCACTTGAATCAGCCCCACCTGTCTCTTTTCTCCAGCGTCCTTGAGACTATGGAAACGGAAGCTTGAGTCTATTCATCTGATAAATGACAACGTGAATAAATAACCTGTGCTCTATTACAACACAAGTTCCAATGGCTTATTTTTGACCCTTGAGATTTCTCAAGAGCCCTTACACAGTTTTTAATGTTTAGTAAATACATTTCGTTTAGCAATTTGTTGTTTTCAGCATCAAACATTGACATAAACAATACCTAAGTTATTGCTAGAACTGCTGGGCATGAACAGAGTGCTATGCACCACAGAAAGTGATACCTCTCTTCAGAAGGGTTCAGGTTGCATCTCTTAGAAGGTCAATGTGAATCATTAGTTTTGTCAACTTGTCTCAAAGTACAATCACCTCTGAAGGGAATCTCAATGAGGAATAGTGTAGATCGGGTCGTCTTGTGGGCAGACCTGAGAGGGATTTTCTTAATTGGGTTAACTGATGTGGGAAGACTCTTCCACTGTGGGTGGCATCACTGCCTAGGAAGGGGCCTCTGAACTGTGTGAGAGTGGGGAAAGCCAGCTGAGTCCAAGCATGAACACATTCCTTCTCTTTCTGCTCTTGACTGAGGATGTGACTAACTACCTTTGACTTCCTTGCAGTGGTGGACTGGAACCTGAAATTGGGTGCCAGATAAGCCCTTTCTCCCCAAAGTTGCCTTTGGCAGGGGATTTTATCACAGCAACCAGAAGAGAAACCACAAGAATAGATATGAATGGAAAACTCAGACATGAAATCTCACTAGCAAGAAGTCATAGGACATCAGGGAGCAAACAGGCTTCATTCAGCTCACCAAATCTAAAGGATTGATAGGGAGCTGAACAGAAAATAGTCTTGAGAAGGACTCTGGGTCTGCTTACAGGCTCCTGGGAGAATCTCAGCTCCTTTCCATGTGCCCGTGAGCCCAGTGAGCAATGCACAGGTGAGAGCAATGCAGGGCGCACAGTACTACCTTAGCATTGAGTGAACCCTGAGTTCACACTCATATCTGTGTGGAACAGAAGTAAAAAGTTCCCTCTCCCAGATTTCAAGAATTTAGGACCATCTTCCAGCTTCTTACCAGAACAGCAATCAATCTTTTCTTTAAGTTCAGCGGACTTGCAAGTTATGTGAGCTGTGTGACAACCCAGCACAGGGGCACAGCCAGCACTAATTTGGCCTGGATGGTTCAGGATAATTACCTGAGCAGTGAAGCCAGCTGCTTCCATTGGTGGGTCACTTTTGCTGTCACCAGCAACATTACCACGTTGAACATCTTTGACAGACACATTCTTTACACTGAAGCTTACGCTGTTCCCAGGAAGAGCTTCACTCAAAGCCTCATGGTACATTTCAACAGATTTAACTTCAGTTATGATGTTGACTGGAGCAAAGGTAACCACCATGCCAGGTTTGAGGACACCGGTCTCCACTCTGTCCTCAGGGACAGTACAAATACCACCAATTTTGTAGACTCCTGGAGGGGCAGTTGTAGAGGCTTGTGAGTTGGACGAGTTGGTGGTAGAATGCAGTCCAAAGCTTCCAGCAGTGTGGTTCCACTGGCACTGCCATCCTTACAAGTGACCTTCCGCCCCTTGAACCAAGGCATATTGGCACTTGGCTCCAGCATGTTGTCACCACTCCATCCAAAAATTGCCACAAATGCTACTGTGTCAATCTGGTGATGAAGCCATTGTTGACATGGTTCCGGGCAAGCCTATGTGTGTTGAGAGCTTCTCTGATTATTCTCCTCTGGGTTGTTTCGCTGTTCGTGACATGAGGCAGACAGTTGCTGTGGGTGTCATCAAAGCCATGGACAAGAAGGCTGTTGGAGCTGACCAGGTTGCCAAGTCTGCCCAGAAAGCTCAGACGGCTAAATGAATATTATCCCTAATACCTGCCACCCCAGTCTTAATCAGTGGTAGAAGAACGGTCTCAGAATTGTTTGTCTCAATTGGCCATTTAAGTTTAATAGTAAAAGACTGGTTAATGATAGCAATGTATCATAAAATCTTCAGAAGGAAAGGAGAATGTTTTGTGGACCTTTTTTTTGGTGTGTGTGTGGGTGGCAGTTTTAAGCTATTAGTTTTTAAAATCAGTACTTTTTAATGGAAAAAACTTGACCAAAAAAATCTGTCACAGAATTTTGAGACCCATTAAAACAAGTTTAATATGAGAGAGAGAGAGAGAGAGAGAGAGAGAGAGAGAGAGAGAGAGTGAGAGAGAGAGAAGTTCCCTCTCCCTGGTACTAACAAGAATGGAATATGAATAAAAAGAGAGCTGGTCAGAATTAGGATTTCCTAAAATGATAAAGGATATTAAGCTCTATTGTAATCAGTAGGATCAGGACTGTGGACCCCGAATCATAGGCAGTTGTGTGGTACTTTGCAGAGTATAGCTGACTCACGTATGAAAGTGATTCCTCTGAAATGAAAGCTCAAACAGCCAGCAGCTCTGATTGTGTAAGAACAGACCATGCTGACAGTCCAAAACCCAATCTGTATAAACTACTACAAATACCAAACTAGAAGGCTGGTGTGAGGCAGCATATGGAGAAAGAAAGGTGTATGAAATCATCTTAATCTGCAGAATGGAGTTAATGGAAGGAAGGGCAGGGCAGGCTCTACAGACACCTAATTCAATAAAAACGGGCTGATGGTGATAAAGCTATTTCAGTCTATAAATATTAACTAGGCAGTCACTTCAAATAGCTTTCAGACTATCACTACCATGAGGTAAATTTTAAATAAATATTTATGCAGACAATAACTGGAAAAGGCTTTTCTGAAGGGAATACAGTTATATGGTAAAAAAAAATATTTTCAAAAAAATATGGCTTTTTCTTCTTTTAGAGTCATAAAGCCAATAAAAATGGAAAGTGATGCAATCAAACATGCACGGGAACGGAGGCCAGGGAAGGCCTCTCTGTGATAGCCAGAAGAAAAGCCCGTCGGAATTACGTCACCTGCTTCATATGAAGTTCATGTGGACATCAGGCACACTTCATCCTGT
The DNA here is from genome assembly GCF_000622305.1 of Nannospalax galili. Lineage (NCBI taxonomy): Eukaryota > Metazoa > Chordata > Mammalia > Rodentia > Spalacidae > Nannospalax > Nannospalax galili. Next base: position 3,884,580 of record NW_008354534.1, read on the forward strand.
CTGACAATCATTCTCCCATTTATGTCTGTGACACAGCCAGCACCCTGAAAAACCCACTCTGCTTCTTTTTCACTGCAGATGCGGCCCCCATGTCGAGAAAGTGATATGCTTATTATCAGACAGTTTGGCTTATGAGGTTTCTAAGCCATTAGGGGTTTATAAGAAAACGTGCTACAAATTCAAATAAAGGGAGAGATCTAAAACAGCAGAGTGGCTTCTCTGGCAAATGCTGAAAACAGAAGAATGGCTAGTGTAGAATACCCAAGTCCGTGAATGAAGACTGTGTTAGGCTATGAGCAGAGCCTTGTATAACATGGGGTTGCCATCATTTTTTTGGAAAAGCAATTATTTATATGGTATGTTCCATTCTCAGAGGTTTAATGAGGCTTCTGAAAGTAACCTGTGCTTTCCACAGCCTCTTAGATTCAGTTCTCATACTCTGAGTGAGTCCTCAAAGTCTTTGGAGGAAGGGTAGGAGCTGGAATCTCCAACAAGACTTTGTTGCACAGAACAGGAGGTCTTTCAAAGAGCCCTGGTTCTCAGGATCGATGTTCACATGCCAAAGAACTTGCCAGATGCAGAGATTTCCAGGCTAGCTAGCTATATCTGATACTCTAGCCTTCACACACAGCCTGAAATTCTGAAACTCTGCTTCTTAGGTTACGTATGTATGTATGTATGTATGTATGTATATATGTATGTATGCATACAAGCGTTTTGCTTACATATATGTAAGTGCACCTATGTCATGCAATACCCACAGAGGTCAGAAGAGGGTGTAGGATCCTTTGGAACTCAAGCTGTGGATGATTTTTAGGCACCACATAGATGCTGGGAACTGAGCCTGGGTCCTCTCCAGAAGCAGCCAGTGCTCTTAACTACTGAGTTCTTTTATGTTCAACAGCTCATCTTCTACCCTCCCCCAAAATATCATGGGATATAATATTTACAAAAACAATTTATATCTTCACTGCCACTCAGTTTAATCACAGAGCTTTCTAGAGGCCCTCCAGTTCCAACCACTTCCCCAGGATCAAAATAGGGGCACACAGCCGTCTACACAGCTATTTAAAATATTTCCCTCCAACCCACAGGCTTCAACTGTTGTAATCATTATTACAGACAGCCTTAGAAAGAGAATCCTGCTCACATCTCACAGCAAGAGAATTAAGAAAAATCAATAAAATGAGCAATAAATATTATGGTTCAATCCAATAAGAACACACTTTCAACTGAGAAAATATAAAAACTGACTCTTACTAGTAGATTTTAGCTAATGTTTGCTAATGTTTATTAGTCTACAAGAAACATCTTCATGTTGTTTATGTTTTAGAAAAACATTTTCACCTTGGTCAGTTTAACTATAACATTAGTCCATCATCATTATTATATATGGTCATACTTCTTCAAGAATAATGTTCACAATTATTAGTCGCTTTTTTGAGCCAGGCCCTTGAACTGCATGACCCTTTTTAACCCTTGTCTAATCCTTGTGAGTCCCTCTCTAAGTCTGGTAGTGTTACCCCATTTTATGTCATGTGGGTGGGTGACTTCAGCCACTCCCCCGGGGTCTCCCAGCTAGCAAAGGGAAAACTAGAGATGGACCTGAGTCGCTCAAGTCTTCCGTCTGCCTTCTTCCCACCTCACTCCACCTCAAGGCCTCCTCAAGCATTCTTTGGTTCAAACTGTTTCTGGAACCCTTAAAAGTAGCTAGCCATAAACGTTAAGTGGAACGCGAGGATGATGGTCTCTCCGACAAATGTGGCTAGCAGCCATCATGACTTGCTTGCTGAAGACCATGTAAATGCTTTAGTCACCTGGACAGAGTCCCTGATGCAGGGTAAGGTTTGCCGATTTCATGGCATTCTCAGCTGTGGAAGTTGCTTGAACACTCAATCAATCTCCCACTGTTAAATGACAGAGGCAAGACAAGCTTAATCAAAAACAGTACTATCCCCCAACTGCCTGAACTCACTCATAGCTCTACCTCTGCTTTTCCAACCCATAGTGGCTTGGGCACTGTCTACAGGTCACCCTAGAACTATGCTTGTCATACTACAGCTCAGCTCTGAGAAAGGACTGCAAGAAAAATAAAGAAAAAAGAAGGCAGACGTGACACGGAGGCCATTTGTATTGGCAATCCCTGGAAGGAAGCGGCTACATTCAGAGCACTGGGCATTCCACTTCTGATACCACCAATCTTTGATCCCCATTTTCAAGTGTAATTTTAATGCTTGTATTGGAAAGTTTTCAGAATAAGCATACATAGTATTTTATTTTACCTTGCAGAAACACACATGCACATACACACATACATATGTGGGAAAAGAAAGGCTAGATATTATTTCTTCCATATAATCTGTAAGCTCTAGAAAGACTACGCGTGTGTTCAGAAGTGAGAGCCTTTGTTCTCCCCTCCCCTGCTGCTTTCTCTAACACGGGAGCAACGAGTATTTTTAAAAGACTTCAAAGTAGTAGAAAAAGAAAAAAAATTAAATTAATGATTTGTTTCAAAAGCAAAATTATTTAAACAGAGGAATAGATAAAAGCATCTCAGAGTCTCAAAAGACCTAGTTTTGAGCACTCATAAATTTAGTAGTTATGCACATGTAAAAATAATTTCAGGTACTCCATCCACCGAGAGAGCAAAGTTTAATTTTAAGAAACAAAAGCAAGAGTGGCATAAACTAACGGAGCACAGTACTCTAATAACGTTTTCAAAATACTGAACAGCAACTAATAATAATAACAATAATGCCTGATGCTTTTTGAGCGCTTGCAGAGATCAGACAAGAGCTGACTACCTGCTTTAATCTGATAAGCTTCGAATTATCAAAGCGGCCCAGTGACAGGCTGCTTTTCTCCTTGTTTCACAGCTGAAGAAACAAGACTTAGAAAGGTTGGCTAATGTGACGAAATGGAAGCATTGAAGCTTAAAATTTTTTGTCTTATGCTAAAACCAAAATTAATATCATTGAAATGTGCTAAATTGACTTGTACGAACAGCACCTTCTGGAGAAAAACATGGCTTAGGGATGGGCAAGAAACTGAGCTGCATAGCAGCTTAAAACAGCATGCACAAGACAAAGCCCAGCACAGGGGGAGGTGGGCAAGAAGGCCCAGTGCTAGCTGAGGATCTACTGGCATTTGATAGCTGCTGGGAAAGGAAGAGTCAGTTTTAGGGACAGGACACCAAGTAAGCTGACCAGGCTCCAGGGAATGCTCACACGTGGAGGGCATTTGAGGAACACAAATTAACTCTGTAGGCCTTAAAAAAAAAAAAAATAGAGGACATTAAGTTGGAGGGCAGCAGGGAGAGAGTCTAAATATGATCAAAATACACGATAGGAAATTCTCAAAGAATCAACAGAAATATTTTTAAATTAAAACTAGCAAATATAAAAACATTTTTAAATTAAAACTTCCACTAAAAATGTGGAAGAGAAAAGAGTAAACTACATATTAATCCCTAGGATAGAGGGACCATCCTTGAATTTCACAGAGTAGAAATCCCACCAACATTTTCCTCTGATCCCCTTTAAAACCTTTATCTCTGAATTTAAAATTTCCCACACTCTTCCTTCTTATACATAAAGCAGATTATGCCAGTCTTTAGAAAAGGATATACGTACACCATAGCTTTCTAGTCACACTGAGAATAGACAAGGCTGTAACTCTGAGCCATACCTTGGTCTTCATAAACTTGGAGTGACTCTTGTACACCTCAATCTGTTTGATCTCTTCCTCACGGTCCTCAGTGTTGAGCACACCATTGGCCTTCAACATCTGGATCTCATCCTCAAGATCCCGTATGTTTCGCTCCAATGAAGCGATTTTTGTGTCCTGTCGGTAAGAAAGACAGAAAAAGAAATTTGTTCTTGTTGTTTTTTCATCATTGTCAAAACAAAATTTAAGAAAGAGTGAAGTGATACATTAACTGCAGAACTAGCCTCGGATTTGAGGTGTATGTTTTCATTTCTGAGGCTCATTTGTAAGGTGGCTGTCTGAACGCTCAATGACCATCATGTGTCCACACAATACAGAGAGTAAACCACACGTGTTCCACTAATGTCCCCAAACCAAATTCCAAACAACAGTGATTGGAAAAAAAAATATTGTAAGTGATCAAATTTGTTGTAATTTGGGATACAGTTAACCAGGGTACATTTCTTTGTAGTCCACTTATAAGCACAAATGCAGTTTGTTCATGTTTGTGTGTATACTCTGTGGCTGCTTTTACAAGGCATGTTTGGAATTTGACTCTAAGAAGGCAGGAAATTCAAACCTACTAATGGAGAGGAGGATTCGCATCTGAAATACAGGCATAAGTGAAATTAAATAACTGAATCCTGACTTAGTATGACTGATACGCTAAATATTGAAAATTTATAACAACTGGAAATAATATATCACAACATCATGATTTATTTGGCGAGCAGTCAGGTCCCTACGTGACAAAAAACATGACTACCTCACAAGCCATCTCTGACCTATTGATTTACAGACCCCCAAAACTAGAAATATTACATTCAGATGTGGGATTAATTGAGAAAAAACACACAGTGACAGACTGTATACACGAGAGTGCAGAACAAGAAAGGATGCTTTAGAAAGTATAGACGACAGGACTCTTACAGGGGAGTCCGACAAACAGCAAAAATCCACTGCCCTAGCTTCCAGAAGGAGACACAAAGCAGCCAAAGTCTGCTTTAGGCCTCCTACTGCCACCATCTACCTGCCATTATATTACAAACAAACAAGGTGCCTGGGTCAAATTTGATGTCGAATATTAACGAAAATTAGCTAATAAGTCTCCTCTAATTAACTTACTTTTTTAAGAACCTGAAAGACTAATTCTAAAAGTAAACACAACACATGGCTCTTCTGTTACTAATTCAGTTTTTTAAATGCTACGCCAAATTTGCATGCCCTCTCTGTGGCTACTGTCTATTTTGCTCTTCTATACCACATGTCCAGGGCTACCTCATGTGGCAGTATAATAGCAATTATTATTATAATCAGCGATGTAATGATGAACACAGAAGGAAGCAGAAGAGGCTCAAGCACCACCGGGCTCTAGAATGTGGCCAGAACCAAGTACTCCCGATACGGTAGGCATGCCCCTTAATTCTCGGGAAAATCCATGAAGGTAAAATGAAAAGACTGAAATTTTCAAAACTCTAATGAAAACCCACATCTTGTAGCTTTATTTTTCTTTAAAAGTAGTAAGTATTGTGTTTTTCCAATAATAAAAGCAATATGCTTTAAATTCATTTTAAAAGGCCTACCAAATCTAATCTGTTTCCCACGTGCTCTTGGGTGAGGGTCTGTCTCCTGGCGTATGGCCAACCTATTCACACCAATAAGGAAAACCGACTCTCCCTCTCCCAGTAGCTCTCAGCTGCCAACAGATCCACAGCTAGGGCTAGGGCTTCCTGCTCTCCTCCCCCATCCATGCAGGGCCCCACTCTGTCTTGGGTTTCCACAGGTCTATGCATGTTGTCATAAGCATTGTGGGTTCACATGTGTAGCTACTGTGTGGTGTCCAGACAACACAGTTTCCTTATGGTCATCAACCATCTCTGGCTCTTACAATCTCCCCCCCATCCCTGCAATTATCTCTGAGCCTTGGGAGGACGGAGTGTGATACAGGTGCCCCATTTAAGGCTGAGCACTCTGCAGTCTCTTATTCTTTGCAAGCTGACCATTTGGGGGAGAGGTCTCCATGTTAATCATTGTTCGCTGCCAGAAGAACCTTCTCTGGTGAGGGTTGAGAGATGCATTCAGTCTATGGTTTGATAAGGAAGCTCTAGGAGAAAAATACAAGGGGAGGTACAAAGTGACTCGTTTCAGGGCTGAGTTACAAAAAAGAAGAGGCGGAGGAGAAGCAGCAATGCAGTGATTAAGAGTATGAACAAAACCTCTCAAGTTCATAATAATCTTCTAAAGTGAGAGTCATTTTAATCAACACATTTTCCTGACTATAAAACTGAGACATGCTCAAGGCTGTTAAGAATCTGGGAAATTATACAATTATGATTAATGTTTTTAGTGATTCCCATGCAGACTTAAGATTATATAGTTACCCTAAAATATACCAAAAAAAATTAAAAACTACATGCTGAGGACATAGCCCAGTCCATAAAGCACTTGTCTTATAAGCACAAAGACATGAGTTTGACCCTCTAAGTCCACACGACTAGGCATGATGGTGGGGACATGGAGACAGTGGCTCACTGTGCAGCTCGCTGACTAGCCAGCTTATTCTACTTGGTGAGCCCCAGGCCAGTGAGAGATCCTGTTCTGAAAAACAAGCTGGATGACACCTAAAGGACACCACCTGAGGTCGTCCTCTGGCCACTACATCCAAGCATGCACATGTGCACTCTCATGTGCCCACACACTTGTACCCACACACATACACATAAAAAATGCTGATCAACTATACAGATTCCCTCTGTTGATACACAAATTGGCATTGATGAGACTCATGAGTAGCTAAGTAGAATCATTAAGAGTTCATACAGGCCAGGCATGGTGCCACACAACTTTCATACCAGCACTTAGGAGGCAGAGGCAGGCAAATCTCTGTGAGATGAAGGCCAGCCTGGTCTACATAGCAAGTTGCAGGCAAGCTGGGGCTAAAGGGAGACCCTGATGCAAAACAATGACAATAAGAACAAAAAGAGTTTGCCCAAGCTAAGTACAATCTTTATAAAAGTTTAGCTGTAAGTTAATTGTGGACATAAGAGTCAGTGCCCTTGCTTTTTCTCTTATATAAAAATCTCAAGATTTCAGAACTATGACCACCTTTCTGTCATTAAGGACATATGTGCACACAGCAGTATATTTTCAGTTCTCATATCTTTGACCTTAACTTTTTAATCTGTCTGGTAGAATTTCAGGTCTCAATCATGTAGGCAAGAGAGGAATTCACTTCATTACAAGCCTGCAATTTTGCTCCAAGACTGCCCCTGAGGCTCTAGCTAGAAATGATCATAGCTAACAATTTCTAAATGGATTAGAAAGAACCTTTTCATCCGATGCTCACACAATTAAGGAAAAACCAGAATGGGTCAAAATAGAAAATTCATTACCAGAGCAAAACTTCTAGACCTAAATCCATCTGAGTTGAAAGCTTGACAAACAATGAAACAAAATACTTCTTATTTCAATAATTTTCTTAAATTAGCCACATTTTTCTTTTTCTTTATAAATTTGTTTTTCCTTTAGCCATAGGCTTCTCAAAGTAAAAATGAAAAAGGGATAATAAAAAATAAAACAAATGGAACAAATGGATACTCTGCAAGTATATATTTATTCTATCTTTGTTTATACTTTTGTTTCTATATAAGGAATTCACTTTAAGGGTAACAAAAAATATTTCTAAAATCAAGAACACAGATAAACATAAATGGGTATACACAATTGGAATCTACAGCAGAGGACAGATACAAAGTACAGAGATGTAGTGGGAGTTTGGGTTGTGTCCAAGATATTCAAAGTCAAGCCAGAAAATAACAAAACTGAGTCTAAAAATCAAACAAAAAGGCTGCCTGGTTCCTCATCGCCATCACATCCCCTAACTCCAAGAATCCAGGGAGAAATGTTTTCTTTTATTGCAAAAAGAATCCTTGAGGCTACAATATATGATTGAAAATTCATGTAAGTCTCAATCCTGCTGTGGCTACAAGTGTATATTAGTATTCTCTTTGAAAACAGACCCAAATGCATATGCTCAACAATGCTAAACCATGGTCTAGAATAAAGACCAAAAGTTTCAATGATGACACGTAACATCGTAAAGCACAGAGTTCTGGAAGGCAGAGGATCACTGTACACTGCCATTACCTGAACACATTACAGTTACTACTAATGACTGGTATTTTTAAATACTTTGTTGTGATTTTTCAAACACGTCTTGACTGTTTCACAAATAAACAGACTCTGGAAGCACATACTTTAGATACTTCCTTAGAGACAAGGAAATAAGACACAATAGAGAGTAACCCGTAGTGCCCCCACAGCTTTGTGGCAGGGAGGCAGCAGGGTCAGGTAAGTCTGAGGAAACCTGTTAGAGATATGCAGAGCACATCACCTGTCACAGCTCTGTGAAGTCCTGGGACAAAGTATTCACTCATTTTACCCCAATATCATTGCCTCTAGATGTCATTTCTTTAAAAACTAATTGGGTATGGTTCAATTGGTAAATGCTTGTCCCAAGAACATGGGAACCTGTGTTTGGATCCCCAGGACCCACCATTCAAAGGATGGGCATAGTGGCATTCATCTGTAATCCCAGCACTGGGGAGGCAGAAATAGAAGGATCTCTGGGAATTTCTAGCCAGCAACCTTAACCAAATAAGTGACCATCAGGTTCAATGAGAGACCAGGTCTCAAAAACATAAGGTGAAAAGCAATCAAGGAAGACACAAGACACTGACTTCTGATAATGATAATGTTCAACTTAAATTTAGAACTCAATGAAAAAGCAAAACAATAATTTTGATTTATCAAAGAAAAGCTTTCCACAATTATCTCAATTTAAAATTAGTAGGGCTTGCCCGGCATGGTGGCATACACCTTTGATCCCTCCCGCTCGGATTTCTGTGAGTTCAAAGCCAGCTCAGTCTACATAGAGAGGTCCAGGCTAGCTGGGGTTACAGGGAGACCCTGTCTCAAAAAGACCTAAACAGTACATCAAAGGAGACAACCAAGGAAACAAACAGAAAATCCACAGAATGGGAGAAAATCTTCAACAGTGACACATCTGATAGAGGTTTAATTACCAGAATATATAACGAACTTAAAAAACAGAGAACCAAGACAAGAAGCAACCCAATTGAAAGATGGGCTAAGGAACTGAACAGAAAGTTTTCAAAAGAAGAAGTAAAGATAGCTATGAAACATCTTAAAAGATGTTCAACATCACTAATAATCAGGGAAATGCAAATTAAAACCACTTTAAGATTTCACCTTACCCCAGTCAGACTGGCTAAGATCAAGAAAACAAATGATACCAAATGTTGGAGAGGATGTGGGGAAAGGGGAACACTCATCCACTGCTGGTGGGGCTGCAAACTGGTTCA
>NW_008354534.1:3895171-3911826 GCF_000622305.1 Nannospalax galili
AGGAACAGCTGATCCTCCTGGAACAGGGACCTCTGGGTAACTAGATTTACCAGAAAGGCAGATAGGGGGTAATCGATGGGGGTGATTACAGCACAGTGCACAGTTGCAGGGATAGCAGAGTATGGAGGCTCTAGTGGGAGAGGAAGGCTGTCTACCTGACGAGTTTGTATTCATGCTCAGATGCCGAGGAGCTCAGAAGGTGGGTGACTGTAACCAGTGATAGTCATGTATATAGAGATTAGAAATGCATGTGAAAACGTCTCAATGTCAATAGGCTTGGAATGAATTTTTCTGTATGAAATTGTGTGTTTTGACAACGAAGTGGAGATCTTTTTTAAACGTTGGAACCTCATTTAATTTTATGTCTTATAGAGTTTATAATGAGTAAAAGATTATATAAGGGTAATAATTCATCTGTAAACCTAGAAATGTACAGCCAATTTTGAAAGAGATGTACCCTAGCTCAGAAAAATGTTATTGAATAGGTTAATGCTGTTGTAATGAAATGCTTCTTCTAATTTAAAAAAAAAAAAAAAGACCAAAACAACAACAAAACAAAGATAAGTGGGGCTTTACTATCCAGATTGCCACACCAGCTTTTGCCACTCAAAAATGGTTTGCTAACTGAGCTTGGTGGCATGCACCTGTAAACACAGCCCTATGGAAGTTGAGGCAGGAGGATCACAAGGTCAAGGCTAGAGAGGAGAAGAGGCGAAAAGGCGAAGGGGCGGAGGGGAAAGGAGGACCAAGTACCTGCGGTAACTATAGCAGTGAAACAGCAGGTGTAGACTCTCATCCTCCCAAATTCATCACCTCATGTCTCAGGAGACAGCTTCCCAATAGTCTGAGATGTGACACCCATGATATGGAAAATACTGGGGGGGGGGGGGTCTAAAACGGGTTTATTTCACTTGCCTATTAGGGAAATTTTTAAACTATCTCTTTTCTTTTGTTATTTATTTATTTACTTATTCAATTATTTTATGTGTATGAGTGTATTACCTGTATGTATGTGAGTACACCCATGTCATGCAATGCCCACAGAGAACAGAAAAGGATGTTAGATCCCCGGAACTGGAGTTGCAGATGGTTGTTAGCCACCATGTAGCAAACCTGGGTCTTCTGCAAGAGTAGCAAGAGTAGCCAGTGCTCCTAACTGCTGATCCGTCTCTCTAGCCCTAAATCTAAACATGCAAGTTATTTTTTCTCATATGTTCATAAATGACACTTGTAAAAATTTATATACAAGTTGTAGATCACAGCTCCTATTTAAAGATTAGAACTCAACACCATTTTACATTCATCAGCCAAAAGATACAAAATAAGTATCTGATGGACAAATAATAACTAAGCCACCAGACTATACTTCTAGCAGCTATTTATCCACAGGCTCACTAAGCTACTTCTTTGTTTGTTTGTTTGTTTGTTTGTCTGACAGGTCTCCCTAATCCCAGACACCCTGGAATTCACCATGTAGATCAGGCTGGCCTCAATGTCACAGAGATCCACCTGCTTCTGCCTGCCATCTGAGGTCTGGAATTAAAGGCTCATGCCACCACAGTCTGCATCATTATCCTAATTCTTAACCCAGCAATGAACATTAGCAACAGATTGAGTGAGACTAGAGCAACAGATACAACTTGACTAGGAAGACACCAAGGGAGTTTCTTTGTTCTCTGCCTTCTTTTAAAAATAGTCTCTAGAACTTTTTACGACAGGTATGCTTCAGATTGGTGTTAAACTTAGAGGAAGTTCTCTCACTCAGCCATTAATTCATTCAACAAATATACACTGGGCATATACTGGTCTAATAAGGTATTTCCAAGATGAGATTGGCCTATAGCCATGCACGCGGGGAATTATCCTAATTATTGATTGATGTAGGAGGGCACAGCCCACTGGCAACACTAGTCCCTAGGTAGGTCGTCCTGGGCTGTGTAAGTGAGCCAGATGATGATGAGTCAATCAGTAGTGGTGTTCCTCCACGGTTTCTACTCCAGGTTCCTGCACTGACTATCTGTTCTGACTTCCCACAGAGATGGACTGTCACCTGGAAGGGTGAGGTGAAATAAACCCTTTCCTCCTCTACATTGCCTTTGGTCACAGTGTTTCTCATAGCAACGGGAAAGCAAGCTATAACAGGACCAATCACTTTGCCAGGTATGTGAGATACCAGGTCCATCAAGAAGGCACCAATGTCTCCAAAGTCAGGGGCACCAATGTCTCCAACATGGCACATAGTCTAGGTCTTTGTACCTGACAACAAAGTCTACAACCTGCAGCATGGATGTCACCTGGGGTCTTCTTAGGTTCCACAACTCAGAACTACAAAATCTGATTCTACCTTTTCCTAAGGTCCCCACCTGATGCTGGTATTGTAAATAAATGGAAGGGTCTACAACATACAAGGGACAAGACTGGCCAATGCAAAAGAAACCAGAGTAACTTTACTGGCTAAACACACAGATAAATACGAGCCTACTTTCAAGAGCTATTCCACTTGGTACATGTATACAACAGTCCTCGGAATGAACTGCCTGGAGCATCTGTGCTAGTCAGGATGCCAGTGTTACTCTTTTTATGTTTGTCAAACATTATGTTCCCTTTAAACAGCAAGAAACATATTTCAGTCTTCAGTTCCTCTCTAGGAATGGAAGGCTGAAATGGTGAGTGGGCGGAACATTTTTTTTTTAAAGCAGCATCATTAGTCACAAAAAGTAACAATTAGGATATTTCTGAGTGTACCAATGTGCTTTCCTTTCAAATACAGTAAGAATTACAGGTTTCATTTAATATCAGGCCAGAAGAGAATACATAATCAGCTTTTACAGAGCATGGAACTCACCATGGTCACATATCAATCTACAGGCATTGATCATCAAACCTAGGACCACACTGGTTTAAGAAAGATGTGATCTCATGCTCAAGAAATGGCTCTCCATAATTATATTACATTTTATTTAGAACATTCTAAGCTATTATTACTGGATACCACAGAAGGCTTAACATTTAAAAGTCATCTGCTCGTAGCTACAAACATATCTGAGCAGCTCCGGGTCTTAAGTGAGCTGAGTCACGCCCTACCTCTGGAAGGACTCATGGTATGGAATGACCACAGTCACAGAAGCCCAAGTTAAGCATTTTAGAAAAAATTTCAACTTAGGTCCAAGACTTATTTGGAGGAAAAACACATATCCAGAAATCAAAACCTCATCTTCTTGGGCCTTATCAAACTATTGGCAGGTAGGTGATGGCTTAGATTAGAAGATGGAAGAGAGCATACTGGGATTTTAAAAATTATCTATTTTTATTTTACATGTATGAATGTTTTTCCTGCATGTATGTAAGTCTACCATATGTATGCAATACCTATGGAGGCTAGAAGAGGGCATTAGATCCCCTGGAACTGGAGTTATGGGTGGTTATTAGCTGCCATGTGAGAACCAGGAACCTAACCTAGGTTTTCTGCAAGAGCAGCCAGTGCTAACTGCCCACATACTGGGATTTTCTTAAGCGATGTTTTTGTGTGTATCTGTTTGTCCAGATACTTGCTTTTTCATGAAAATATATGCAAACACAGAATTTACACTAGAGCAAATTAAATGCAACTTGGTTGTTTGTATGCTTCTTGTCAGGGTCTCATTTGTCTATACTGACTTGTTTCTCTGAAACCCTGTGCCCCGGAATGCATCCTTTCTGTCATCCTGACTGTGTGCACAGCACTGAAGACCATGAGCAAAGTGTATACCTTATAGTACTCGCTTATACAACATCACTAGATATTTTGTGACCTTTGAAAGAGTGATCTCCATATATAAATCTATTACTGTTCTTAGTGGACTGAAGTTTAACAAAAAGAGCTAATGATAAAACAACCTAAAAAGTGAAAATTCAGCCCTCAAGAACCACAAACCTAGGTACAGACCTTAATTCAGGCTTTTACACTTTGAGGCGAGATACTCAGCCTCTCTGAAATAAGAACACGCTTATGAGCATGCCAAGAAAATTACACATGTGTATTATGCTTACAAAATATCTATCATGGAGTTCCCCACCAAGAGTAAAGGAGTGTTACCATTATCATACAGTATCAATGTTGTCCCTGTGAATTCCCTAGTTCAGCAGGTACACAAGGCACACAAACCAAGATGTAACATAAGATCCTATACATAAGATTTTAATGTGGCTTAATTGAGCAACAGCTGGAACCTTCCAGAATTGTGAACCCAATGGACACCCAGCAAGCATCAATTTCTCTTCTAACTCCTGTAGTGCCACAGCTATTGTTTGGGTTTTGGTTTGTCTTGTTTTGTTTGGGAAGAGTTATTTTATTTTGGTTTGGTATTTTGTCTGTTAAGCTTCTTTTCCTTTGGGGAACTGCATCTGCCCAACTTGCTGTGGTTATAATGGGTTTTCAATCGTTTGCCCCACTGAGAGGCAAGAACCATGTACCTTTGGGACACAGTGACTGACCTAGGGGTAAATTCATAACTCTAGCAAGGGCAACCAGGTTCTTTTAGAGAAACGATATACAGTGGAAATTCAGGTCTTTCATTTCCTAAGAATAAGGAAAATGTGGATGTGTGACCTTGACACCAGGCAATGAAAGCCTGCATGAATGACTGGGATCTTACAACATCATTTGAACAACTGGATTGAGCTACATCAGAACCGCCCAGTCCTGAGACTGCCAAAATACACAAGCAAAGTTTCTGATACCTGTGCCATAAATGAGAAGTATGAATGGTCCTTCTAAGTCATGGTTAGTGGTGATATTACCTAAGTCGAAAGAGAAGTCAAGCACAGGTGAGATCACCCTTTCAGTCAGAAACCTCCAGAAAGCAGGGGAGCCTAGTGGGGCTTGGGTCAGAATAAGTTTAACAGAGAAGATGACAAAAGTAAAAAAATTCAGAAGTACTTAGCAGGATGTCTAGCACAGACTATTTGAAAGAAGTGGGGAATGGATGGGGACATGGATCAACAAAGAAAAAGGGACAAACTAAAGAGATCGCACGTCATTGCAGAGGAGGTAGTCATGAAAGACAGGAGACATGGAATGATAACCCTCCTTAGAGACAAGCTAGGAGTTCGCTCACAGATTTGGCAGGGCGTTGTTTATAAAGTAGGAGAAGAGGTGGCAGTAAGATGGCCTTGATGGAGTTAATGACCTAAACAGAAGTCAGAGTATAAGTAGAGATTATGGGCAGGATGGAATCACCAGTCTTGTGTGAGGAGTTCCTTCAACACGGCAGAAAACCTAGGCTAGAGAAAGCACAAGAGTTAAAACTGACAGCGATGATGGGAAAGTCTCAGAAAATAGGATATTGAGCAGAGTTGAGAAGGACAGACAGCAAAGAAGGGGTCAGGATGTCAGTAGTGACAAAGGGAAGTTTTACTGGTGCTGTGTTGTCAAAATTGGAAAATGAACTGGCACAGTGGCACACACTTATAATCTCAGCACTTAACAAATAGGCAGGAGGCTAGCAAGTTCAAGGCCAGCCTGGGCTATAGACTGAGGTCCTATATCAAAAATACAGAGGGGCTGGAGAGAAGGCTCAGCAGTTAAGAGCACTGGCTGCTCTTGCAGAGGACCTGAATTCAAATCCCAGGACCCACATGAAGGCTAACAAACCATCCATAACTCCAGTTCCAAAGGATCTGAAGCTCTCTTCTGGCCTCCGAGGGCACTGAATAACATAGGTGCCCTTACACACATGCAGGCAAAACACTTAAACACATAAAATAAAAATAACAAACATAATATAAAAAATAAATTCAGTGGTGATGGATAATTACAAGGAATCCATGCTGTCTGGACACAACAGAGCAATTGTACCTATGACCCCACAGCACTTGTGGCAGCATGCACAAGACCTATACAAGCCCAAGCCAGACAAAACCTCAACATGGATGGAAAAGGTAGGCAAGAAGGCCCAGTCCTAGCTGAGGAACCACTGACAACTGAGAGCTGCCAGGAGAAGGCAAGTCTTTAAAAGAGTATGATATTGAGTAGATTGACCAGGCTCCAGGAGATAGACCTACTCCCAAGAGCCTTTGGGGAATACAAATTGGGCTGATAGACTCCTTAAAAATAATAATAAAGGAACAAGAAGTTGTGTGGAAGGGTAGGAAGGTATGGGAGGATATGGTGAGGGAGCCTGTGATGGTTTGAAAGAGAATGTTCCCCCATAGACTCCAAGTATTTGAATATTTTGTCCCCATGTTGGATAGGCTTGTCCTCTGAAAGAACTAGCATTGAACCCTAAGAGACTCATAGACAAAGGGAGAGACAGTCATCCCTCGATCAGCTTCAATTGCATGAGGGGAAGGGTCTAAGGACAGACACAGAGGAAGCCAAGAAGGCAGCAGGAAGTGACCATCTTGGCCGGTGCTTGGGCGAGCATCAATCTTGAAAGCTCAGCCGAGATGTAGGGGAAAGAGCCCATGGGCATCCACGCCATTGTAAGTGACCCCTTCCCAGATAGCATAAGCTTTGTTGGCAAGCCCAAGTAAATATCATTCCCCAAACTGTAGTTTAGAGGGACATTGTGTTGGTTTTGTCTGTCAGTTGCAAAGACAGTGTGGGACCTGGGAACCAAGAAGGCCACAGAAGGCCTAAGAACCAAGAGAGCGGACACACAGGCCTCTCAGGAGAGAATCTGACTTTACACCCCACTTGGTGGCGCTGTTTTGGGAGGTCTTAAAAGGTATGGCTGTGCTGGAGGAAGCACGTCACTGTGGGTGGGCTTAGAGAGGTCTTAAACCTTGCTGTATTTCCAGTTGCTCTTTGCTTCCTGTGCCTGCTTGAAGATATGAATGCTTAACCTCTTCTCCTACTCCAGCCACTCTGCCACCATGCCTCCCTGCCATGATGGACTCTTGCCCCTTTGGAACCATAAGCTAGATAAACTCTTCCTTTTAAGTTCCTTTGGTCATAGTGTTTCTATCACAGCAACAGAAAAGGAACTAGTACAGGAAATTGGTACCACAGGGTGGGCTATTGGCTGTGAAGAAGTTGACTGTGTGGGTTTTTGGAGGAATGTGGAAGACTTTGGAAGTTTGGGCTAGAAAAGCGTTGATTGCTGTAAGCAGAGCTTAACAGGCCATTCTAGTAGGTGCCTGGAAGAAAGTAGTGCTGAGAATAATGTAGTTCCAGAGGAAAATAAGGATGTAAGCAGCAAATGGGATATTTGGCACAGTCTGGCTGGAGTCCGCCTACAGGGAAAAAGTTTGCTTGAAGCACGATGAAATGCAATGGACTGATTTCTATGTTGGATGATATTTCAAGGCAGCCTAACAGTAGAAATGGTGGCATGGCTATTAATAATGAATACTGTGCAGATCTACAGTGAAGAAGAGAAAATGGGACAGAAAGAAATGCAGAATGTACAGTTTGGATTGAAAAAGGGCACTAGGAAGATAAATGTTGGAGCCAAGGTATGTGCTGAAGGAGAGGATCCCTTTGATAAGGAGAGTAAAGTGATTAAGGTGAGGCCCAGAGATTTTCCTTTAAACAATGGAGAGGGTGCCTCCAGGAGCAAGATTACACCCAGCTAAGCCTCCAACTTGTGAAAAGAAAATGCTACACAGGTTTTCTACTAAAAAACGACTGAAGAGAAAAGCTTCTAAAGTATATGAGGCAGGCTGGGGTCCATTCCAAACTTGTACCCAAACTTGCAGCCAAACGTGCAGCCAAACTTGGCGGTGTCATTCATCCCATGCTGGCTTTAAAGGCATGAAAGATACAAGAGTGAAGGGGTCATTTGTTCTTCCTCCGTGGTTTTAGAGAGCCACCAAGGCCAGACAGCATGCGACAGGGACGTCCCTGCATAAAGAAGGCCCTGATAGGCCACTGCATGAAGCTGTGAAGGTGAAGTCTGGTTGGCAGGGGAGACCCCAAGAAGAAGTTCATGATGCCAGAGCCATGAGACATCTGCCAAGGAGAGTTGCATACAGGGAGTGGTATCAGCTCAAGAGAGAGAGAGATGGTTAACACAAAAAAGCTGGAGCTGCTGAGCCATCTAAGTCCTTTGGAAGTAAAGTCCCAGAAGTCAAATGTGAGGCAACTGGATTTGGTGTTTACCCTGCTGGTTTTCAATCTTGTTTTCTCCCTTTTAGAATGGGAATGTGTATTCAGATCCACTGTATGTTGGGTGTATGTAATTTGTCTTTCGATTTTACAGGGGCTTACAGTTTAGATATTTCCCTGAATCTCAGAAGAAACTTTGGACTATGGACTTTTGAATAGTGTTAAGACTGGTAAAGACTATGGGGACTTTTTAAAGGTTGGACTTTTTTGAGTTTTATATGGTCATGAGCCTATGGGGGGCAGGGAATGGAATGTGATGGTCTGAATGAGAATGTCCCCCATAGGCTCCAGATATTTGAACCTTTGTGCCCCCACTTGGTGGTGCTGTTTTGGGAGGTCTTAGAAGGTGTGGCCATGCTGGAGGAAGCACATCACTGCAGATGGGCTTATAGAGTTCTTAAGCCTTACCTCCAGTCACTCTGCTTCCTGTGCCTGCTTGAAGATGTGAGGGCTTAGCTTCTGCTCCTACTCCAGCCACCTGTGCTGCCATGCCCCCTGCCATGATGGACTCTTGATCCTTTGTAAGTTCCCTTGTTCATTGTGTTTCTTTCATAGCAACAGAAAAGGAACTAATACAGGACCTGAATATAATCAAAATACATTGCACGAAATGCTTAAATTATCAGAGAGTACTATGCAAGTTGCTATGAGAGAAAAACAATCAATGAGCCTACCCACCTGTAAAACCCACAAACCATAACAATGACCAGCCATTTATCTCTATTGGTACAATAGTAGTACTTTCATCTTGGGAGAAATCAACAGATATTTAACTAAACTCAAAACCCACTCAATAGGAGGGATCTACAAATGGTACAGTAAACACAGCCAAGTACACATGGTTGGAGAGGTCACAAGCCCTAGAGAAGAATCTACTACTGTGACTTTCCTAGAACAACCTAATTTCTTATTATAGTCTAAATACATGTCCTTATATTCACAGACAAGTGTGGTTCTCACCACTGTTCAAAGAAATATCTTTTTGAAATATATGGAGACATTACAAAGTCACACAGCTGGTCAAAATGCAGAGAATAAGTGACTATGGGAGGATGCATCGATAATACAGTCTCTACACATAAGGCTCAGGGAACATCATGGAAGGGGGGATGGAAAGATTGTAAGAGCCAGTGGAACAAGATGCCTGCTGTTAGACAATGCATTTTAGACATGATAGAGAAGCTGTACCAGTGAAATCTCCACAGTATGTTAGTCTAACAAGATCTGCATAATGAGAAAACCAGTTGACATGCCAATGTAGATGGGGGAATTCTCATGGGGTCCCATCTCTAGATGAAGAGCTACAGACAATTAATGGATTATGAGGGAAGGAGGTGCGGTTTTCTGATTCTAGCTCCCTGTTAAATTAACCAATCCCAAATGGTCAGCCCTAAACACATATACAGAAGAGCAGCACTAAATGGACTCAGTGTATAATAAACAGAGATTATATTGATAAATACAAGTATGTACATGTAACAATAATAATCAAAGAAGAGGAGAAGAAATTAAAGGGGAGTGGTGGGAGGAGTTGGGAGGGGTTAGGAGGGGCGGAAATGATGCAAATACAATACTCATATCAAATCTTCAAATTTTTAAAAATTATTTTTTAACTATTATAAATAAATAAGAAAGAAAGCATCATTTGACCAATTAGACTGAGCTATATCTGAACCATCCACTCTCTAGATTATGAAATATATGAACAAGAGATCAGACACTTGCTAATTGTCAAATCATTTCAAATGCCTGTGGCATGCACTGGGGCAAACAGGTTCTCCCCAGTGCTTGTCTGCAGACTTGCTTTAGGAGATAAGTAACTACAAAGGACCCATTGAGATAAGCAGTTCCCTTTCAGGAGAAAAGGGACAGAGAATCTATATTTATTTGTAACATTCTTAGTGTGGGGAAAAATCACATCAAAAGATTTACTTTCATAGCTACATCTTCCCACATTTATGTTTCACTTAGACAAAGAATAAAACTAGGAATAAATTTGGGTTATCTGAATACACAGAAAGGAATAGTATGGACAGAAGCAAACAGTTCCTGATTCTGGTACTAAAAGTACAATTCAGAACAACAGCTGGTGTTTATTGATTACTCAAAGAAGCACTGTGCCAGCAAAATCTCAATTAAACTCTCTCAATATCCTTATCAAACAATAATGTATTTCCACCCTTTTATAGGTCAGGAGGTTACTTATAACCTGCCAAAGGATTCACTACAGTAGAATGGAATGCTTCCTTTGACAGGCAGCGTTCCCTGAAATAGGACAGTGGGCCACGTGACAGGACTTTGCTGTCTCCATGCCAACTTCAGGAAAGACTAGCTTGGAGAATGTGTACCCTTCTAGATGCCTGGGCTATTGTGGCTCCCCCTTCCACACAGTACATTTCCTCTAAAGATCACGGAGCAAGATCAAGAGAAAATCGTGAAGAGGTTGGAGAGAGAGGAAAGGGAGGGGAAACTTGTAGAAACTACTTCCAGATGAGTGGGAGTCCCTCAGTACACAGCCCTGCCCAGCCTCGGGATGGACAAGATGTTGTCACATGTCTGGAAAGAGCAGTTCAGTGAAATGTGCCTCTAGAATGCAGCAAATGCATTTCAGGGGGGCTAAAAGCACGGCTTTCTTACTCTTTCCTATTTCTTTTCCGATCCTCCTCAGGAAAAAGGCTGGTGACACTCTCTGGCCATGCAGACTACCTGAACTTGCCCTTGGGTTCCTTTTAGTCCTTGCCCTGGTGGAAGCTGAGGCTTCCTTAGGATCTCCAAAACATACCACTAATCTTCCTAGCTTGTCTCATGGAAAAAGCAGCAGGCAGCAAAGAATTCAGCACACTCTGTCACCAGTGTGGCCTGATGGATGTGGAAAGGGGATCATGCCTTAGGGATGAGGGGAACAAGGGTACACTGTCATTACCACAACTTGAAATGGAAGTTCACATCAGGCCTGTGGTTGATTTCTCAACCCTGCTGGTAAGGGTGCATGCCAGGAAGAAAACTGCAGCCTCTAAATAAACAATAGGCTGGGCACTGCACAACAGCAATGGAGAGGACAGTGGCTACTGCTCTGGACTGGGATGACAAGACAGAACACAAAAAGCTAATGTTTTAACACTGCAAGAATGGCATGTCAACTCAGATGCTATAAGGGAATCTTTTGAGAATCCAAATTGCCAGGGACCACACCTCTAAACTTGGCAGACTTAGAAGCAAGAAACTTAATCCAATCCATGTATTTGCAATGTGAGAATAGAAAGGGGCAGAGAGTATCTTGCCAGATGTCTGAAAGCAAAGAAGCTAAGTCCCTAGGTCTTGTATTATGCCATAAACCACTATGCTTTTATGTTAGGGTTGAGAGAGAGAGAGAGAGATTTCTCCTTGCAAGGACATTAGGCTTTTCAACATGCCAACTGTGAGTGTGTTCAGAGCTGGGACTCTCTACCTAAAGTAGGCTTATTTAATTGTGCTTCTCTGGTGGCCCTTGCTCAAATGTAGAATCTCATTTTTACAGGCAAAATTAAATTCCTTGATTAAAAGGGAAGGAATAGAGAAAAAAGGATTCTTTGCACATCTATTACATACTAGGACTTTCCCATGCCTTGACCCATTTTAATCTCCACCACAGTGGAGATAGTATAATAAACCCATTTCACAGACCTGAAAGTTAGACTTTTAGGCAAAAACCAACTGAGCTAAATTCTCTGTTTCCATTCCTCATCTAACCTTCCCCCCTTAGGAATCTTCTCAATTCAGCAAAGGAAAAGAAGAAGAAGAATTTAAACTTTGTGATAATAGTTTTATTGTTTTTTTTTTATTTTAATTTTTTAAACTTTTAAAATTTATTTATTTTTATTTTATGTGTATGAGTATTGTGCCTGTGTGCATGTAAGTACACCCATGTCTCACAGTGCCCACAGGGGTCAGATCACCTAGAACTGAGGTTATAGACGGTTGTTAGTTGCCATGTGGGTGCTGGGATTTGAACCTGGGTCTTCTATAAGAACAGCCAGTGCTCTTAACAGCTAAGCCATCTCTCTAGCTCCTAATTTTAATTTTTTGAAACTAGGTCTCATGAAGCCTTGGCTAGGGTTATATGCACACATGGGTCACCAAGCCTACAGGTGATGGTTTTTGTTTTAACAACCTCATTGTTGTTTTTCCTGAATAACAACTGCTGGTTGACCTTACATAATAAAGGCACGTAACCGGAAGCACAATAATTTAGAGGGAGAAAGAGAAGAGGAAAGAATCCTTCATAGTATTCATAACCATTTTACATGTCAACATTTTGGTATATTTTTCCCAGAATGTTTTTTCTACATTAATAAATAGATTCTCTTTATATGTTACAGGTACATATATGGTGGTATACTGTACTTCCAGCTACTTGGGAGGCTGAGGCAGGAAGGTCACTTGAACTTAGTTAGAAACCAGCCTGGACAACACACTGAGATACCCCATCTCAAAAAAGAATACTAAGAAGTCTCTACTACTCACATTTTATAATAGTGTTATTTAAATTGAACATTAGGGGCTGGAGAGATGGCTCAGAGGTAAGAACACTGGCTTCTTTGGCAGAGGACCTGGGTTCAGTTCCCAGCATCCACATGGCAGCTAACAACCATCTGTAACTTCAGTTCCAGGGGATCCAATGCCCATTTCTGACCCCCATGGGCATTGCACAACAGGGTGCACCCAGCTACACACAGATAATATACTCATACACATAAAATAAAAATATTTTTTAAAAATAAGTAAACAACATTAATAATGATCACACATCATTTCCTTTGTAAGATTCATTATTTTTATTTTTATTTATGTTCATGAGTGTATTGCCTGTGTATATGTAGGTGGACCCATGTCATGAAGTGCCCGCGGAGGTCAGAAGAGGGTGTTGGATTCCCTAGAACTGGAGTTATGGCTGGTTGTTAGCTGCCATGTGGGTGCTGGAACTCAAACCCTGGTCCTCTGCAAGAACAGCCAGTACCCTTAACCGCTGAGCCATCTCTCCAACCCCCAGTATTCTTTATTTTTAATAACAGCTGAGGTTGAGATAAGACCACAGACCATAATATTTTCCTATTTCATTCAGTGGTGCGTGTAAACATCAACACCATCTAATTCTAGAACATTTTCAGGACCCAAAAGCTCTGCATTCACTAGCAGCAGCTCTTGTCCCCACAGCTCCTGGCAATCACTAATCTACTTGTCACCAATGTGCCCATGTTGGGCACTTCATCAAAATAAAGTCAGTCAATGGATGGCCTTTTGTGACTGGCTTCTTTCATTTAGAATTACGTCTGCATAGTTCATCAGGCTATAGCACATACCAGTAATTCATTATTCCTCATTGCCATATGCCAGATGATGGGTATTTTGGTGTTCATTTTTGTAGATATTATAAATAACAGCGATCTGAACACATGCATATATGTTTCTCATGCACATATGTTTTCAATTCTGGATGAATGCCTGAAATTAGAATTTCTAGGCCATGTTTAACATGTTGAGGTACTGTCCATAGGTTTTCAAAATGGACTGGGCCATTTTTCCATCCCCACAGGAATACTGGAGACTTCCAACTTCCCACATCTTCCTCAACACTCCTCGTTTGCCTTTTGTATTTTAGCCATCGTAGTGGGGGAGGAGTTGCATCTCATTATTCCCTAATGACCAAGGACACTGAATATCCTTTGATGTCCTTATTAGCCACTTGAGTATCTTCTTCGGAGAATGTTTGTCTAACTCCTTTGCCCAGTTTTTAATTAGGTTATCAGTGTTTCATTGCTGAGCTGTTCTTTATTTTAAAATGAAGTTTTTTTACCTAAAGGTACTGTATACTACAAGGTATCCAAATTGTGTGCTTTATCTTGCTTATGATAAATTGTAACAAAGTGAGTACTGGGCATATGCCAACCAGCTCACAAAGATGAACATGACTGCAACTCCAGCAATTCTTCCCTCACCCCCTGGCCCCCACACCTTCTCTCCTGCTCCTCATTAGCCACCATTCAGGTATTTCACACCAGTGATGAGTTTTGACTGACACAAATAACATATTTTCTAAGTTCTTTTGGATCTGGCTTCTTCTGGTTGGTACCTCTCCCTGCTGTACAGCAGTTCACAGAATGAACAGTCCACTCCTCACTTCCCATACTCTACTACTGAGGGCTAGTTCATTTCTTTCAAGTTTTTGTTGTTGTTGTTGCTCCATGTTTAGTTAGGTTTTGGAGCTTTCCATTTAAATGAGGTCTTGTATAATCACTGTTAGATTTGATTCAAGGTATTTTTTGCTTATTAATATCATTATAACTAATATTGTATTATAAATTTCATTTCATAATTATTCATAAAAGATTCATTTTTAAATACAGATCAATCATTTGGCCAAATTTACTTATTAATCTAATAGTGTAAAGTGGATTGAGTTTTTCTATATTTATAAACATGGTTCCTGTGAACAAAAAAGATTTTATTTCTTCCTTTCTAATTCTTATACTTAGGAAATCTAGAGAACTATTGGGAAGTGCTAGAGTAGACATTCTATTTGATTGTTCTGTCACGGGGAAAGTGTTCAGTAGTTTATTGTGAAATATACTTGCTATCACTTTCTTGTAGCTCCCTTGTTAGATTAAGAAAACCCTCCACTTCTAATCTTAAAAAGGTTTGTTTGTTTTGTGGATGTTATGTTTATCAAATGCTTTCTCTGCATTTATTTAAATCACATTAATTTTTACTATAGTAAATAACACTGATGTTCAAGTATCAGTGTAATTTTTCATCTCTAAAATAAACACGATTTTCTCATGTCATTTGTCATTGGATTTACTTTGTTAAGATACATTATACTGGTGTTTATTTAAAAGATTACTTCTAATGTGTGGAGGGGCAGTAACATCAAGCTTACTCTGGTCTTGGGTAAGTCAGGAAGTTTTTCCTCCTGCTGTTTTAGAACGCTTGTCCTATGAGCAATCGAACTCTGTCTACAAACATCTGATACAGTCTCCTGCAGAATTTTTATTTGGGTTTTGAGAAATATGTTTGGCATGGTGGTGAGAGTTCAGATGATAGCACCCTCTCCTTAGTCCCCCTTTGGACTACTCAGATATGGTATTTCTACTCATGCAACAGTCACAAAGTGTGTTTCTGACAGAATTAAGTCATTTACCTGAAATTTCAGTTTTGTTATCATGAAGTTGCTCATTAATGCTTTCCTGCTACAGCTTTGATATCAGCAAGGACTTTCCCATCAAGTTCCTGATCTTGGTTATTTGTGTTGTCTCTAGTGATAACGGTACTTCTAACCAGAATTTGTCTTTTTTGTTCATCTCTTCAGAGAGTCAGTATTTGGCTCTGGCCTTTCTATCTAGAACATGTTAACTCTAATTCACGAATTTTCACTTCTGTGTTTACTTTTCTTTCCACTTTCTCTTGGTTTAATTTCTACCATTGCTTCTCAGCTTAAAAAGTCTTTTCTCAACTGAACTGAATGGTCTGCTCTTCCCTATACACGTGAGTACTCTGCCGCCTTCCTGCCTTTGCAGTGATAGCCTCATTGTATATGAGCCATACTCCTCCTTTTACAAGGCTTGCCTCTAAAGCCACCTCCTCCAAGAAGTACTCTCTGCCCTCCCTTATTTGAAAGCCCCTGAGTTCCCATAGCCCACTTCTGCCCTTCTTAGCTAACTCTGTAACCTGGCCTCTGCACTTCCTTCCATTAAAACCTCCTAATTGAAGCTATGAACAAAATAGCTAGCTGATCAGCAAACACTCATGTGTGTGATTCAACTTCAGGAGCCATATTTATGCAAACTAACCAAGTTAATAGCTATAATTATCAACTGGAAACTCAAACAATTAAAGTCAAATATATCATAGGAAAGGTTTGGGCAAAAGACAGAAAGAAGTTGCATCTTTTAAAAGTATCTTACTCATCCTGAGGACAACGAAATATCATTCAGAGCTAACATTAACTCAACATTTTGCTTTTGCTTTTTTTGGATGTCACTTACAACCACAATTTTCCTCTTATTTAAGGAAAACAGTTAAATGGGACAGAAAAAAAATTCAAGTTGAAAGATGAGAAGAAAAAATCTCCGCCTCCCAAAATTAAGCTACAGGATAATTCTACTATAAATAGATCACATAAAAAAATAAATAAAATAAAATAAAATAAAATAAAAAACAGGGCTTTGGGAGCTGGAGAGATGGCTCGGCAGCTAAGAGCACTGGCTGCTCTTGAGATAACCCAGATTCCATTCCTAGCACCCCTATGGTGACTAACAACGGGTTCCAGGAGATCTGACACCCTCTTCTGGCTTCTGTGGGTATTGCATGACACAGGTGCACTTATATACATGCAGGCAAGGGGCTGGGGATTTAGCTCAGTGGTAGAGCGCTTGCCTAGCAAGCGCAAGGCCCTGGGTTTGGTCCTCAGCTCTGAAAAAAAATCTTTTTTATGTGTATGAGTGTATTGCCTGCATCTACGTGAGTGCACCCCTGTCGTGCAATGCCACAGAGGTCAGAAGAGGGCGTCAGATTCCCCTGGAACTGGAGT